>NW_024581680.1:0-322441 GCF_017639235.1 Corvus kubaryi
GTGGAATGAGGACTCTAGGTGGAATGAGGACTCTAGGTGGAATGAGGACTCTAGGTGGAATGAGGACTCCAGGTGGAACGAGAACTCTAGCTGGAAGCAGGAGTCTAGCTGGAAGCAGGAATCTAGGTGTCAAGGATTCAGGTATCAGAAATCAGGCTACCAGAGAAACTGGAGTTCCCATCAGAACTCATTTTCTGGCAGTGGTTCGTACCGAGATCACCAGCAGTTCAGAAGCTCAGAAGAGATGTTTGATGGAGTTGATGTTGGTCTTGCTCCCAACGCTGTGAATAGACTACTAGGAAAGGATGTACCTACAATGACCAGGACGCTCAAACAGTTGGCTCCATATTATCCAGCACTTCAAAGTAAGATTGTGATTAGTTTGCATGTAAAATGAGTTGATCAGCATGGTTGCTTTAACATAAGCAGGAGATTGCAGGCTGCAGAGATAGGATGTGCTGTTCAGGGGAGTCGAGCTCCTTTTGCTCACGTCTGTATCAGCTGAAGAAAGGCATTGTTGCCTCTCTGAGGACACTGTGCCTCTTGGCAACTAAATGGAGCAGCGAGTGAGAGGAGATTTCGATAGCACAAAAATTTCCTGAATTGAAAGGTTTGAACTAGGTCATCTTTCTAACTAGCAGTTTGTATCATGAGTTGTACTGCTAGGTTTGCAACGATGGGAAGGGAATGTATTGCTGTAAAGAAAAAAATACTGAAATGCATGCAGAACCAAACCTGGATGGAATTATAATAAATAATCCAAATGGATCAAAACCCATTGGGATAACAAGAGAAATGTTATCAAAGAGCTGGTTCGTTACATGCTGATTTCTTTTTCCAGTTACTGTAGAAATAGTCATTAATGCTGAGAATAGTGATACACTTTTCAAAATGAAAGTTTCTCCTTTCGAAATAGATTATGAGAGGGATTTAAAGAGAAGTGGGCATATGCTACTGCATGGCTGTCATTGGGCATGAGTTTGGACAAATGCAAACTATGCTTCTGATACTAGAATTAGTTAATTAACTAGGTAGCTACTTAATAGTAAAACTTTCATTTTCACATTCTCTATGCTGTATTATGTGAAATATTGTGAGATGGAAGTAACTGTAAATGTCTTTATCTCCCCTTTCTAGAAGTAAATATTCAGACATTCGTCAATGTGCTAATAGAAACTAGAGAGAAAGATTAAGGAGCAACAACAGTTGAACTGGAAACAGATGAAGAGATTTGAGAATCTCCATCGCTTGGCTTTCAGGAAAGAGACTGCATTTGACTCTCTGTTTGGCTTGGGAAAGGTAAAGGGAGGTAGAGTTTTAACATGTGAAATATAGCTGGAACATGAACTTGCACATAAAGGGTGAACATACTATTTTGTTTAGGCTTTTTGTAATGTATTTGTTATATCTTAGTATAGTACAGAAAAAAATCTTTTGTTATTTTTTGAAAATATGTTAAAATTATTCTGCCAGCAAAAAGTTAATAATCCTTTGAATACCCCTCTCAATTCAGAGGAAAAAGAAAGGTTTACTTTTATGTTACCTACTTAAGAAGAATATTCATTGAAAATACAGGTTTATTTTTCTTCACACAAAGGTAAGGCCAGTTCCATTAATTCTAGGCTTTATAATTAGCATATTTTTAGAAATTGACACACTACATTTCTGTTTAGACAAAGAAAGGAGGATGTCACAGCAAAGGTATTCTCTGTCTTAATGTGATGCTATATGAGGAAAATGTATTCTAGAGAACTGGTATGCAATGGGGCATATTAGTTTCGTTTTTGCAGAGTAAGAAATGGTGTGAAATATATGGAGATTTTTTAATCATGTTGTTCAAAATGAAATCATTATAAATTTTCTGAAAAACTCATTTGGTGGATTGACCCCTACAAAAATAAAAATTACTGATTCTTTCTACTGGTAAAAGCATATTGAGAAATAATGGAACCCATAAGGCAATCAGATAAAATAACAGGAAAAAAATAAATAATCAAAATGTCATACTAACTGAGTAATACTTACCAGTTCTGATGTGTATCAGAACCACATGCTCACGAACACCTGGCTTTAGATGTCTGTTTTATGTAATTAAAACCAGCTTACATGGAGCTGAAGAAAAGAAGTAAAGTGAGACAAGTTTACTCCTGAGTGTCTTCCTGTTCACTGCTGCATTGTGGACTATCATTTTTCTTCTCACCCATGCCTGAACTGTGTCTTTGTGCATTAAATACCTGTGCTGAAGCAGGGCTAGCCTTCATGAGCTGTCATAATACATTTTGGATCTTGTCACATAAATTTTAATAAGAAAAAACAATTTATTATTGAGCATATAAACTCAATTCCCTAAAATTTTCCTTCTGTCATTATTTTGCTTCTGCATCTGAACAGATCCACTTTCCTTTTTCATTCCTGTTCACTATTTACTGCTCATACTTACTGAAGTGTTGGAGTGGTTTATAATGTCACACACTTTGTAGCTGTGCCATACACTTTCATCCACTGAATTACATAGTCAACCTTGCTTAAAAGGCAAAATTACGGTTTTTCTACCACGGGTGTCTTCCAGAGTTTTGATTTAGAAGTCTGTAGGATTGATCAATTATTGTATCTGATTATTTACTTCTGGTAAATAAAATTAGCAGAAGTTATTTACACAAATGTTACTGCCATAGTTTTTTCCCTCAGAAAGTGTAGTGCAACTAAAATTCTGAAACTGTAGAAAAAATGTTGCTAGAAAATATTACTGTTGCAACTCTGTCAATTCAAGTTAAGACCTTTTCATTTGAAGTTGTTGTAGAGAACTCTTTTCCCATTTCTCACTCCCTGTGGGATTTTACTGCCATTACTGTATACCCCAGTGGCATACAGCAGCTGGATGACTTCCATCCAGATTAGATGCTCTTTCCACCTCTATGTTCTCTTATTTTTTCTTCTGGGCATCAGTTACTACCCCTCCTTTGTTGTTGTGCAGAGTCCTGCATTGGGGAAACAGTTCGTGCATTTTGAAAGGGAGTTGGGAGTTGTTACCAAATTATGACAGCATGGATTTACTAAAGCTTTCCTGAACTCTGGTGTGCTGAGTACTCCTTACTCCCAAGAAACCGCTTTGCCATATCTTGCTCCCATGTAGTATAGAATTGGAGCAGAACAAATCCTCTGTCTAGACTCCAGTCACAACCTTCACAAAGTAGGTCCTGACAGCCTGCAGAGCAGCACTGGATGCCTGGCACTTGTCAGCACCAATGCAGCTCCATCACAGGCTTTGGCATGGAGGCAAGAGTCCTGAGAATGCACCTGAGCCCTTGGAGCAAATTTCACATTTCCTTAAAAAGCCAGTGATAAAAATCCAGACTGGGACATGTCTTGGACAGGGGATAACTTTTCAGCCAGTGTCTTGGCCTGTGGTGTACCTGCTTTCACACCTTTAGAAGTGTCTGTTTCCCACTGGGACAAGAGTTGCTCCAATCCAGAGACACCTTGGTGGTTCTCTGCAGCAGTGATGCTCCTTTAGAAAGTGCTGGAGCCAGCTGTTCTGCACCAAGGGCAGTGAAGTAGAACAAGGCCAGCTGGACATGGGCGACATCCTTCAGGGGAGACAACTTGGGAAGTTTCTTAGACTCCAGCTTTTTCAGTTTGTGTCTTGGACTTAACTAGTATTCCTCAAAGTGCTTCCCAGAATTACTGCATTTTATGTGTGTGTATGATCCGAAGGGACAGATTCCTTTGTGGGAAAGAAACGGGGAAGCCCTTTTGAGCCCAGAAATTTGGGGCTCTTCTGTTTTGTTTCTGAAGAGAGCACATCTAGTTATCATCCCAGCCTTCTAGGGAGGGAAGGTTCAAGGAGTAACTGGTGGAAGTCTTTTTCCCTTGTTTTCTTAAACATAAGTAACCTTCACAGTTCATCCAAGGCTGTTGGATGAGGTGGTTTCTGACACTGGTCATCATTCCTGATCTCCCTCCTCAGCCAAAACCAATTCCTTGCTTTTTGGGTGATGACGCCCAAAGTGCTTTGGGAGAACTCCTTGTTTTGGTGCCCTTATGCCATGGAGACCATTGGTCTTTCCCCACATATTTCACACCAGGAAAGTGTTCAGAGTGTTGCTGAGCTGTCACTAATGGTCTGATTGATTATCACTTGACAAACAGTAGCAGCTTCTCTGTGTGACAGATGTTTGATAACTGCACAGTTGCCACTTTGCTGCCTTCACCCTTACACCAGACACTCTACTCTGGCTGAGACACAGAATCACAGAAGAGTCTTGAGTTGGAAGGGGCCCACAAGGATGATTGAGTCCAGCTCTTCAGTGAATAGCCCATACAGGGATTGAACCTGCAACCTTGCTGTTATTTGTACCATTCTCTGACAATCTGAGCCAATCTCAGGGTCACCTGGAAGTAACATCGTAACTTCGTTTTTTTGGTTTTTTTTTTTAACTTTTCTTTGGTTCCTCCAAGTTGCTTCTTCAGAGTTACTGCAAGAGATAGTGTTTGACACAGAAATCAGTCATTACTTGTCTTGAGTTTTTCCACTCTCTCTCAGCTGTAAATGGTGAGATGTAGGGTAAAGTTATGAGAATGTCTGACTGTCAATTCAAGACTACTTCAAATAAGTCCTTCAGCACAAAAAGGAAGACTTTTGATGTTAAATGAGACAACTAAGCAAAGGGAACGTATTCAGAGGCAGGGTTCATCGTTGTGGGGAAACTTACTGAGGGAGTTGCAGTATGATCTGCTTCAGAGCTGGAAGAAGTTGTATTTGAAGCCATCCCAAGGATGGCCTGAAAGAAGAAGGCAGCTAGAAAATAAAATAGAAAAAGGCCATCCAAGTGGAGAGACCCCTGAATCATAGAAAATGAGAATACAGAAATGAAATCACCATCCCCTTAAAGCTGTATAAAAGTGAAACAGACTAAGAGTTGACCTAGTATTTTTACTTAATTTTAAATTCTGTATTAAAAATTAATACATTAAACTCTTATAAAAGTAAGGCACATGCAAAACATGTTGTGCAACTTCTGACTTTCAACTCATATAAACTAACAAGCATTACTTTAATTTGGCATTTCTAAAGAGTCATTGCTCCCATGCAGGATATGTGTAAGAGGTTATGTTTGACATTGCACCAGTTAAATCTAGATTCTGTGCTTTCTGTACTACAGTAAGCAGAGATGGTCATATCATACAATAATACAAATAAAAACCAACTCAAGTACAGATTCTGACAGTGATTACCAACATACAAAATTTAAGAATGTGATGTTACATCCATTATAATACATCAGTGATCTTATTCAGTAGAGGATGATTTGGCAGCTCCAGTCTGTGTAATGCCAGTGTGCAATTCCTGGTTATCAGTGTCATACGATGCTGAAGACCATGGAAAGATACTGCTCATAGGACACCTGAATCCAGCCATCCTGATCAGTATCGTATCGTCGGAACACATCAGTCAGCCTCTGAGGAGGAGAGAAAAAAATAATAGACATTTTTGTTCTAGGGGAAGGTTCAGACTGCCACATACTCCCCTTGCCACCTGGGCTTCTATAGCTATATGAACCCCTTCTGTTCAACCCCTTTGTAGCCATTTTACAGTCTTATTTATAAAGATAGCTCTTTGCCAATAATGATACATTACCTAAGGCTACCTAGGCACTTCTTTATAGACAAGACTATATAGACTATTTATAATTGGCACGGGGAAAAACAATGTCACATTTGAGTCAGCTGGAAACAGAATCCAATACGTACCTTGTGCATATCTCACCTTCTAGGCAAATGTGCTTCCTGTGCCATTGCTATCTGAGCTGTCACTGTATAACCCCAGAGCAGTATGGACAGTGGACCAGAACAACTACCAGCACGGTTTCATAAACATCAGCTGAGTGATACTGCATTTCAAAGCCCTTTTTAGCAGAATTCAAGTCTATAATTAACTATAACTGCCTTATATTACAAATAAATACACAGGTGACTGATGTGTCTAAGTAACAGAGATACTGCTTTTACAGGGAACTGCTTTCCCTCCAGGTTCTCTCTCTCTCCCACTGAAAGGTTGTGGGGCTTTTTGCGTATTTCTACCACTACCCCTGCAGGAACAGCTCTGAAGTCTGTATTAAACTAACAGACACTATGAAACAGTGAGACTATTTTGCACTTTTTTGTTCCTCACCCATTGTATCAAATTTACTTGAGAATCAAAGGAATTACTAATGAAGACCAATACACAAAGATGTTTCTAGCACTTGTCATATACTTAGTTCAAATGGTTTATTATAAATAAAAGCAAGTTTTAGATCCACTGTTAAAGAGAGAACCAGAAAATCTTAGGAAAAGGTAATTTTTTTTCAATTGACATAAAAGTATATCTCAATCTTACCTGTAGAACAACACAGCATTGAATAAAATCATCAAAAGCAACTTGTCCTCTTCCTTGTCTGTCAAATTTCCGAATAAGGATATCGTAGAATTGATCAGACAGTCGGTAACCTGGGAAAAAGAGAAATACTTTAAAAGGTTTCAATTACTGCAGTCCTTCTATAAAAAGAACAAGGTTGTCTAGCAGGCATGTGTAACAAAACCAGAAAACAGTAAAGAGTTACAACGATTTTTTTTCCCAGTATCTCTGTTAAACTAAAATGCATGCAATAAAACCCATGCTTAATAATAATTATGTACAGAGTCATGGTAAATATAATTACAGATTAAGGTGACTATTTGATTGAGGGAATGGTTTAGGGCTGCAGATCAAGTCTTTACAAGTGAAGTGACAGGAGTGAAAGTTCCTTAGGCATCAGAATGCTCTGGTAGCATAGACAGCTGGCTTTGTTTTAAAAAGTGGCAAGTTCTATCAAGTACCCTGTAAGGTCAGACTTTGCCTGAAGCATTGGTAACACTCTCAGAGCATGTCACAGAGGAGACTGGAACTGGATGTGTCAGGACATGTGTGGAATGTTTTTTCTCTATTTAAGGAAAAAGCTCTAAAAAACATGTGCTGCTGGCATGGACATCGTTAGAAGGTACCTTATACCTAAACGGAGAGCTGCCCTTCACCTGCCTCATTTTAGTCACGTATGTCAGAGCAGTACAGTTCTGCAACAGTAACAGTAAGCAGCTCATTCTATGACATAACCCAGTCATAAAAACTGTAATTACAAATGAATTACCAAAACCTGTTAGTGCTTGCTTTAGCTCATTTTTGTCAATCATTCCAGAATTGTCTCTGTCATACGTTCGAAAGACGTTCTGCCAGTCTGTGATGTACTTCCAGACTCCTGTGAATTCATTGAAGTTCACACCCCCTTTGTTTTCTCTGTCAAACATGCCTGAAATAAAAAGTAAGAAACACATATAAAACCTTAGTCATACTACTCAGCAAGATCTGCCAGGATTTTAAGAAGACAAGAATGCTTTGTGGAAGGTACTGAAGAGAGAAAAGAAACTACTAAAATGCAAGTGATAATTTGGAAAGTTCTGCCAAGAAAAAGCAAGCAGTCATCCAGTGAAGGAAAAAACGATAAAGCAAGATAGAAGAGTACCAGAATGAATCACAGAATGTTTCTTTTTCCTGGGTTTTCATTTTCAGTTCGAAAATACTGAGGGCTTGATTGATCATCCAGTGATAAATCAAAATGGGCATTGTGGATTATTCTTTTCTAAGGACACATTAAAAAGTCTTACATCTATTCCCAAGAGTGCTGGGATATTCATCTGCATTTGACTTACTGATACTGTTATCTTTATACAAAGCATATCACACGGTGATGGAACTCGGACTGCTGCTGAACTTATTGAAAACAAAGCAAAAAATGTAGTCCTTGGATTTATGAACTGTGTGATAAAGAAGATTTGATTTATTGTGCTTGAGTCTTTATCCTTCTACCACCATCACCTTCCACACTACTGGCGATTATTTTAGACACTAACAGAATTTAAGCATTGTAAAGCTTCTGTTTGGTATTCTGGAGAAAAACATAGGCTTAAAATGCAAGACAGGAAAAACTACTTCCAAAGACAAGTTATGTAGTATCTTTTTAGAAAATTTGAGATGACAATCTCCTCATGCCTGAATTACATTTATTATCTAATCAATTATGCAGTAACATTTTCTCAGGCTACTTTGACAAGTGCACATGTGTGTATGCAAAGGGCATTCCTGTATTAATCAAAAGGGAAAATAATTTAACTTACTACTGCTGGGCACTCTGAGGATAAACAAACCGTGTAGCAATTGAGACCATTCTCAATCATCTGAACACATTACAAAACATTATCTTAGGACTATGTCACATCACACAACTATACTCACCAAGAATTGACCTGACTGTTGCTGGATTAAATGGAGTCCACGTGCCTGAAACAGAAAGAATTACTTAGTTCCTCAATACTAAGCAATGTTTAAAAAAAGTGCAACAAAACAAAAAAAACCATGTTAAGAACAGTGAATTCCGAGCTACATGACATGGAGCTGGCATATTATAAAATATGGCTGCTTGGAAGTAATAATGTTCTTGACGATTCAGAGATTACTTCAACTAGAGCTTTACAAATACCACACAGACCAGCATTTTTCAGGCTGCAACAAACAAAACTAACAAACCTTGGAAGATCTAAGAGGGACTTTTTCATCCCAGGCTGTCAGGAAGTACTGGATAAAAGGCAAGATCTAAACTGAAATACCTCTTTTCTACTGACAGGAGCAGAAGTGTTCTAAGTTGTAACTCAATCAAGGTCTTATATCTGTTCCTCAGTAAAAACCCATCTCCTCATTTCCTTTTTACAGGACTACTCCAGGGCATTTAGTTTCTGACAGAAGTAAAAAGAAAGGGTTCCTAACATGGCATAACCATACATTGCAATTGAGAGTTGTTTAGTACAAATCCCACCTCCACTGCTAAAACAATTAAGTGTTAGCTCGAATTAGTACTTTTAGACCAAGAAATGTTGCTGCTTGAACAGGCCTGAGCAGTAGTCATCTGGAGAGGAGCTCTGTACTTCTGTGAGTATTTAGAGGCTAGTCATTATGAAATAGTTTTCACTTGGTTGAGAGCATTCCCGAGCACTAGGAAGCATTAAGCTTTAAAGAAAAGAAATCCTGTGCCGCATCTAGAATTTCACCATCGATTCTCTAGAGCCTGCGAAGGAAGCAGGAGGACGAAGCAGCACATACTGAACTGGCTGTGATTGCCTGCAGCGCCTCAAGGAATCGCTGAGACCACAAAGGAGTCGCGGAGCCGAGGGCACTGCGGAGCGCTCCCAGGGATACGTCAGCTGACCACAAATCCCAACAGAAGGGCCGCGCTGGGATCCAGCACGTCGGCTTTGCTGGCTCAAGTGGCGTAACTCTACAGGGGGAATCCTGCACTCTAGGCAGGTCCTGTGACTATTTGCACATAAAGAGAAATGTAAGCAGAGAAAGAGAAGAGGAAAAATGACTCTAAAAATGCTTAAGCAGTATTTTAGACAGAGAACATCAGTACCTTAGAGTTGTATGTCTCTTCACAAAAATAAGAAATAATGGAATTAATAAGGTGCCAGCACTTAACACTGAACAAAATAAGAGGAAAAAGTGAAAATACAGTCTGAAAGTTAACTTATTTCATCTTGAAATATTCAAGTGACTCATATAGATGCCACAGAGTGAAATCTGAGCAACTCCAGAGGTGAAGAATTGTACTGATTTCAGCCTGTTCCAATAAACAGGGAAAGCTGTTTCTGTCTCTTCTCTCCTGGCTCTACTGTTAACTTCCCACAGCAGCACAGAAAAAAACAAGAAGGAAGCACAGGATTTTATTGTGCAAACAATTAGACAAAGTGATGATCAGCCCCTCCCAGGTAAGCACATTGTTATCTGTATAAAACTTCACAGGTTGAAAATGTCAAATTGTCAAAACCACACTGAACTTCAAATTTCAATGAGCACGACGCAGACTTTTTTAATGTTTTAGAAATAAACACATAATATTATTTTAGCCCAGGTTAAATTGCAGGACAGCCACGCACAACCATCCACTAGAGGATATATTTTAAATATAATATAGTGAATTGTTAGTGACATTGATGTACAAGATCTAGAATCTCTTGGAATGCAGGAAGCTTACAGTTCTATAAATATTTTGTCTAACAGTGAATTCACTTGGTAGGCATTCTTCATAATTGCAAAGCACTGAAACTGCTAATCTACACTGTAAATAAGGAAAGAAATAAACTCAGATAGTCATCACTGCCTATTATTCTTAAATTCAACCATATGAGGACATATTTAAAACATCTGAAATTAAAAATGGCAGGTTCATGTGAAAAGATATTTAAAATATATAAAATTTAAAACAGCAGATAAAATTAAAAATGACAGGTTCTCACAGTTCTAAACAACACTGTAATCTAAATGAAAATGGTGACTTAATTTAACTTAGTTTTTGCTAAAGATTTTAGTCAAAATTTTAATTATGGATCAGGTCTGGCAGCCACAATACATAGCTTTTAATTTATCAGATACATTATTAAACAAATATTCTAGTAAATCCAGGTCATTTACAAGACTGCAATTTTACTAAATAGAGCTTTATCAATTTATTTCAAGTCAGGCAATTACTGACAAAAAGGGCCCTTCAGTCTGTGTATGCTGCAGCTCACATCAGTTTAAGCCCTTCTCAGTCACAAAGCACAGGAAGGATAAAAGAATAAACTTTGGGAGAAGGGAAACTTGGTATGGACTCAGAGATGGACAAACAGCCTGAATATGCCCTTTTTCAGATTTCCAAATGGAAAAAAAACCCCACAGAGTACAAGCCTACCCGCCCTGAGTCATGGGAGGAAAGTAAAAATAGGCTGCTGGAAAAGTGTTTCATTTTTTATTTTGTTTCCATGAGTTATTATCAATACTCTAGTTATTCTTTGAGTATTACAACAAGGAACTGACAGACTATTAGGAAGTTTTAATACTAGATCTAGAATGCATCTTTCTACTCTGTTAGGAAAAATGCCAAGCATACTTTATTTCCTGCACCATACTGTATGAAAAATAAATTATGTGCAGTGAAAAGGCTGGTTGTAAACAGCTTTGTCCACGTTATACACTGATCCAGGTTAAAAAACAAAGGTTCAGTAGTGATCAGCAAGGAATATATAAATCACTGGTTATGATTTCTAGGAAGCAGAGCTGGAAAAAAAATAAAGGGATGTGCATGCCTTCATTCCTCAGAATACAGATCAGTAATGGTTACAACAGATATTCAGTTTAAAACAAACAAACAAAAAATTAGGATTGTCCATTTTTTCTTCCCTTTCCAACCTTTTGCTGTAGATTAAATAGTATTCCTCAGTGGTAGGAACACTTCCCACCCTCCTCCATACAGAGAATGAAGGCATTGAGTAGCCACCGTCACAACAAATTTAACATGAAATTTACGATGAACTACCTCACTGCTCATTTACAGACTTACCGTTGGATAATGCTTGCTGGAGTTCATTATCAGATATTATTCCACTCCTGTCTTTATCAACTCTGGAAAAAAACCAAAACAAAAACACGTAGTAAGCTTTAAATGGCTGAAATTAACAGGTTCCACTTGCTGAAGACTTCAGCATTCTGGTTCTTACTCATCAGATGAGATTAATCTTTTCCTGAAAAGTCACTGGCACATGATAAAAGCTCCAAAGAAAACTGTAAGGCTTACTCATGAGTGAAGAGATGCACAGAAACACACACTGCCAATGAAACAGTTTGGGCATACTCTGCACAAAGAAGTATTTTTATTTATTTCTGTTTAAGAGAACTGCAGAGCACACATGCTGGTTAAATCCACAAAATGCCTAATGTCACAGTAGTAAGCTGTTTGTTTCCCAAACTGGAGCAACAGGTTTGGCACCCAGATTCTCTCACATGTTGGCAATGGAGAGGAAGTCACTAATGTGACCAAGTACTGAAAGACTCAATCGACTGCCAGGCCTTGGCCCCTTTCAAAGGGGGTCAAAGAGGAAACAGCACAGCCAGCTTCCAGCTTTTACTGAGCCTTCACAGTCTATTGTCCTAAAGAGTCAAGTTCTATGCCAAAATGAATGAATTAAGTAATTTCTGCCCAAATAAAGAATGATCATGCCTTCTTTAGAAGGGAAACTGAAAGTGGTGGGGACTTCCCTCCATCTCATACAAGGATGTTCCCCTTGGACTGACAGTTTTTATTTCCCCTCATTTACTACCACTCCAAAGCAGAGTCCTGCTCAGTTGATCCCTGTTCGCAGAAGCTGATTTTCTTTTCCTTTAGTCCTTGCTGTCTTTTTCTAAACACTTCCAGTTCATTCTATTGCTTCCTTCCCCATCTCCAAGAATTATGTAACCTGCGACAAATACATGCAACACTGAAATTGCAAGCGTAAGTTGCGAAGATTTCAATAACAAAAAGGTATTTCCCTTTTTTATTCTGTTTCTCTTCTTAGTATTGTGAACATTTTTTACCTTTTATGAGCTGCTACCAAGTGCTAAGCTGATATTTTCATGAAAATGCATTATGACCTACTTATCTTGCTGCTGAGCATCATCAGTCAGCACATTCCTTTTATAAACAAAATTATGCAAAATTAAAATGGGTTTTCCTCATGGACATCAGGTTCCTACTCTGGGTTCCACTTGACATATGGGGCTCACCTGTCACACAGGGATCATGATCTGGCCATGACTGGCTGATACAGCCCAGTAATTCAGGACCGTAAGGTGCTCCTGCAAGCTTTCACAGGCCTCAGTTACTGCAGGAATCAGCAAACCTCACCTGACTATTCACCCTCTTCTCACAGAATCACAGATCCACAGAATGAATTGGGTTGAAAGGGATCTTTAAGATCCTCAAGTTCCAACCCCTCTGCTGTGGGCAGGGCCACGTTCAATTACACCAGGTTGCTCAGAGCTCCATCCAGCCTGGCCTTTAACACTTTCAGAGATGAGGCATCCACAGCTTCTCTGGGCAATCTGTTCCGGTGCCTTACCACACCTACAGTAAAGAACTTCTTCCCACCATCCAATCTAAACCTACCCTCTTTTCCCCAGCTGCTCCTGAACAGATTACGTAAAGATCCCAGGAGAGTTCCATCTGTCAGTGTGGCGGACGACCACACACACTCCTTCAGTCAGCTTTCCATCCACTGGAGAATGCTTCTATTCATTCTACATTTACTGAATTTCTGTAAGAGCCTTTTGATAGTGTTGGGAGTATTTTTGGAAAGCATACAGATTATGCGAATTGCTCCAATTCTAGCCATCATATCCATATCCAATCCTTACCAAACATATTCCAGGATTTATACAGTAGTCTGCCAGACAGGAATACTTTCAACAAAAGCTGTGCAACTCTCATGACTAACTACATTATTTAAAATTATTTTTACTGTTTTTCCTAGTGCAGAACAGATGGTTGATCTGTTTCTTTCTGGACCCTTTGAAAAGAGAAATGGCTTCATGCATGCCTCTGCTGAGTTCTCAGAGGAAGTTGTTTTACAGCAGGCTGGGTAGGTAAGCAGCTGCATTCCTGAGTCACTCCGTAAATATCAGCCAGTTTTAGAAACTTAGTACTGTTTATCTACTGCTTAACTTCTTCTTGCTGCTGCTTGTGTCAGAGGATCTGTCTTGACTCATCTCCCATAAAAATGGATCCAACGTAGGCACCTCCCCAGTTTCCTCAACGTGACATAATTGCAAAATTACCTTTAGCTTCTTTACTGATAGGATCTTGCCAGTGTGTTTGTTTAGCATAGGCTTACTAACTCCCTTCCAGGTCCCTCTGTTCCAGGTGAATTCAAGAGAATATTTCAGTTTGGTTGGAAAAGACCTCTGAGATCATCGAGTCCAACCTGTGACCCAACACCACCGTGTCAACCAGACAATGGCACGAAGTGCCACATCCAGTCTTCCCTTAAACACCTCCAGCGACGGTGACTCACCACGTCCCTGGGCAGCCCAGTTCAATGTCCAATCACCCTTGCTGTGAAGAAATTCTTCCTGATACCCAACCTAAACGTCCCCTGGCGCAGCTATGCCTTCTCGTTGGTAGCTTTAAAGTTTTCCTTTAACATTTATGAGATTCCTTTTTACAAGCCTTCCCTGTACTGCTACATTGCTCCTCCAGACTTTACTATCCTTTCTGCAATCTCAGGTTAAAAATTACTTCAGCGCTTTCACGGTTACCTTCTCGCTCCCATCAATCCCCTTTACCCTTGTTATAAAATACAGCCACACTTATTCCTCCTCAGCCCTTTCTTACAGAGTCCCTCCCACAGGGAAACCAGCACGGTGTTTACAGCGCTGCCAGCCGCCCCGGCAGCCAAACCCCGCGCTGGAAGCCCCGGGCCGGTGACCGGATTCCCGCAGCAGCCGACCCGCTTCCGGCCCCTCCCGCTGCCCGCCGGGCGCTCTGGGGCGGCGGGGCTCACCTCTGGAAGACGTTCCACAGGAAGGAAGGGTCGGGCAGGCCGCCGCCGCCGTTGGGCCGGTGCGCGTACCCCGCCGCCATGGCCCCCGCGCGCGCCTGCCCCGCGCGCTTCCGCCACCGGCCGCCCCTGACGCAGCGCGCCCGTGACGTCACGGCCGGGCGGGTGCGCGCCCCGCCCCGCCCCGCCCCGCGGAGGGGAATCCCGGGCGGCTCCCGCGGCACGGGGGCGGTGCCTCCGGCTGCTCCCGCCGGGAGGGGCCCGCGGGGCACTGCGGCACGGCTGGAGCGCAGCGGCCAGGGCCTGGGGAGCCGCGCCCGGGGAGTGCCGGCCCTACCCCGCCAGGAGCCGCCACGAAGGCTCCGGCAAGGGCAGGAGCCGTCCCTGTGACCGATCCCCGCTCAGGGGAGCTGGCTTGTCCTGGGGGGGAAAGAGCGTAAGTTTAACATCCAAGAGATGCCTCCGCACTATCGCTGAGAGGAAGAAGGGATAAAGGGAGAAACAAAGCCCGCTGAACTGATTCCCTTATACAAGTGCGGACTAAAGCACACAGGGAAAGAATTTCAGGTATAGGATGGAATTAGAGTACAAGCCAACTTAGTATCACCTCACTGGTCTTTAACGGAATTCTTTACTGAGGGCTGAACACAACCCTCTGAGAAAGAGTCAAATCTCCCTCCCTGTACCTACAACTTCTAGGCAGAGTTTATGGTCCCATGGCACCCAAGGAGCTCCTGTGCTAAAATCCCTCAAGCACAGAGATTGCAAGATGATGCTCTACTGAACCATCCCTGGGGACACACTGTCCCCATCACTGAAAAAAGTCACAGTCGCAGTTCTATCCTTTGTCCAAACTGCTGACCTTGTACATTGCTCATCTGGGGTGCAGAGGACCTGGGGACAGGGCGGGAATGGCACACGGCCCGGGCAGCCACAGGCCACAGGAGTTACGTACACAAACTCCAGCAGGTTAATGAAAGCAATGGAGGCTCGTGTCTTCCTTGTGCTTACCTCTGACAACTCTGGGCAGGTACTGAAAGATAATGCCTTAAATGTGTCCTTCATCAAAGAATTTTGAATCCACAATTGTCTAGTACTATTTTATAATTAGATTAATCTGAAAATACTGTGGAAATAAAACCCAGTATCTGTGTTTTCAGAAAACTATTAAATCCAATTTTTACTCACACTTAAAACAACAACAAAAAAAGATTTACATGCTCTGTAAATCTACAAGGATGCAAATAATAGTAGCTGAGCATAGCAATGGTTTAACATTTTATTGAACTGGTGTGCTTTATGTGCTGTTTATAGTGAATCAGTGAAAAAAAATTGTACCTTATGTCTTTATTTATTTATTCAACCTATAATCAAATTGCACTGTAGCAATTTCATTCATTCCTTTAAGTCAGGAAACAGATTTCATAATTAAGTTTTCTGCAATAAACTATTTTACACCAAAGTAAGTACATACACAAAATATAATGTGAAAGTGGATTGACATTAACACTCAATGCAGTGCCATATAAAGACAGTTCTAAAGGAGTCTGCTTAGGTATTGTAAGTGATGTATGTTAGTGCTGGATATACTAATACAGCTCTGCAGGTTTTGGTATAAATATCTTTATATAGCATTGCAGTGCACTGTGCAAACATATTCCACAAGAAAAATGTATTTGCTGACACCAAAACCAGATGTAACAAATGGGTCAGTAAAAAAACCCCCCATGCCATTAAAAGCTTTGTTCTTCAAACATGACCTTTAATCCTTCTTCTTTCAGAAAGCTTGCATTTCCTCACGTCCAAGTCTTTCAAAACAAACATGCCTAGCAAGCATCAATGTATATTGAACTTCACTCGAAATAGCATTGCCAAATTTGCCCACAAATATTTCAAACCTGTTGATCCCAGAGCAGTAATGACACACAAACAGAGTTGTCAATTACTTAAGAAGTTTTGGCACAGTGAGGGTAGGAACTGTAATTTCTTTAAAAATTGGCACATAGTTTGGATTTGGTTGGCTTGGACCTTGATCCAAAGTCTCAATGATAGTCTGCTTCATATCTCTGCTGGCATCGCCTCTCACTGTCAGCAAAGCTGCAATGTGGTCATCCCTGTCAAAGGAAAAGGGTAAAACTGCCATTAGGAAGCTTTGCACAAGTTAAGATTTTGTGCAATTGGCAATCCTTTCACTCAGTTTCAGCGGGTACTTTTTATTCTTAATCAGATCTCTACTCAGAACTGGTTTTCCTTGCTCAATATAAAGCACTGTTTTGGCTGCTTGGAGGACTCTAAAACCTATTTTATCCTCCCAAAACACAGAAATGAAGTATTTTAAGTATTCCTCCGCAGTACTCAAGCAGTTCTAACTCCTAGCCTACATACACATATATTGTACATTAGCCTTATTTTCCACAAGAAAGTGGTTGGTTACATTCTAAAATATGAAAAATGTGGACACATTTTCACATTGTTTTAAAATTTTAGAATTTGCCCAAGACCACAAGGAAATTATGATGTTATCTATCTTTAAAATTTGAGGGCAAAGAGAATTACCTGATATCGGGGTATTTACTGACTAAAGTTGAAACTTCCAGATAGAGCAGTGAAGGATCAGTCAGCTTGATAACCTCTGCAATGGCTTCAATGATGTCACAGAGTCCTTCAGTGTCCTCTCCAGAGCCCTGCAAAAGTAAACAAAAAATATTAAAAATGCCCCAAACCAATAGCAATAACCTCTCAAATCTACAAACAATCCTTTAATTAATACTTTGTCTAACAATGCTCTTGAATTTCCCAAAAAGCTGAATTTTCAGACATTAAAAAACCCCAAACATTTGTGAATTGTCACCATAATCCTTTTCTCTCCCTGTTCTTCATTCAGAGACCTACTCTGAGAATATCAGTGAAGAAAGTAGTGCCCCACAAACAGTATCTTGTATTTATCCACATGGTGATACATTCTAGTCTTCAACTTTAGGTAATCTATGAGCATAAATGTTAGGAATAACTAAAATGAAAGCCAGATCTCTTCTGAAACATTATTTCATAACTGGCCCTCCATTAGATTCCTTCAAGTCATCTGGCCACCAAAGCAGCTTTCAGCAACTGATTGATTACCTGTATCTTTTTAAACTGGACTATTTTAGTACTTTTAATTCAAGGTTATCTGGTTCTGCCAATCAGGTATGGTTTGTTTCATTTATTCCACCACTGCTTCCATTAATTCCCCCAGTTTTTCAGGCTTTATCTTTCTGAGCATTCTTTTTGCATTTTGTCATCTGTTGGCCCTAGGACCTTTCTTGAAAATCCCTGTTTCTTATGCAGTTAAAACTTTTAGGCCTGTCTTGCACATTGATTTTCAAGTACCTTTTTTAGCCTGTCTTTTCTATTTCTACTGGACTTTAAATGGGGTCAACACACTCATCTTATTGATCCAAATGAACACACTGCATGCTCCTTAGGTAATAAGTAATGGCATCTGTTTGATGCCACATCAGCCTTTCTTCTGGCCAGGAAAAGCAAAGACAGATTTTTAAAGTGTTGGTTTTTTTTTTACAACTGCTTTTTCCTTTCACTTACTACTATGAATTCAGGGTACCTATCTCTCTGAGGCCACTCAAATACTCAGCTGCAGAGAGCTGTATAAACACAAAGCAGTAGAAACTGGTGCTCCAGAATTTCAGCAGCCAGCCTGTGTGTTCAGAAACTCCATCTGTGCCCTCAGTTGGCATCTTTGATATTCCCAAGTCACTCAAAATTCTGGAGACATGGAGATCTAACTCTAACCATTTCCCCCAAGCAGTAAATATGTGGGGTTATTGTAAATTACCAGGTTAACAGGACTACCCAAAGCAAATACTTACAGCTGCAAGCTTCTTAAACAAAAATCTGAACTGTTCTGCTTCTTTGATCATTCTTTCTGCACCCTCTTTTCTCTCTTCTGCATTCTTGAAAGATATACGTTTTAACATGATTGCTCTGATGTATTCCACAACTACTCGCCGATGGGCCTCAAGAGTCATTGTCTGAAAGAAATGGTAAAGGTGGTGGATTATGCCAGTGATACCTGCAAATGTAGCCATTATTTTTAGGCTTTGAACTGTGTAATTGCACTTAATCATATACAGTTTTTGCTAATAATACAGATAGAGTGGTTTTAGATTTCCACAGTGCTAACAGAAATGAAAATCTCTCTTTACCTAACAATGTGCCAATTACAAGAAACAACAAACCCAAGGTATCTTTAATGCCATGTCTGAATTTTTTGAGGAGCACCAAAGAATGATCACTTTCTCAGATCTTCCCTGTGTGATCTGCTGTTCTGCACTTGTCTGTTTATAGGAAATATCTACTGGTACCTGGGTAATGCTGAGGTTTGGAAATAAAGAACAAAAGTAAAACCCTGAAACCTTTACATGCTTATTTTTCAACAGTAATGCAAGGATAGTCCTTAAATCCCACAAGTCCTCAGACGTTTTTTCTTCCCCTTAAGCACAGTGACAAAGTTAGTTACAATTAACAAAAATCTTGCATAATAGGTAGTTAAAACCTTTTTATTATCTTTTATTAATAGTATGTATCAAATTTTAGTTTTAATTAACATGTTCTCTGGTCAAAACTTGGAAAAAAAAGGTTTCAGGAAAGAGAGAAAAGGGGTAGTGGGAAAAAAAAAAAGGAGAAAACAACAGATTGCAAAGTACTGGAAGTCACAACCCTCCTCCAGAACACAGAAAATACTATTTCAAGTTCTGCTCTCAAGACTCTGCAGAAATACCAGTTAAGTGGCTGCTCAGGAATGGCTTCTCTTGCACTGGTGGAATTGATGCCAATTACACAAAGGAAAATGAACTGCACAGAACAGACTGTGGAGGACTGACATGTATGGCCCATCCCACTGGAAAGGGACTGAGAACAGCTCTACTACAACTGAGAACACTCCACAAGAGCCAACAGTGCTATGGTAGAGCATTCAATTTACACATGAGGAAAACAGCAAAGCAGAATGACTTAGATCCAGATTTCCTCTATTCCAGAACGGTGTCCTTTCCATTAAGCTACAGTCTTCTTGGAGGTGCTTCGTTTGTGTGGCTTTTAAAAACTGTCCTTTCAAAACAGGGTTACCCAAGAATATTTTCAAATCAGAAAAAAAATCCCATCACAAATCAGGGAAACAAAAGCATGGTCCAGCCTGTGCTAGAACATATGGCATCTTTTATGGGAGGTTTTTTTGTGTTGGGAGGCAGTGGAAAAGAAGATATGATGAATGCCAAAGAATCTGCTTGTAATTTTTTTCCCCACAGGGTGGCAATAAATGCTACATGATGAAACATATGTGATTACAGAGATTGATATTAGCACTTCAAAACTCATGCCAAGCATTCATACCTCACAGTAACAAACTAAATCTGGAAAAGAAAGCTGTTCCGTGGATATAGACTAATTCTGGGACTGACCTAACTTATTTTGTGCACTTTTTCTGGTCTGAAAATACATACACTTACATAAGGCCTCTAAGATCCGCAAATACTGAAGGTTAAAAGGTCATCAGAGAAACTCTGAGCAGTTCTCTTTATAACTTTGAGAATTAAGGTAAGAAAGAATAAGTGTATGGTTTGGAGACAAAATATCTTTTAAGCCCTTCTGCTTAGTAAGAGCTTTTTCAAAGACCTCACCTAAATACTGATCTTGCTAGCTTCTATTAGGTTCCTAAGTGTTAGACAATAATTTAACACTGTCTTATTACATGAACCTGCCTTTAATCTTCCACATTATTGTACTTGATTTTATCAGTAAAGAAATCCAGATATCCTTTGGCAGACCACAGGGGAAAAAAAGCACCTAACCTAGCACATTTGCTGTTCTAAGAGCACTTTAAACATAGCTATTATGCACTTCTTAGCCCTTATGGCACTGAGTTCGCTATGCTTTATTGTATGTATTAAAACTAAGAATTACATGATGTGCATTTATAAAGAAAAGTAATTCAGGCCACCAAAACTAGTTTCAGAAGAGCTAATTTTATCTGACTACAAATTTCTGAGGAGAGATAGAAACTTACAAACTCATAAGAATAACTAGTAACATGCCAAGAAGTTTCCTGGCCTAAGTCCTGCAACTTAACTCTGCCTTTGACAATATTATATGAACAGAAAACCAGTAGCTTCTGCAGTATGACGATGAACATTTTTTCAGTTCCAATGATGAAACAATTTCAATTTTTGCATTCCAATTCTGATTTTCATGTGGTGTTCAGAAATTCCAAATCAACTTGATGTTCAGAGTACATTAGCAAAGTGTCACTGAATATTTTGCACCTACCTTTTTGTAAGGCTTTTTAATTTTTGCAAAGTCATTGAAATAATCCTCCACAGTGACACAGATAGTCCCCACTGCATTAGACCCCATCAACCACTTCTTCGTCATCAGCTCGTTCAGGTGTGGCTGAGAAGGTAACAAACAAGAGATCAGATCAGGTTTTTGACAGTCTAATCAGATCAGGGCAGTTACTAAAAAGTGGGAGACAATTTTAAGCGTTGTCAATTTCTAAACTATGTTGCTCCAACATCCTTCCTCATGTGAGTCATTCAAGGTGTTTACGTTAGTTCAACATTTTATTACAAATCTAGCAAGTTCCAGAGCATCTCTCTTGACCATTTCCTGCTGTTTCTCTAATTTCCCTCCCCATACTCCCAATTTCTTTATAGTAATAATTCCATCCCTGAGGGATTCTATACAAGAAGCTAGAATTCCTAAACATGGAAATCTACCAGACAGAAAGGGCCCACTGTTAGAATCAATTAAATTTGTTAATTACACATGAACTGTACCTGCAATGGCAACTTAATATCAGCAGTAGTTTCCCAAATAATCCTTAAAATTCAACAACCTAAGACTAAGTGTATCTACTAGAAAATACTAATTATATACAGAGCACCTGCCTGATGTCATCCCATGAAACCCAATTAAGCAACCTTCCAGTCTCCCACATCCAGTGAAGAACAATACTAATGTTTACTGACATTTTGCTAGCCCATATATATACACCACATATTTTATATGTTTAGCAATCAAAAGGCTCCACAACTACTTCATTCTGAATTATTTTTTCTTTCTAAATAAAACTTGGTGTTTTCTGAGGAAAAAAGTTCTAACCTCTAAATCCATGAAGACTTCATCTAGCAGGCTAGAGCATCCTTCTTTAGCAATGATATCTAAAGTTGCATCCATGTTTGCATGACTGATTGACAACGTGTCTTCCATGTCACTTTTCAGGTATTTTCTTTTCAGACTGATGATAGATTCTCTGTGACAAAAAAAAAAAAGGTTTCTCATGACCCACTGATGCACAGATGCACTCCTATTGAATTTTTGGAGTACAGGCACAGAAGAAGACACAGCAGACAGTTACTTTTGCAAGGGGAAACAATGCCTGCTGCTTGCTTTGGAAGCCTTAATTTACTCTCCAGCATGATTTTGGAGTGGTCAGTGTAGACTAATTGTGTGTTGGTAGCAAACTGCTGATGATCTGTAGACCTGCTAATGGCAGCAGATCCAGATGAGTAGGAAGATGGATTGCTCATCACTGAAACATGAGCCACGTTCTGATACTCTTGACAGAAGGTCTGTCTTTACATTTCTCCAGTTCAGTTCACCTTGATCACACTGCTTGAAGGTGATATGTGAGAGAAGATGGCAGGACCCAGACTAACTAACTGAAATGACTTTTTTAAATTCTGGAAGCTGAAGATAAATTTTTCTTTGGCAATGAAATTCTTGGAATAACAAGTGGTTTTTCACGGGTGAGGGGCAATGGCTTGGCTTGCCAAAGGCAAAAGCAATCACAAAACCTGACTCTTAAAACAGCAGTATCTTTAAACTTACTGCCTTTGTTTAGTCAGCTAAACTACCTTAACTGAAACCCTCTTTGCATACAGAAGAAAAGGTTCTGTGAAGAGGCAGTATGACAACTGAAATATCAATAGCTATTTTTCTCACAATACTGCAAGAATATGCAGACTTACTTAAAGGTTTGACAGTTGTTGATGACTGCAATCATGTACTGAACATAGCATTGAGGATACTGACGATTTTTAAGATGATCTTCTTTATACAATTGTGCTTCATCTTTGTACCTGTAACACATACAAGGAATGGCATTAAACAGACACAAATCTGTAATAACTCAAATACACCCATCAGACCAAATGCTCCATAAGGGTCTGTCAGGTAATTAGAAGTAGTTTATAACAAGTGTGTTGCTCATGTGGTATTGTCTTTCTGTTCAGGACAGAATCCAGCCAAGAAGGTGTTTTCTCTCTTCCTTACGAGAAAGAGGTATAAATTTGAGATATAAAAGAAAGTGGAACTGACTCAAAAAATTACAGAGCCGTTTGCAGACAGGAACTGAAAGTGCCACTCAGCAGCACAGAGGAACTTCTGCAGAGAAATTGGGGAAGAGAAGAAAGGAAGAAAAGGAAAGGGAAGAAAAGCTTGGTTGGCATGAATGTGACAGGAGAAAGACAAAGCAATAAGGAAACATCCCAACAGAAAAGAAGTATTGGAATTGTAGAAACAAAGAGAGACTGAGGTAGGATAAAGCATTTGTATTTTAAACATTGTTACCTGGTTAAAAAGGAATTCATTTGCTGAAGACATAGAACGAGTACCTTTGTTTTCAAATCTTCATTTATCTGAGCAGCCACCTGAAGATTCTGCTCAAACATCTAAGACAAAAATAGCTTAATTAGAAAGAGAGGCCTTTATCAGTGGTAAAACAAAGGAAGGACTTTCATCTTGGAGTCTTGGAGACTCTCACTAGCACCAGCACTACACATGCCTTTTGTTGCCTTTGTTGTT
Source organism: Corvus kubaryi (assembly GCF_017639235.1). Classification (NCBI taxonomy): domain Eukaryota; kingdom Metazoa; phylum Chordata; class Aves; order Passeriformes; family Corvidae; genus Corvus; species Corvus kubaryi. The sequence continues at coordinate 23,278 of NW_024581680.1, forward strand.
TTTGGTTTTTTTTTCAGACAAGCCCACTGACTAACCAAAAGCCACTATTTTCCTAAGTGTAATTAATATATTACTGACAACCATTAAAGCATACTGCAGTGGTCTGATACTGAAAATAGGTGCATTTTTTCTCAGCAAAACAGTACTTATCTCTTTAATTTAGTAGTGCTTTGGCTTTACAGCGTATCAAAGTCCTAGGGTCAGCTCCTGCAGTTAGTAATGAATAACCCTACAACTCAAATCCCTTTGCTTCTCCCATATATGAAAGTAGAGAGCTCACAATAGTGAAGTAAAGGAGCCTCTAAACTTTAGAAACATAAGCAGGTACAAGATCTAGGTGACTTACAGGCAGCTGTGTTTGAGAGGAGGGAAACTAGGAAGGAAGGATACAAAGCCAGGTGGAAACATGAGCTGTTTTTATGCTAAGATCATTTTGAAAATTTCACTGTTACATGGATCTCAATACTGCAGTCCTTCTCAGCATGACACTAGAGCCAATAATCAGCCACCAGTTTCTTTGATATCACACACTTTCTGAAAACGATTCGATGAAGTAAACCTTGGCACTAACACAAATGTGAAAGAATGTAACAAAATCCTGGTATAAGCTGAAAAAAAAAATAAAATGGGAAACAAATGCAGGAAGAAGAGATAATCTATCTTTCATTGAAGGTACCTAACACAATATTTGTAAAGAAAAATTAGAAAATGAGCATAATAAGCTGACATTTTTCTGGTTGATAAAGATCACTTTCAAAACTCTCCACTACCAACAACAGGGTGGTGCAGGTTTGGGTATTTTTGTGGCCTTTTTTTTTTTTTAGGATTTTAGAAACAGCCTTATCTTTTCTGGTTTTAATTTGGACAGGCATTCATGTTAACTGAAGTATTGTTTAAAACAGCAACAGTTTCAACCTTCAACAGAACTTTTTATTCTAGTATTAAGGTGTTTGTATAATGAGTAACTTACAGTAACAAATACATGCCTAACTACCTCAGCACCACATTAACAAACATGCCTAACTAATTCAGAACTGTATTAACAAAAACTCTTCTACTAAGTCACAACCATCTCATCTGGTGGGCTTATAACATAGCTTTACATCAAGAGACCTAAGTAAAAGCAGCTCACTAAATACAAATACCAACTAAACAGGGTGAGAAAAGTGTGTTTCTAATCTACACATAAAAAAGAACTAAGTCTTTAAGCATTAAAGAAGGTAAATAAAAAGCTTCAAAGAAACAACCTCTCCAACTAACAGCTCTACAGGAAAAAAACCCACTCTACTTCAAAAGACATAGAAACAATAGCACTCCAGAAAGTTTGGCTTCCCTCTCCATTCCCCCAAATCCATGTGCTTCTATAGATTTTCTGGAATAACCAAGTTGTCTTATACCTGAAAAACAATAGCTGGGAGTGTAGTCTGGTAGTATCCATCTTGATCTGCTTCTGGTTCAGTTTCTTTTATCCAGTCTTTTTTATCTGTCTCCAGTGCTTTTCGTAGCCAGCCAATGATGTTAGACTTCATTAAATAAAGCAACAAAGAGAAAGAAAAGATTTAATTCGATGCAACAAAAACTCCTACTACAATATTTAGAATAGCAGTCATTTCCATAATGAAGAGTGGCATAGTAACAGATAATGCTGACCACTCTTGTCATTCCGACAGGATAGAGGTAACAGACAAATTAAAATTTGCATTGGCAAAGGTTAGTACTGGTACACAAATGGTGTAGTTTGAAGCTTAGGCACACTTTGGAAGGGGAGTGCTCCTAACACAGAGGGCAAGTCAGTTCGTCAGAATAAATGTGTTTACTAACTCTGGAAGAATTTAAGGCTCAGGCTTTAGGTTTCAAACTGAATTTTTCCCCAACTGAAAACATTAGGGTAATATTTAATGTAGGAAAATAGCACATATCTGCCTGTACTTGCTTTTACACCTCCATTTTAGAAAACTGGTGCTCATTACTGCTGGGGACAAAACCCCAGGATTACATTAAATGGGTTGTGTTTCTTGGAACACAAGTACTGCAGAACACAGCCACGGATACAATGGCTGGCTCTCCTCCCATCTGCCCAGTACATTATACAGCAAAGAGACATTAAGAACAACTGGGTTTAGAAGGAGATTAAGCCAGTTTTCTGCATGACACATAGCACAGACCTATTCACAAGAGTAAAGACCAGGATGCTTGCTAAATATATAACTGGATTCTTTGATTCCTGTCTTGCTTGGGTTGATGATTTCTGCCTCTTTTCTGCTTTGTTCACATTTGCTTAAAATCCGTAGTAATAGAAATGTTTGCACCTCTTTCCAACATGTAACAGATGTATTACTGCCATGCAAAAAGTGCCCTGCCATGCAAAATTACACATTACCAGTAAGCACAAACAGAAAGGCCATGAAAGTCCATATAGTACCCTCTTCAATTGTGTGGAATGATGCACTACCTTTCATCCTCATAAGCATGGAACTGCTCTGATGAGATATGATTTGCAAAGAAGAATTAATCTTTTAAGCCAGCAGCCCAGGGGACTTTTTTCACCTTAAGATCAGCATGTGCCAGGACTTTTTTTCAAGCTGAGGTGATTGGAAAAATAATATGCTAAAAATCTGTTAAAATCTACTAGCATTTTCTTTCTCATAACATTTTTGTTGATGTGAACATCAGTATTTAAGTTGATAGTCACAATTACTTGTATTTATCCATACAGAACTAGTTACACTGTGTTTAAAAACACATTTAAACAGCATCAAAAAAAATAAAGTAGAAGTGAAACAAATAGGCAGTTTCAGTATTTTCTGCCTTAAAAGAAAGATACAGCCAAAAATCAAAACCAGCAAAAAGAAAGCCACTCTGTTTAATACAGCAGCAACTTTATTTTATTTATATTCTATAAATAAAAAAAAGCAATAGTCTATACATAATACTTTTCAGTAGGTAAGGAAAAAAACAATTCTGGAAAACCAATATAGGTGTATTTTTTTCATGCTAAGTGAGGAAAAATGAATTCAAAGGCATTTCCTGAGTCAAGGAAAAAGTAGCTTCAGAAAGCAAACCAATGTATTTTTCGTCCTAAAGGTAAGTGCAGAAAAATAAACTTGCATAAAAGTCCTACTAAAGCTAATGGGAAGCAGAGCCTCTACTGGCAACTTCCTTAACCCATTACAAGATTGATTCATATCAGTGTGATGAGTGTAAAGTCCAAGTAGTTGCTGTTGCTGGACATGTTTTAGTAGCTAACAAATCCAAAGAAGCATAAAAATTTCCCTCCTCTGCGTGGCAAAGCTCCTAAAGTTAGGAGGAGTAGGAGTTCATTGAACAATTTAAGAACAGCAAGTCCAAAGTTACAACTATTGAAATATCCACTCTTGGAGGCAATTATTGGATCTGACAATCACATAGTGCTTGCTTTGCCATGTAGTTGACCACCTTCTAGTGACTCTTAAGATAACAAAGAAGCAGTGCATTTATAGTTAAGATACACTTGAAATGGCATCCACAAAAGGAAATTATGCTCATGCAGTTAACAGGCATGAAAGGAAAAAGGCTGTTAAAAGACTCAAACTGGCAAATGTGAACATCCTGATTACCTTGAAAAGATCACATCTCTATCAAATGTTGATATAGTTACTATAGGGACCAAGCTGCCTACAGTGTCTTTTTAAGTGCTAACCTAGTAGCACTATGGATTTAGGCATATGAAGACTGGAATCCCTTCCTTTCCAATAAATTATTATTAGTAATCTGTAAAGCATAAGTACTCCTTGAAATGCCATGATTTACATATATAAAATCATCTGATTATGACTTTATGAAGAAACCTACACATACGATATGAAAATTTTTATAAAAGTAATAGTGCTGGATTCACATTTGTCACAGTTTTCTCTGATGGAGGAGCAGCACTGAGGTACTAATGCAGCTATAAACTCATATCTGCATGTGCCTTTGCACTGTTATTACTTACAGTGAGTGTTGACATATACTTGCTGAGAAGCTGGTCTACCACATTTTGTGAAATCAGAGCATCCAGAGAATTTACATCCACTTCGGGAGACAGTTCTGAATTTCCCATCATCTCTGCACTGAATTTAAAAAAAAAAAAGAAAAAGAAGAAAAGAATAAAACATTGCAGATTAGTAAAGAAAAATGAAATAAAAAGTTAAAAACTAAAAAACTATGCAAATTCTTCTGTATGTTCACTGTAAAGAGCAAATTTCCAATACCTACACATATCAAAAAGTTCTTAATAGCAACTGCAACAATAAATGCATTACAAGAAATGTAAATAAAACTGTATGAAAGAAAGAATGTAAAAGCTACAGCCCAGCATATAATAAAAAACATTAGAGACATTTAAATATACAACCTTTCCATGCATTTCTTACTTTTATGTACAAGAATTAGTGATTACTTGAAACTGAATAAACCAACTGGTTCAGCCTGTGGGCTCTTTGTAGGGGACATTTTTATACATCTTTTAAATTTCAGAGGTGATGATAGACGATTTATACATTTTGAATTTTAGAACAGTAAAGATCAGTGACAAGTACAAATTACTGTCCTCAGATCCTCAAAAGAGCTTCTGTTTTGGTACTTGTATCAAATCCATGTAAAAATTAGAATATATTAAAAGAAAAGCTTCCTGTCTTGGTAGAGAATATAGCTAATCTAAGAGGAAGAGGTATCTTTGAAGACAAATCAAAGGTGCACTTCATGGGTACTGCATAAGAGCACTTGCTTGCAAAGGAAAGTTCTTGATTTTATAGGATTTGAAAGAAACTAGAGCAACCCTCAAAAATATTTTGGTAAGAATTATATAAAATTAATACTTTACGGTAGTATTTTGCATCTATATAAGATTATACGAGTGGTTTGTGTAATCAACAAACCCCAAAGCTATGCCAAAGAACAATGTAGCAAGAACTCTTAATATTTCATGCTCAAAAAATCAATAAGTCAAACCCACACTCTTCAGAGAGTGCTTTATTAACAGCTGATGGAAATATATTCAATCATAATAACATAAATTGTTTCACATTCCATTTATAGTGTGCTTTTCAGAAGGAAACCACAAATTCTGTATTCACAGAGGCTACTATAAAAACAAATAGCAACTTAAAAATAAATTCTTAAGCAAGTGTCCAGTCTGTATAGTTCTGCAAATTGAAGCTGTTCTTTGGGTAGATGCAGTGAGTCAGCACAGTGGTGCTTCCACATCCTGGAAAAAAAAAAACCCACTGAAAAAAACCACTACAGCTACCAACTTAGAATATAAGTTCTTGTATTTGAAACCATAAAAGCTACTGTGACTGAACATCCTACACTTGTAACATCTTCCTGAGCCTGTAAGAAAAGAGACTGAAACTATTTTAAGCGGCTCAATCTAGTCAGAAAACTGAATTCCATTCTGTTGCTGTTTACAGAAAGAATACACGTAATAACAGGACCTGCTCTAGGTTGATTTAGGGGAAATGAGAGAAGCTGTTTATGGCACTGTGCCATGTTAGAAAATATTTCTAGCCTCATTATCCCTGTTCACAAGGCCACAGAAACATTAACCTTTTATCAAAGCACATCCCCTGAAACCCCAAAACAAAGACCACAAGCTTCTACCTCTGGTCCCCAAGATAAAAAATTCTTCCTATACACAATTTCGCTTTCCTGATTGTCACAACCCAAGTGCCTGGGGGAAAAGAAGCAACAGACAACCCTCTTCCAAGGGTCACAAGGTTTCTGACTGTTGGGAAGTTATTTACCTTCAACAAAAAGTTTATAATCAAGTTGAAAATTCAAACATAATTGTATTATTTGGAAAGTAGCATTTTAGAAAGCTTCTATTCTGCCCCCAGTCCTGCTGTATCTTGTGAAAAGAGGTACTGGCTCCGGAGACAGCATCCAGCTATATGTGTAGTAGTATTCCTTCTGTTCCTCAAAGTGAACACTGTTGACACTGTCTTTAGCAATCCTGGTGAACTCTTAGCAGTTTTGTCAACACTTGATCAGTATCTCATAAAATGATGCTATAAATCTGAGCATCAGGATCTTACAAGACTTATAATTTTCCTCAAACACAGATAAGGGGCCTGGTCCCAACCCAACAGAGATTTTAATAATAACAGTATGTTTCCGAAACTCTCATTGACTTCAACACGAAAGAAATCCACCTGACACAGTAAAACTGCCACTCAAATATTAAAGGCTATTATTCCACATGTAGCATCACTTTATTTCTGAGCTGTGAGTTGAGCACACTTCTGAAAACAGCTTCCATGCAGACATGCTCTGATTAAGAAACCCCCATGATTCTTTTTTAACTCCTATGTTGCAAATACTGTAAACAGAAGTTATGCATGACTTTATCAATTCATCACATGGAAAAAACCCTCAGTGCTTCTTCTCAGTCAGTATTCTCTCAGCTGCTTTTGAAGTGCAGCTGTAATATGCAAATACAATAAAAATTTATATTTTCCCTCTATTATGCACAGTTACCATAATGCCATGTAGTCCATCCTCCTTCCTAGTTCATTATAAACATATCCCTATGGAGAACTCTTTATTGTATTGTTAAGAGATGTCCAGCAACTGAGATTTGATAAGCTCTGCAAATATCCCTGTTGAGAACTTTACCTTCCCGCTCAGAAACCTGAGCTGATTTCTTCTCCCACTGTGCACTACCAACATACACAATGGCTCATTCTCATAGAATGGCTTGGCTTGGACCTTAAAGACCATCTAGTTCCAACCTGCCTGCCATGGGCAGGGATGCCACCCCCTAGAGCAGGTTGCTCAGGACCCCATCCAACCTGGCCTTGAACACTTCCAGGGATGGGGCATCCACAGCTTCTTTGGGCAACCTGTTCCAGTAATTATCATCCTATTTATAACCTTTTATTGTAATATACAAGAACACAATTCCTGTACTGCCATCTCCGGCCTTTTTTTTTTTTTAGAGAAGAGAAAAAGTCAAAGCCTTAATTTTTTCCTTCAAGGTACTTCCTCTAATTTCCATCCCACTTGTCATGCAGAGATGCAGGGAGAAGTGCATTCTCAAAGATCAAGATCCTGTACTGTGTCTACTCCTTTCACTGTTTCCCTTCTTCACAAGACTCAGCCACCAGGTGCTATAAGCCACATGACTTGCTTTAGCAAGATCTGTTTGCTTTGCAAATAGAGGTAACACTGACTTTGCTCCCTCCCTTTGCCCTTCCAATGATGGAACACACCAACTGAGAGAGCTTTAGCTCTAAATTGTCTAACTCAGTACCAATCTCCTCTGCTTTCTGGAAGAAAGGTAGAAGAATTAAAGAATTTTAAGACCAAGAATCGCCTTACTGGAACATAAGCCCCAAGACATAAACAAAGAGCCCGGGAGCAGGATTTCTGCCAAGGTCATGCATGAGAAGGACTCACGTATCTGTGATTTTCATTCACTGTAGAGTTATTCCTCTGGCCTTCAAAAGAAGAAAAGGCCAATTAACTCAGCTCCTTATTAGTGCCTGCACCTCTCTTATACCCTAAGTATCTAAGTATGCACAAGTGGGTGCTCCTGATTGTTCCTTGCAGGGAAGAAAAACCAGGAGAACTTTGCAGTGTAAAGCACAGAGTGCTGAACACAAACCTTAAAGCTGGTTATTAGAATTCTCCAGAACAGTATTATCTCCCACCTCTGTGCTTTATGGTATTATACTCTAAACCCACAAAGTGTCTAACTTGTTGCATTAGTGATATTGAACAACTGAAGACATCAAAAGTACACACGGCACAGAACCTGGGTCAGTGCCAGCTATTCAGAACAGGATTACAGTCCTGAGCCACAGAAAGGCTAGCAGCACGTTTTCCCAAACAAATCAGTTGCTCTAGTAACTACACGCCAGCAAAAACTCAACAGTTGCCACTCGAGCTGTTTCTATCTGGAGGATTAAAAAAGGAGGCAACAAACCCCCCCCTAAAGCTTAAGTTATCCCAACAAATCACACAACTCAAAAGAAATACGCTTTCAAATATCATAGAAAACAACCTGTAAGCAGAAATTCTTCTAAAAAACCAAATCATCACATAGTTTTGAGAGAAAACCCAAAGGAAGTTACTACATTCTTTCCATTTAGCAGTAATGAGGCAGCTGAAACAGTCCCACCCCTGTAGAAGAGAACAATAGAAAGTTAATAATCATACAGATCTTCTGGGGCCGTGGCTACAACAAACATTATGTTTCACACACGAGCTCTCAGTCTCCTGTTCTTCCCAATACTTCACCACACTGGTACACCAATACAAGGTGACTGTAGCTTCATGCAGATCTTTAACTGCATTAAAACTTGAAGCAACTCAAAATTAAATATTAGAAAATACAAACAAGTTTTAAGGAGTAATTTCCAGGATGCAAAATGTGTAATGAATAGTAAAGAACTTGCTAGTTTGATATAATCCCTTTTTTACCTTCTTGTATGTTAATAGACATGCCAACATTAACACAAACTGTGTTTTGCATGTTTCCTCTCACTTATTGCTAACAGAAAAGGGGGCCTTACCTAGTGTAGGTATTCAAAACCCAAGTTAGAAGGCTAACAATCTCATTTGCTTCCAGATCCTCTGCAGCAAGTTCTTGCATTCGGGTGGCCAAAGCTTGATGGTACATGTTTAACAACCTGTTGAAAATGTCATAATGGGGAGGAAAGCATTGATCCAGCAGGGTCTTGGCCACGAGCAGGTCATCAAGGACGTATTTGCGGATGATTTCTAGATGTCGCACAAGCCACATTTTGTCAGATTCTCTGGTGTCTGCCTGAGTGCCTTCAATCCGTGTGCTCACAGTTCTTTCCAAAATATTGAACATTTTTTCTTTCCACTTCTTTGGTCTGCCAGGAGGTATGAACCCAGTCTGCTTCTTCCTGTCTAACATGCGCCTGTCAATTTTCTCCTCCCTCTCAATTATCCTCACAACAGAGACAAGCAAAGTTGGATCTCGACGGACTGTAACAAGGGATCTTTGAACCACCATCCAAAGCTGCTTTGCCAATTCCTCAGACAGTTTCTGCATATCCCCAAAGTATGTATGGATGAGGTTCATGTCATGTGTGTTTTTGCTGTCCATGCGATACTGCTCATACATCAGGTTATCACGAGAACACTCCAAATCCATCAGCTTCCGGTGAGCCTGCAGAAGTTCCCCTCGCTCAATCAGATCGTGGGTCTCCCTGACTATCTCTGGAACTGAAAGAAAAATCACATAGAGTACAACACCACTGTCAAAATACAAACACTAAATACAAGACAATAAAAGCACTAGGAAAACAGCTGGAGAACGGCTGTAGGAATTATTTTTAAATAATTTAATGGAAATTATTTTTAAGTATTCAAAACCTGTTAGTAAATGTTACGTATCTTTATACATTATTAACTATAATGCTCCACTTTGATCAGTGGCTAAACAAAGATCATAGTGCAACACAATTTTCTCTCTCCCTCCTGGTGCCAAAAAATAAATAAGAGACTCCTGGAAAGCCTACTATGAAACAAATTGCAGTACTGGCCTTCTTATACATTATATAAAAGGCTTTTAACTTACCTGACTAAAAGTCACTACTTTGTTGAACCTGAGGCTACATAAACCCAAAAAATGCCAAATTTTACCTCCTTCTTGAACAGTTTTTGCCTGCCTAAGGCACGAAGGAAGGATAGGGATAATTACCTGTGCAGTTAAAATATTTAGAAGATTTTCTTTCTTTATTATTTTTTCAGTATTTGAGGAATCCTACAGAAGAAGATTAGGATCCTGTGGGGGAAGAACTGAAAAATCTCATCAGAAGAACTGTCACTGCAAAAAAGGCAGCTAGTGATAAAACTGGCAGCCCACAAAAAGTTCTAATGATTGCGTGTAACTGTCTTTTCAATCATGATAAAAACCACTTTGTTTATAAAACATTTGATCATCTCTGAGCAAAACAACTATACTGTTTAACAACTCCAGGGGGAGATGCTTCATAGTAAAAACCTCTCAGAAAGACTGAAATGGTTTATTGTCTCAGTTGCATTCATCTGTGTGAAACGAAACAACACCCCCAAAACAACACCACATTGGAACATGCACAACTTGCTGTTCTTTGTTTTTAATTGCTAGACATTGCTTGTAAACACTAATCTTTTCTTGAAATTGCACACTGTATCTGATACTGTAAAGGTTAGATACACACAGAGAGTGAACTAATCAACCTGGTATGGCTGGGAAGCAATTTTCCTTTATAGGTACACTTTGTGTATTAGTATCAGGAGATAAGAGGGGAGAAGTAACTATTTAAGTAAAATCAAATTAGTATGATAGGTTTATCCTTGTTACGGGGTAAGACACTTTAAATTATTTATAAGTAGAAAAGTCCTGTCAAGGAACTCATCATGATTCAAGATGGAATGCAATGTGCACCAAAACAGCTGCACAAAATGACACAGGTAATCACGTTCTCCTTATCTTTACAGTATCCATTCTATCACATTCATCTTATTTCATTTTTCAAACCCTCACAGTTGTACAGTGGTGCAAAATGTTCCTGCCTCCTTATTTAATTTCATACTATTTGTACCAAACAGGCTTGCTGTAGGTGTCCAGCTCAGGTGGCAACACACCAGAACTTCATTAATACTCTTTCTGTATTTGTTGCTTGCATATTTCAGTTTTTTATACTAAACATGTTATCCCTGCTACTGATTACTTGCAAGAAACTTCTTTGTGAGTTGTGTTTCATGGCCAGCCTAGAAGTTCCTACAGCACAATGTAGTTTTCCTCTATATCAAATGGCTACCAGCTACTTCCCTGTGTGTGATGTGTAGGTGATTCTTCCTTAATTCTTCATTCCCAGTGAGGTTTAAAGTTCTCAGCACTGCTTGACAACCTTACAGCTGTTAGCACCATTTTAAAGTGTTTTCAGTATGGAATGGATTATATAAAGAACATTAGATTACCTGAAAATATATTCTTGAGATTTTCTACAGCAGCTGCCAGTTGGCTGTGTTGCACTACAGCATCCTTAACATCCTTGAGGTTTTCTATAGTGTTGATGCTCTGTCTCCAGTCCTTATTGACATCTACCAAAGACTGCTGAATGTCCTTCACATCATTCAGTGCATTGTGCAGTTGGCTTAAACCTGTTCGTACTCCATCTAACTGTGACTGAATTGCTGCCTTAAATACAAACAAAGAGACAAAGAAAGAACCCAGGTTATTCATCATTAAGTTTCGTATTTTCAACATTTCTCAAGATTTAATTTTCATTTCAGTATCTAACATTTTCAACAGACAAAAATGAAAAGGAAATATTGTAATTTACTAGAAATGTGTAAGTTGGCATGTGCACAATGTTGTTTATGCCCACATACCATTTTTTTTAAGTTCTGAATTTGTATCTAGTTTTAAAGGACCTAGATACAATTGATTCACCTACAAACTAACATAGGAGCTTAGGGAGATGGATCATAAACTTTATAAGTCTATATTAAACCAGGATCAAAGGAATGAGACTTCTTTGCGTTTCCTTCATAAATTAATTTCAAAGGGGGATATCAAAAGAAAGTCCAGATGTTTCATCAGAATGTTTGGTATGTACATATTCTCAAAGCATTTTACTAAAGCAATTACAAATTTTTAATCACAACGGAAAATGCTCTAAAAAAGCCCAAATTGAATTCTCAAGTGTTCTTTAAAAAAACCCCAAAACTCCTGAAGGCAAAAAAAAGTAATGTAATTCAGTAAAACAAACAACAAAACCCCAAACTGAATAAAATTTTCACACTGTGAAACATCAACGACCAGACCCACAATCCAACTACCAGATTATTTTGGCATAAAGACAGGTTATTGATATGGATATCCTGTGACAGGTGACACTTGAAATAATGACTCTTCAAAAAGGCTGTTAGGCCTGATTATCATACAGGTGTCCAGACACCTAACTGAAAATGCATTATAGTGCATGTCTGAGTGAAAGAAATCAGATCACATCCACAGCACATTTTTTAGATATGTATGTGGTGAAGGTGAAATCAGGGGAGTGGAAAATGCAACTAGAAATAACAGGTTTCAAAAGACAAGCAAGTCATTCATGAAAACTCAGCTGCATAACTTGGGGAGGCAAAGTAACCAGCAAAGAAAATGAGGCACTAATGGTTTTGCTAAGCTCAAAACACATTTTTTGCCAGACTTTTAAGGGCCAAAAGCGTGGAAAGTTGTGGAACTTTTTGTCGAATACTAGAAGCCAAAGAGGAAATCCTGGTAACTGCAAACAACATGTACTGTGTTTTAAATGTACTGGGAAAGTCTCAGAAAAATGCAGTGACTTTTAAACTAAGATTATTTATGTTCTTTCAAATTATGACCTGCTGTTTTTATTGATAAAAATGTATCTTCCTGGCAGACTCAGCACAATTAAGCAGTGGTAAGGCATTTTTATACAGTTTCTATCTATAGAACTGCTGCATTAACACAATTTTCCCCTACAGGAACTGAGATAATTAGGATACTCAAACATTCAATACGATACTCAAACACAATCTTCTGCAGCTGACCATAAAGTATTTTAAAAATCACATGATCATTAAACGTTCAATACTTCTGCTTTGATAATTTCTTCTGAGGCAGATCTTCCAAGTATTACATATTCAAATTTCTGCCTATTTATCTTTTGCAGAAACTTGATAATGTTGAACTGAAACAGTCAGTGATCTCAGTCTCTGACATAAATGGACAAGGAAAATTCTAAAAGCAGACATCCATCCATATTCAGTTTGCCTTCTAATAGTCAGCTGGGACTGACAGGGATCGGGCAGAGAACAAAGCACGTCCCAGACTAGCACTGTAGACTGCTTCCTAGAATTCATATTCATCTTAGATTGGACTGATCATCACTGTATTAAAGAAATGAAAACAAAACTAAGCCATCCTGGAAAAAGGGCTCAAAACTTATCTTTTATGTCTTGTCAAGTGACAGCTTTCAACATGAAGCCATGGAACCAGAATCCTGGCTTCCTGGTCTCCCTATGGTTCAAATTCATGACTGCACAGCAGCTAAGAATCAAAAGGGAGAGGATTAATGGATGTTTATATTCTGGAACACCCACAACCTAGAAACTTTCCTAGGATATGTATATTTATACAGTGTTTCTTCACAGAGAAGTTCTTCCATTGACTGGATAACTGCACAAACAAAAATGATTATAATTTTACAAGCTCTGGAAGAGAGTCCAAGCAGCTCTTCTCCTGCATTCTGGACTACAGAACACAAAAGCACCAGCCGACAGTGCTACCTGGTGCTCATCCACACATCATTTCAGAGTTCTGCTACTGAACCCCAAAAATACTGCTTCACTGAATGTCATCAGTCTCATACATGAAACTGCGGAGTTTGACACATTTCAAAACAGTTTTTCCTCTAAGAATTTATGTTCCACACGAAGAAAAGCAATGAGGCATATAAGAAATGGACATAACTAAATATATAGGAGAGGATATAGAGAGGATATTTAAATTCACCTGAAGAAAGTGATGACAAAGATGAAAGTGTATCCAGTCAGAGATACACACTAACATGTTCACACTGAAAGATTTCCCATGTGTTCATTCCCTCAGATGAAGCAGTAATCCAGCCTGAGAAGTCAGCAACTCCTCTGGCTGATGACCCTGATGTCTGTCTCCCCGTCTTCCACAGCACACAGAGAAACAGTTTAAATCCACAGCAAGAATACTTCCTACATCCTCTCTGTGCTGCCATCCATTAGAGTAAATCTCATGGGAAAAACGGCACCGCTATCCATTGCATCACTAACTGGCACCTTTTTCAGGAATGCATCCTGAGTGGATTGAAGGGTACTGAACTTCTTTTTGGAACAGGTGTTTCTGACCACCTATAGATGACTGAACTAATTTAAGGCAACCAATAGGGAAAATAGCGATAAAGTGGATTTAGGCATTTACAAGACTTACAAAGTTTAGTCATGACTGTCTATAAAGCAGCCAGGCAAATGACTGTTCTCATATATTATAAATAGATCACAGTAACTAAACAGCTGATCCATTATTAATAGACTCTATCTGCTTCCTGACTTAAATCTGAAAAGTCCAAGTCATCCGAAAAAATTCTGTTTTTATGCTACAAAAATCAACATGTAATTTGCTATCTGTAAATAGCACATTCTATATAAATAACAAATTTTTTCACTGTGAAAGAAAACTGGTTTTCTTCTACTGCATACAGACTCCCACAAAGAACTAGCCATTAAATAGCTATAAGATTAACTAAGTGGAATACAAGATTAGATACAGTGTATACCAGCCATTTTGAGCTAAGAAAATGTTACCCAAAACACTTTCTAAGACTGTACTCCACCTACTTAATACAGTGGTCTAAAATGACTGTTGGCAAATACCAGTGAGGGAAGGAAACCCAGAACTCAGTAACATACGGACAATAAACACAGGATGACCACACTCGTATGTCAGGCTAAGTCTGTGTGTGTGAATGTCCATCCACTCACACATACACATGTGAAGGAGGAGAAAAATCACAGGGTCACTTCCACAAGAGACAAGAACATGATGTATTTTAGCTATCTTCCCTAACCCATGTAAAAGTCAGAGGGGTAACTGACTGATCCTTTTTCAGATGCAATCATCAATTTTTTGTTAGAAGTTCAGTATTCAATCACTAAGATAAAGGTTTGCTGGCTGACAGGCTACACAGCACAAGGGTAGTTGTCCATGGACAAACTGCAGAAGGTACAGGACCTAAGAAGACTTAAAATGCTTAATAAAATGTTAGTAAGATGTACACCATTTATTTGCATTAATTTTAGGACACAAATTTTCTGGTTTGGACACCAAGCAAAAACTAAACTCCCTGATTTAAAACTATCCATCTGGCTGAAAATGTAGAATGAAAAAAAAAACAAAAACAGAAGAAAGGAAAAAAAGAAAGTACATTCATGCTGCACCACAGACATGCAGCTTTATTCAACTTTGTACCTTGAGTCGAGCTTCTACTGAAGCCTTCTTACGAGCTTCCCTTCTGCGATACTGCTCCACTTTATCCAGCTGATCAGGACGCTGAAGCATTCCTGCCACTCTCTGAACAGCTGTTGCAACTGCTTCCCTATCCGTTTCCTCCATTGTTGATTAGGACCTCAAAATGCCTTCATAACTTAACAGTACTGAAAAGAAATAAAATATTTTTTAAGAACCCACTTTTTAAAAATTTTATGGCTATGTGACATTTCAAAGTCAACAACTGGAGAATTAACTTCAGCACCAAAAGCAGTGAAACTTGACAGAAGCATCATTAAACCACATTATAAAGAGAAGCAACTAGAATTCTACAAGAATTGCATTTAAAAGCACTTAGCTCAGTCTCATTAGTTCCCCTAAAATGTTTTTGGTTGCTGATTTTGCATATACCTTGCTCAAACCTTTAGTCTGAATAAAAAAAAACCCTACAAAACACCACCAAAAAACCCCACCACCACAAAACAGGCAAATCTTCATTAAAAGAACAGATTGTATTTAATCTAAGAGGAGGTTTGCCTATTAAAAGGGCAATGAGACAAGCATAATGGAATCTTGTAGAAAGTCCAAGCAAAAGTCCTAACTCA
The DNA here is from genome assembly GCF_017639235.1 of Corvus kubaryi. Taxonomy (NCBI): domain Eukaryota; kingdom Metazoa; phylum Chordata; class Aves; order Passeriformes; family Corvidae; genus Corvus; species Corvus kubaryi. Next base: position 38,914 of record NW_024581680.1, read on the forward strand.
TCCTGAACTAGAATTGGGTGGAGCTGAGAGAACCACAGTCCCCCTGCAGCAATAGGTCAAATTTGCCACCAAAACTGTGGAGAAACATAGCTGTGGAAGCTCCAAACCCAGACACTTAACTATAGAGCACTTCCATTTAGACTTCTGATGGATAATTTTTTGATTTCCAGCTCTTGTCTTCAGCTCTTCTCACAGTATCAGCCCTGTCCATCAGGAGTGTAGGGAAAAATCAATCAAGTGATTTCGCCTCAGTCTCCAGAAGAATTTCCAGTGAAGCCAAGACACGCAGGCAAACAAGTATGGGAAAATGTAACATCTGCTGGCCATCAAGGTTCTCTCAAACTTCACTAGCGACTAACAGAAATTAGGGAGGATCCCATTACCAAAGATACAATCCCATGGTGTCCACAGACCTCTGAGGAACATTATCTGGAGCTCCTCATTGCTTCCAAATTATTTCCAACATATTATGTCTTTAGTCTTGCAACCAAACAGAACATTTTAGGTTCTGCTGCCACAGCTAGAGATTATACTCTCTCATACCCATATTATTCCTTGAAATTAGATATCTATTTTCAGAGCAGTCTGCATTCATAAATCCAGCACATCACTTAATCTCAACAGAACAGTGATCTGAAGAACTGTGTCAAGTGCACAGCACTGAAAGAGCAAAAGCAAGAAGACTTGTGAGACAAGAGAAAAAGTTTGATAAATGAAGGAAACTGGAAACATTCCCCACCCCAAAAAACAACTGAAGCAAAGAAAATCGTTCACCACCCTTCACAGCAAACTAATAACAAAACAACTGAAGCAAAGAAAATCGTTCACCACCCTTCACAGGCAAACTAATACTCCCGCCAGTCTGTGAATAATGGCCACCCCAGAAGCAAAACCATCATATTTTACTGCTAAGTGTGATATACACTAGGAAATTTCCCTTTGGTCAGCTTGGGTCAGATGTCCCTGCTGTGCCCTGTCAATCTCTGCCCATCCCCAGCCTACTTGAGAGGAGTGGAGGGCAGATTAGGAAAAAGAGAAAGCCTGTACACTGTACAAGCCTCCTTCAGCCAGAGCCAAACACTGCGGTGCGAGCAGCACTGTTTTAGCCACAAATCCAAAACACAGACTGTACAGACTGTTATAAAGAAAGTTAACTACATCCCAGCCAGACTCTGTAGAGCATTAGCAAAATTCCTAATTTTAGAATTTATCATGACTAAAAAACACTCCAGGCAAGGTTTGCCCATGAGCTAGTCTGCAAGAGCCTAAGTCTATGTCTCAAGTTCTGTATCTCTAGTACCTCTAAAAATTACATGCACAAGTATGTACTTGTTCCAGAATTATTTCTACAGTGTAAACTCCTGTACTTCTTTACTACTGGCCTGTTTAGCTCAAACCATGCTTGATTTCTTACTCTTCATCTAAACATGCAAGATCTATTTCAATCACTTGCGTTTTGGAATTATAACTCCAGTTTTGTTTGGCTCAATCCATTTCCAAGCTATCAGGGCTCTATCTAAAATTAAACAAACAAACAAACATTTTTTTGAATTTGCTACAGAAATGGTATTCTGCAGCAGAGAGCTTTATCCTGAATTACTGCCCTTATTAAAAGCTCTGCATACATTCCACAGAGTTACAACACCTTTAGCCCACACAGCCACTACCCAGGCACATCGAGCAGACCTCGTCAGCAGAATCAGAAGCCAGCGCACTGTAACTAACACCCCGAGGCAGACTGGCTCCTGTACAACCACCCAAAAGAAACAGCAAACTTTAGGAAACCATGTCAACTTCACACTGAAGCTGTGAGTCAAAACTACATACACCTTCAGCGAAGTATACAGGCAGAAGTGAACAAAACTACGTTCTGAGTCGATTTAGGAAGGCTCCGGCTGCCATCGCACCCTTATCCTCGGGACTCACACTCCAGAGTCGAGCCAGCGGGGACGACAGGCTCCCAGGGGGAGGCCCCTGCCCCTCTGCAGAGGAGCTCCTGGGCTACAGGAACGCAACGACCCCTCCAGAGCCCGGGGGAAGCAGCGGCGGCAGTCCCGGCCGGCAGCCCAGACCCGCCCGGCTCCTCCCTGGCACAAGCGGCTCAGCTCGAATCATTCGCACCGACGCAGGTGCCCGTCCCTTGCCGGGCAAAGGCCGGAGACCTGCCCGCTGGCACGCCGAGCTCCTTCGCCCTCCGCCGCGGCCCCGGGACAGGACGAGCCCTCAGCACCCCCTTCGGCCCCGCCATCCCGAGGGGCTCCCCGGACCGCCCCGGCCCATCCCGCCCCTACCCCCTCCGCTTCCCACTGCCAGACCAGGGTCATTACAGCCCGCGACAGCCAGGCAGGGGCCGGCACGGCGGCGTTCACCGGCCGGCAGGGACAGGGCGGGGAGCGGCGGGATGCGCGGCCGCCACTTACCGGGGCCGCGGCCGGCCCTCCTCGGGAAGGCGCTGACAGCCCCCGGTGCGCCGGCGCACGCCCGGCCGCGCACGCGCACCACGCTGCCGGCAGCACCGCCACCGCCTCCGCCTCCGCCTCCGCCTCCGCCTCCGCCTCCGCCTCCGCCTCCGCCCCCCCCTCCCCCTTTGCTTCCGCCTCCGCTTTCGGCTTTTGATAGTTTTGTTGTTAAGGGGCCCAGTGTGTGCTCTTGGAGCCTGGTTCAAAGTCGCCGAAATCGGTTATAAAAATAAAAAAATAAACTTCACGACTCCCGTGAGGTGTTAAAGCTTTGGGCTGGAGCGGTCGCCTGCTGCAGTGGGTGTCGTCTGGAAAAAAAGAAGGAAGCACGCGGAGTTATTTCTTCACGGGATGGGTTGTTAAGAGTTGGAATGGGCTGCCAAAGGGATGTGGTGGAGTCACCGTGCCTGGAGGTGTTCAGGAAATGACTGGATGTGGCTCAGTGCCATGATCTGGTTGACACGGTGGTGTTGGGTCATACTGGTTGGACTCGATGAGCTCAGAGGTCTTTTCCAACCTAAGTGATTCTGTGAGGGTGGATAAGCTGCACATCACGCGGTGCCTTCAGATCCGTGTGGAAGCTGTTTTTCCGGGCAGAGGAGAAGGGACACTCCTCACTCAGCCCGCTGTCTCGGCTGTCTCCTCACGCCTTGCCCAGACCCAGGGCGCTCCCGTGCCAGGAAGGGATGTGTCGGGAGCGTGGTGTGGCCGCCGGGATACAGCGCTCACCACGAGCACCCCTGGCTCAGCACCTCAGAATCGCTGAGGCTCAGGGAAGCTGCGTGTTTAGGGTTTAATTTATATGCAAGAGAAACCTACGGTGCTTTTCAAAAGACAAGTAGTTATGAAATTAGCACTGGATTGCTGGGTGCAGTGGGAAATGGGGACAGGCGAGGTGCCTCGTGGGGGCTGGGTTCTTCGCTGGGTTTGTGTAGGGGTTGCCATAGCAGCTGCCAGCCGCTCCAAGTGTCCGGGAAAGACCGCAGGCGTAAAAACCTGCTTGGGATTGAGCCGGTGCCGCAGTCAGCACTCGGTGCCCAGCGCTTCGCAGCGGGACCTGCGGCTGCAGGAGCTTCGGAAGGAGCTTAACCTGTCCCCCGACGCGTGAGTTCCCACCTGCGGCAGTCTGACTGGAGAGAAAGTATAGTTATGCAATTAGAAATAAAGTTTTGGTAACAGGCACCCTTAGAGGAGCTTTTATCATTTTAAAAACTGCTTAGATCTTCTCTTTTTAAATCACCGACTGCAAGTAGAGATATTTCTTTTCCCCTTTCCTTGCTAGTCTCTCTCGCTGTAACAGGGATAAAAATACCGAAAGTGTGTTTATTACAATGTTACACTGTCCAGTCATTTTCTGTACTGTTGATTTAGGTTGATTTTTGTGTGGTGGTGCAGATGGAGGATTCTGTGGGAGGTGAGACTGAGTTAGGGGGAAGAGATGAGCCCAGTTCCTCTCACGGTCACTCTGCGCAGCAGGAGTCCGAGCAACTGAGGGCAACACAACTTTCTTCTAAACCTCATATTGATCTCTGTCCACCTCTAATTGCCATAAAAAAAGGTAAGGGAGAAAATAATAAGTACTTCATGTTGGCTTTGCATGGAAAAAAACACAGGAAAAAAAAGAGAAACCAATTATTAAGTAGAGTGTTTAAGTTTATATATACTGGATGGGTATGTGCTATTTTGAAACTGCCAGTGTAGGAACTGTGTGTGCTGAATGTGCAGTTTTCAGCTTTATAAATAAATATGTACATATAAATAAGCAAATGCATATATGTTTTTATATATGTATGTATTTACAGGGTCATCCACAGTGCAACTCTGATCCCATACCAGATTTCCTAGTGTTGAATCATAGTAACACAATTCAAACAAATTTTCTGGAATTAAAATGAGTAGTACTCCATAATACAGTGTACTTTACGGTATGACACATAATATGGCATCTCTTTTCTGGAATATTTTAACAGTTATAATAGATTAAATGGTTCAAAGATTATTGAACATAGCAATCTCCCTCTGTGCCTGTGTGTGCATCCCTTACCTATGTCCACTTTGCTTATGTATTCGCTTTGTGTAAGAAGCTCATGTACTGAATGATAGTATTGAAAGAGTACTGAATAAATAAATATTCATGGCAACTGGGAGAGGTATGTGAGGCCTGGAGGACAGCTAATGCCACTCGTGCCTTCAAGAAGGGCAAAAAGGAGAACTAAAGTCTAGTTGGCCTCACCTCAGTCCCTGGGAAGGTGGTGGAGCAGCTATTCCCGGATACCATTTCCAGGCACGTGAAGAACAAGAAGGTGACTGGGAGTAATCAGCATGCATTCAGCAAGGGAAGAAATGTGTGAACAACCTCATTTCCTTTTGCAATGAAATGATTGGTTTGGTAGGTGAGGGGAGTGCAGTGACTATGGTCTGCCTTTTCTTCAGTAAGGCTTTTGACATTCTCCTGTTGGGAATTTTTTCTTGTTTCCCTTGAGGTGGATTAAACACACATTTGTGCTGAAATATATATTAAAAAATTAATAAACAATGCATTGGACAGTCTTTAAACCATAACCAATTCTATAAGAAGTCTACAAAGATGCTTCATGAAGCAATTCCTTATGTACAATTACACCAGCACCAGTCCTGTGAGCATCAGCATGGAGCACCTCAGCCCAGCCTTTGGTCCATACCTCAGCTCCAGCTCTGCTGCCCAAAAGTAGACCCTAAGCCGGGCATTCCAGGACGGCTACAAGACAAAGCTGTGGCTGTTTCTTATCACCAAGGGAAACTATACTGCCTTACAAGGGCTTGTTCTGCCTCTGGTATTCCTGCTTCCAGCCAGCTTAACCCCTTCTGCAGTTGAGCAATCTCCATGCCAGATTGTTCCTGGGTTACAAATTACTGCTGATGAGCAGTTACAATCTAAATTTCCCCTTCACTCCTGTAAGATCCTCATAGAGAAGCTGTTGAAGTGTGGGCTGTCTGAGCAGAAAGTGAGATGGATTGAAAACATTGAAGAGACAAGCTCAGAGGGTGGTGATCATCACAAAGTCCAGCTGGAGCCCAGAAGGTAGTGGTGTACCCCAGGGGTCAGTACAGGGTCCAGTCCTGTTCATCATCTTCATTAATGATCTGGATAGTGGGGCAAAGAGTACCTTCAGCAAGGTTGCTGATAACACATAAATGGGAGGGATGGCCAATACACCAGAGGGCTGTGCTGCCATCCAGAGAAACCTCGAGAGGCTGGAGAAAATTCCTGCACCTGGGGATGAACAAGCCCATGCAACAGTACTAGCTGAGGGCTAAACAGCTGGAAAACAGATTGGCAGGAAAGAACCTAAGAGTCCTGGTGGACACCAAGTTGAACATGAGGCCACAATGGTCCTTGTGGCAAAGGAGGCTGATGTTACTGTGGGGTGGATAAGGTGTATTGTCAGCAGGTTCAGGGGGATAATCCATCCTCTCCATTCAGCACTGGTGAGGCCTCGCCTGGAGTAGGGTGTCCAGTTTTAGGCTCCCCAGTACAAGAGAGACATGGATATACTGGAAAGAGTCCAGTGAAGTGCCATGAAAATGATGAAGGCAGTGGAGCACCTCTCCTTTGAGGAAAGGCTGAGAGCTGGGTCTGAGTGGAATCTTGTCTGTGCATGTAAATGCCTGAAGGGAGGGTGTAAAGAAGAGGAGTCAAGCTCTCCTCAGTGGTGTCTAGTGATGGGACCAGAGGCAATGGCAGAAACTGAAACACACGAAGTTCCCTCTGAACATCAGGAAACACTATGAAGGTGACCGAGCACTGGCACAGGTTGCCCAGGGAGGTTATGGAGTCCCCGTCCTTTTGAGATACTCAAAAGCCATATGGAAACAGTCCTGGGCAACTGGCTCTAAGTAATCCAGCTTGAGCAGGATCCCTTCCAATCTTAACCATTCTATGACTCTGTATATAATACATATTAATCAGGTAATTTGATAGAAAATTTGTATGGAAATCAGTCCTATTAGAATTTTCATTTTAGTCACAATCTTATTATTTATATGAAATAGATTAAACAGTAATTCATGAAAGTTTAGTGAGCTGCTCATAAGCATTACTGCATGCTCCACTGGGGATCTTATTTGCTGCCAATGATGGGATGTAAATATCATTTTTTGAGAAATAAAATGGTCTCATTTTCCCAGTGTGAGAAGAGGTTAGCTAGCAAATATGAAGACACAACACTGCAGGTCTTGTAAATGCATTTGTTGTACTTGAATAATTAGAACTTGTAATTTCTTTTAACCAGACACAGAAAGTAAATATCACAGACATGGAGGGAACTTGAAGACAAGGAGCACTGAGCTAGGATCTGCTGTCACAGGATCATCTTTGACTACTGTTCTTCCGGCAAGTGTTTTTGTTCTAAAATAGGTGGTGACTCAACTACCTTTTGTCTGTTAAATGTTCTTCTATACAGTTTTTTCTTTAAGTCTTCACTGTCAAAAGCTTGTCTAGTACTGAAGCTCTGTTAATTGCAAGCAAAAAGGAACAGTGAACCACTCAAAAGTGTCTACAGTGTTGGGGCACTGACTTTCTGTGCTCACAAGGTGTGTTGCTGGGATTTTGGGTTCTTTGATGATTTTTTTTTAAAACCCATTGCTTAATATCCTTTCTTTGCCACAATTTAAATTAATGTTGGTTAAGAATACTTGAATAAGGTCATACTGCATCAGGGAAGGCATATGCAAAATAAGCGATCCAGCTGTTGACATGGAAACCAGAGATGATAAAAGACTGACACAGATGAGTTGGTACCTACATGATGAATCACAATTACTTTTAGAGACATCATAAGGGTACTGACTGTCAGCTACAGGTATTCAGACATTCTTAGTGTCTCCTGGTCTCAAAAAGATGCAGGTAGAGAAAAGATTGCTGTAAAACATCCATTCAGAGTCTGGGGTAAGACCAAATTATAGGAGGAAAAGGTGGAAAATGGCCAGCTTTTTTGGTTTTTACTCCAGGAGTAGGGTTGATTAATTACAATTCCAGTTAGTGTAGAGTACTGGGAAGATGATCTCCAGTAAAAATTGTGAGGTACAGAGACACTTCAGACATTTCCAAACCCCAGATACTTATGTCAGTGGGAGCTGTGTGTAGAGGGAAATAATCAGTGTGGTTACTTACTTACCCAAATCTTTAGTTTTCCATATAGCTTCTGAAGATTTTCTGTTGTTGAAGATTTTATGTTGGTCACCATATCTGTTTTCAGTCTTGTTCACACTGATAGAAAGATTTTGAAAAATCCTGTCATACATGAACTCCCTAATTAGCTTGGTCTTTGCATGTTAAGTGTTTTAATTAGTTAATTTTGGGTTACACAATTTTTAATTGAGTGTTAATGTTCACCCATCAGTCCAGGTACAAAAATCAAGTTCTGCTATTAGTGTTTTCACTTGTTCAAAGCAGTTTATCTGCACCAGTTCCAGTTAAAATCCCCCAGTTAAAAGTGTCCCAGTTAAAAATCCCTTTCCAATTTTAAACCACTTGTACACTGTAAGAGTTGTTTTTCTCATGTTCTCTGTATACTTTTACAAATGTTTTAAGATGTGTTGGATGTATTTTAATATTTTTTTTAAGGGTTTCTACTTTGCACCCTAAGTCTCAGAACCAGCTCCAAACCCCAGTTTCTAACAGCCAACAAACAGCCAGTTTTAGACCTTTAGCTGTTGGTCTGTAAGTAAGCTCCACGGCAACCTGAATCTTAATGAGGACATGTTACCACTCTTACTCCAGCTGCTACTACCCCAACCCTGACAACGACGAGCTATTGGTAGACAGAGATGATCTGTCAAAAGGGAAGCACCAATCACTTGGGACCAAAGGGGTGTGCCATGGGCGGTCCGTGGGCGGACTGGGGTGGAGCAAGGGTACTATAAAATAGCGAGTCAGCTTCAGAGCAGGTGCAGACCCCTGCAGATTTCGGCGGTCGCGGTGCTGGGCACCTAAGCCTTACTCCTATTTGGGAGCCTTTAATAATTTTTCTTTGACTTTTGGGTTAGCTAAAAGTCAGCCCAGCAGTGCAAGTTTTCCACCAGAGGTCCAGTGCTGTTTAAGCCCAAAGATCTCTAATCCCTGCGTTCCTGGGCATACCTCTTGAGCCACTAGGATCCCAAATTTTTATGTTTTTCTGATTTTTGTAATTTTTCAATTTTTCTGTTTTAATAAATTATTTTAATATTTCTAAGAGTTGTCTCGTTCCTCACAATCCTTTCATAAATCTCTTTATAATTGTGCTGCTTCCTTTATATGATCTGTATATTAATCATCAATTGTATATTTGTTCCTGTGGTAACTGATTTGATGGTGATTTGGTTTATTTATTTCCTTTAAGGTAATAACTTGATACTGTATATGAAAGTGCTGGCAGTATAGAGATCAATCCCAAATCTGGAATATGGACATATAGAAGTTTGGAACCTGGATTCACAAAGCTGAGATTTGAATCAGAGCCTTTATTGTGCTAAAGTTGTATTTTGACCTTAGCCTGGATCCACATTTGGTTCTGAATTCCTGAGCTGAAGTTCCAGACATGTAGTTTTCATAGTAGCAGCTTTATAGTGAGAAATAATTCTGGCCTAACTAGTTAATTATTACTGTTCTTTTCCCTATACATTCCTTATATGTAATTTTTTGATGTTTTTGCTTAAAGTAGTTTATGAAACCAGCTTAAAGATCACCAGTATAAAATAGAATCCTTAAGTGTGGAAAAGTAATCTCTCAATAACAAACTTCTATTTTGTAGACCACTGTTAAAAAAAGTATGGTACTTTCCAGTGAAAGTAGAAAAGAACTAGCCAAGCAAGCCAAAGTAACCAAAGAGGAGAGAAGAGCTCAGATAGATGGAAGACACAGGTATTTGATATCAAGATTAGCAGATGGGATAGACTTGAGTGAGCAGCAAGTGGAGGAGACTATTATTTCTGATGACAAGGTAAATATTAATTAAATTGTTACTACAAGAAATATTTCCAAAATTTTCAGTGTTTTGAAACTGCCTCACAATTAACTACAAGTGTAATTTTTAATTTTTTTTCTAGTTTCAACTAATAGAACAATTCTTTGCCCCTAGTGGACTTAAAAAGTTGCTCTTCTTTTACCAAGATGTATTGCAGGTATGTTTCTGTTATTGTTTCTGCAAAAGCAAATTTGCATTTTTAAAAAAATAAATCACGTGACTGTTGCAAAATTCAAAAAAATCTTGACTGGTTTTTTTTTTTTTTGCTATGTATGCCAGTGTGCAAAGAGCTTGGATCTCATTGTTTAAATGTTTACATCTTGGCTTACATGGAAATGGGAGGGTGCCTTGTGGCAGGGTTTGATACTGTTCTTGTTTTCATAAAAGAAGACTTAAAAATGGCCAAGTAGAGTAAAAATTCAGACTTCAAAAATGGTGAAGATAACTGAGACAAAGTGTTCATGCTGTTCAGAGTTTAAAATACTAGATTAGCTAGGATAAGTATTACAGGGTTGGGGGAGCTGCCTGTGTAAGAACCAGTTTGTCTTCTTTTGGTTTGAACTGCACCAACTCCACTATGGACAAAGCACTCATTCAGGAGGGTGAGAAATGATGCAATTTCTTTCTAAATTAAGGTGGCCTCATGTTCAGGTCTATCCCATTCTGCAGAAAATAAGCTTGGAAAACTGTGACTAGAAGTAAGGCAGTTGTGGTCCCCAAGATGTATTTTTCTCCCTTTGAGAAGGAGAAGCCTCTGCATAAAGAGCAAAATAATTTGTTCATCTTCCACTGCATGTGTGATATCAGAAGGGGCCAAGTGACCTTGACATTGTCAAACATGACTGTTGTGGGCTTCCAGAACTGCAGAAGTCCTTCATCAGTCCTTTCAAATTATGCCAGTGAGGAGCCGTGGTAGGGAGAGCTAACTCAGCCTGTGGTGGTATTTTGGGCTCGTTGAGGAGAAAAACTGATTGCTTATTCTTGATTGTCAGTTAAATGCAAGAGTGAATTACAGAATTATTACAACTTAGATAAATTAAAAGAACTTTTGAGTATTCACAGAATTCACTGGAATTGCTTAGAGATTTTGCAAAGCACTGAATGATCTCTGCTGTCAAAACAGTTTAATCAGTTTTTCGTTTCACTGGGACTAGGCATGCACATTTCTGGGATAAATGTCTTGTTCTCTCACTTAAATCAAGATGAAACTAAAAATCTTGACATTGTTTTCCTTAACTGACAAGTCAGAAATAAATGCCCAGCCTGGGTTAAATGAAACACTTCATTGCTGTATCTAATTTTGTTTTATTTTGACCCTTTTAATGATAAAATATTTCTATTCTGTTCTGAGAGTTCTGTTTCAGAAGCAGCATAGCATAAAAATGTTTCTGATGGGAAGTATGAATGGCATCTCTGGCATCTTCCACCGCATTCTGATGAGTGAAGAGATCTCATTAATTTGGCTGTTCTGTCAACAGTTTGATTTCAAACACATTGGAGAATTGGGGATTACTCAAGGGCAGTATTAGACGTGCTTGCCCTGTTCTTAGAGACAAAATACTGGCCAGGGCAGACTATGGGCTTGAGTAGTAGACATGTCCTTACCAAGATTTATCAAGGATCCATATCAAAGATATGCTTCCCATATCTCTTTTTTGCCAGCTTAGGTTCATGGTGTTCATTTGAAACTGTGCATAGGGGTCAGTAGATGCTGATTTGGGGTGGAAGTGAGGAGCCACCACTGTGTATCACATATTACAGGTTAGTCCAGCAGGAGCTGAACACTTGACTTTCTAGGAAGAAGGCTCTCCTCACCTTTAAAGAGAAATATACCTGCAAGCATCTCCCACATTATTTTCTGTCACATTTTTCCAAGTTTCAACAGATCATTTTCCCAAATGCATGATACAAACTTAGGGGGAAGCCGGTCTTTATTAGGTTTAAGCTTTTTTGCTGCTTCAAAGAGAAGAGGTTGTAGATACATCTCAGTGGAGAGGGATGAGTGGCAGCAAGGCTTCTTGGAGAGAAAGCTTTTCTGTGATGTATGGTTAAAGAAATGGGCAGAAAGCTAAATTTCACTGCATTGTTGGCAGGATTGAGCTGATGGCATTGCTTGTGAGTCCCATTCACAGTTACAGTATGACTTTGCAGACCAAGCATATGATTCTTTTTGTGAGACACTCAGTTTGTTTTCACAGAGGAAGTTGCACTAGGAAACACTTCAGATTTAATTTCATTCTATTTTCTAAGACTTTTCCCCCTTCTTGTTTGTTTTTTTTTTTTTTTTTTTCTGAATGAATGGGGCTGTGAAACTGTTTACTGGGGACTGTAAGATTCAGGCAAAGCTTATTCTCCAGAGAATGCAAAACTCATGACTTCTATCTGGGAATTACAAACTGAATCAGAATGGACATAGTTGTAATTCACATATTCAAATGGATGAAGTATTTGTATGATACAGTTTTTATTTTATTAACCTCTTACTTATAATTTAATTGCTAGCAAAAGTTGAATGCATCGAGATCAGATGGGTCAACAAACAGTTTGCCTCAGAAGAAGTTATTTATTACCATGGGTTCCACTGAGGTATGGTTGAAACAATTCATTAGATGACATTTAAAAAGTAAAATATTGAAAAGGCATAACAGTTGTGCAGTTTTATACAATTTTTTTAAATTCTTGGACAGATATATAAGTACTTAGTCTCTATTCTCATAATGCAGGATTTCTCAGCATTTCTTGAGCTGAGGTTGGCCTTCATCAGTAAAGGAGTAGGGATCTGACTATCTGAGAGGAGAGTAGGTCAAATAAACCCTTGTTAAAAAGTTGCAGATCCTCACATTTTTTTTAATGACTACATTTAAGTATTTTCCAGGGCTTGTGCACTTCTAGTTTAAAAGTGCATTTCTTCAGTGGCTTTTTATGCCCTTTCACCGAATAATACTGCACATTACTCAAAAAATACCTTTAACATATCCTTTATTCCATTCAAATTCTTATAATAACCTCCTCCCTGTAATATCTAAGCATTATTCAAGAACATATTCAGATTTTTCATTAAGATTTCTGATTAATTTTAGTTTTCTCCATCTCCTTTGGGGGAAATTGGGTCTTCTGTATACAATGGTCTTTGAATAAGACATGGTGATGCTTCGGTTTTCATTTTGGTTGTTATTGTTGTTGCTTTTTGTTGGCCCCAAAGAGCTTATGTTAACATTGTAATGCCAGGAAAGACACAGCAGAAGAATTCTTTCTTGCTTCCAGGGGAAAAGTGAGGTTCATTCCTCTGCCAATTGGACCAACTAGAATGGCTTTTCAGAATTGTTGCGGTTGAATTATTATTAGGTTTTTTGTTAGGTTTAATGGATAAATAGATAAAAATAAGCATCATTCAAGTACAATAATAGGAAATAGCCTAGTTCACATGCTCTCCCCGAACTGCATTTTCTTAGTAGAAGTGCAATACTGAACCGGTCTGTCCAAAAGTGCATTTTTAATGTTCTTATGTCAGACAGGGAAAAAACAGTGTCTGATTTGAGAGGGACAGATTTTCAAATATCCTGCAAACAGTTCACTTTTTGAGTAATTGATTTTCTACAATTTCGTTTTCAGCACACTTTTAGGATAAGTAAATTTTAAAGTAAATTACTTTTACTGTATACACGTATTCTTTTTAACTGTATGCATTTGGTCCTATTTACAGGACTTTACAGGAACTTGTGCATTTTTCCTAAGGACATCAGATGAAGTTATAACTGCATCAAATGTCTCCCAGGTAAGACCAAAATCATGCAGTGTTCGCAGTTTACTTAATATTTTCTCAGACCTTTATTCATACAACTGGAGTCAGAAAAAAAAGTAGGGAATGCTTATATGAAAATGTTTCATTGTATGATTGACAGTTCTTTTTCATAAGAGTAAGCATTTGTATTGAAGTAAAATTCTAATGATTTATAAATTAGCTACTTCATTATTATTAAACCTCAAGGTTTTAATTAATAAAAATCATTATTAATTAGTCATTAAGATATAAATTTTAATGACAATAGGGAATAAAGACATAAATTGGAAGATTTTATTTTAAGTAATGACCCTAAATTATGGAAATGCTGCACTTAAGTTGTATCTTTTAGACTTTTAAAATAAAGATAATTCTTGAAACTAACATAAGGTTTTCCGGCCTCTCATAGTTTATTGTGTATAAGAACAGTACTTTAACAGCCTTCTCTGACTTTCAGAGATACTCATGTTACTAGTTATGGGCTGTATATGTGTCTGCATGTATCTAAATTTCACTCAAATAGTGTAATGCTGCGGAAGTTTACATGCATTGTGTTAATTTTTGTTTCTTTCCAAAGGAGGTGAATTTTGGCATGCTTGATTGTACTAATGGAAATATCCTTCAGGGCCTGGAATTTTTCTTGTCCCAGATCATGATACCAGCACTTAAATCCCAGCAGGTAATCAAACAATCAGTCTTTTTTTCTCAAGAACACGTGGAAGTAAGGCGTGTTGCTGCTGCAGTTCTGTTTGTGCATCAGTTGGACCTAAAACAGAGGATATAAGAAGATACAAGTCTAATATAGGCCTTTATGAGAGTCATGCAATTTGTATACCAATGTTTGAAATTCATGTGTCTACTGTTTATTTTCAAGCAATAGTACCAGCTTTAATTACTATGACAAAGGAGAATAGAACACAGCAACCATACTAAGGTGAAAACGGTGATGACTTGATGAAAACTAGATTAGGCCTGGATTGAAAGAAGTGTCAAGTCCTTCTGGCAGCACAAGGGATCAGTCCATGACTATTCTGGAACATGGACAGCAAACACTGTATTATATCTGGAATATCCAGCTTCTTTGATATTGTGGCATTTATTGTGTGGCACTCACAAAGCATCACAGTTGGTTCAGTTGCCTCTGGAAGCACACATTCAGAGGTGGGAAATACAAAGAAGCTCAGTGTCTGCTGAGAATGATGGTGTTGTGTGCTGTTACCACACACTGTCGTTTTTTCTCCCCAGGAGCAGAAAGGGAGATAAGAGTCTGTTTTCTCTGTTCAGAAGGAGAAAAAAAAAAACAACCTAAAAAAAAAATACAATTGAGTAGAGAAATCAGTGACTGCTGACTTCAGAGTGAAGTCAGAGTGAAGTCAGAGACTTATATTTTTTAGAGCTTCTTGCTTATTTTTCTTGTCTAACAGACTAACTAAATCAATGCACACTTTAAAGTACTGATGGGTATTTTTTAAAGGGCATGTTGATAACTCTTTGTATACTGCCATGAATAAGAAATACTCTTCTAAAGAAAAATACCTTTTGTGTCAAAAAAAAAAAAAGAAGAAAGTGTGATCTTCACTTTTTTTTTTTTTTTTTTTTTGCATAAATCGTAAAATAATCAGAACTGGGGAGCTGTAAAAGAAGGCTTGAAGAACAGCCAGATACAAGAGTTTCTGTATTCAGTGCATAAATTTGTGGGTACTTTGTCATCATCTAGACAGAATATAGAAGATAAAATTCAGCTCACAAAAGTGGATATTGATATTTATGTCAGAAACTTACAGAACCCATCTGACTACATAACTGCGGGTGAGTAATTCCTACACCAAAGCAAACGCAGTGATGCTGTTTATAAAATAAATGTTATGTCATTAGTAAAAATTTACTTTGAAGAATTAATGCATCTTCCCTGAGCTGTATACATTTTTCTGCTAACTCTTGCCAGGTTTCTGATTGTATAATTATAAAACCATCAATCATTTTCCCATATTTAGTTCACAGATCTTAAAGAATTAGGTAGTTGCTTGATATATCATGCAAGCAGTTGTCTGTATCCCTCCTAGTTTACTGGCCAAGTAGTTGCTGAGTGAATCCATATACTAGTGTGTGTGCTATTCACTTTCTTTGATACTGGAAAAATCCTATCCAATGTTATCTGACTCTGGGAACAAAACCAGATGTATTTATAAAAAAAAAAAATATAGAAATACATGTTTTTGTAAGAAAAAGAGTAGTTACGTCTCTTTCAACAATAGCTTTCTACCATTTCGTATGAACTCACTGTATTTCTAACTGTTTCCATTGTAAAGGATATGCAATAGTAACAGAGTAGGTAGATACAAGTATTACGCCTGTGTATCTTGTTTTTAAAATCTTAATCTTTTCCTGCTGGTTGGTGATTCAAATATGCTGAGTTTACATAGTTTCAGATTATGTTAGTTACAGATTCTTGTCTTGTTTGACAAGAACATTTCTCTTCCGTAGTTTAAATTTCTGTATTTATTTCTTGGTGCTTATAAAACTGTCCAATTCTATGATTTTGAAGGCACTAACACAGAGGTCACTGAGAAACTTGAAGAAGTGGTCATGATTTGGACCAAACAGATCAGACAGGTTTTAGTGGAGGGTGAACAAATAAGAAGAGAAGCTGATGATGTTGGTCCATCTGCAGAGCTGGAACACTGGAAGTCAAGAATGTCATCATTTAACAGGTAAAATCCCTGCATTATTTCTCACAGAGTCTTAAAAAAAAGGATTTTTAAAAAATAAGGGTAAACTTTTATTCCAGAGAGAGTATTAAGTATGTTTCTTTCTTCAAAGCCTTTTAGATGAGATCAAGAGTTCAAGAGTAAAGAAAATTATAAGTATTCTTCAGGCAGCAAGATCAAAGACATTAAAGCAATGGAAAGAACTGGTAATTATTACTTTCTAATTAAAATTTTAAATTATTATGGTACTCAATTTGTCATAGATACAGAACTGAACACAGTGCTAAAAATAAAAGTAGCTTTGAGTGTTTATTGTGGTTCTGCACTATGGTTTATTATCCATTTGTTGGAACATACAGCATCAATGATTCCGAAATTAAATAGATAACTTGAAAAGAAGTCAGTGCTTTTGTAATGTGTCTTTCATTAACATAATAGATAGCATGGTTGTGCGAAAGTAAAGCAGTTTTACAACATTTTTCTGTCTCTCACAAGCTGAACTCTGTGCAGGCCAACTGTAGAAGTCTGAAAGTCCATCATAATGCTTTCAGAATTGTTGAGAGCTGACTTTTAGTGGCATAACTGCTACTTCATGTAAGTGGATATCTGTAATGGAAACTTATCAGGCAAAATTGTAGGCAAGACAGAAAATAAGCTGTAGACCATTTACAGTAATTGAGACCCCCACCCAGCCCCACCCCCCAGAATGTAGGTCTTCTATTGCTTAAGAAAGTATTCTACTGTTTTAAGAATAGACCAGGAAAAGTTTTTGATTTTGTGATTACCATATTTGCAGACTTTTATGATAGATGGAATTTGGATAAAAGTGTCTGGACAGAGCCAGTACAAGCCAAAGGTGATGAGCTAGTTTTCTTTCTTCCTAAAAACTAGCCCCCTAAGTACTGGATAGTTCCACCTGACATGAACATAAGGATATACAGGCATTAGTTGCGAACTCATTGTTTAGTAAGCACCCTGGTACATTTCAGGGATCTTGTCTAAGTTTAGTAGAGTGGGTCCTGTGCTGAAACCATTCTAAAATCTAAGTTGGATCCATGAGGAGGAAAAAACTTTGTGGGTCTAAGTAAGGTTTTGCTTTAAACCGCATCCAAAATGTTGCTGACCACCAGGAAGATCTTACCTATTTTTGCATGTAAAAGCAGTTATTTCCTATGTGAAAAATAAATAGCATATTTGAAAGCATTTCTGTGGGAAAATGTTTGCAAGATGGAATCATAGTCTTGTGTGCTATAAAAGAGAAAGAACTTGTTCAGAAAATTTTCACACTAATAATTCTATTCCTTTCTTTTTTTCTCATCCCTTCAGGATGGTAGTATAACAATTGCTGCCAATGAAGCTAAGGACAACGTGAGATATTTATATACATTGGATAAATTTTTCAGTCCACTTGCAAATGCTTCACCTGTAAGTCTTGTAAAGGCAGTTAATGTGAAATTCAGAAAAGGAACAAAGGACTTTTGTTGCTATAAAACAGCTATTTTTCCTTTTAATATATAACTCTTATACTTAATTATTACTGGACAACTCCTTAGGCATTAGTGAATTGAGCTTACTGATTTTAAACTAGCCAGCGATAATAATACCTTTTTTTTTGGTGTAAGAAGTAGTTATCATTCCAGAAGATAATTAAAGGGTATGAAAAAACTAAGCATCAGATTGTGCTTTTCTAACCCAGTAATGAGCTGAGTTGCCTTTGTGAGCTTGAGTCTTACATATGGTGCCTCTGTCTGCATGCTTTAGTTAGGAGTTACTTGTGATTGTTTCATTGCAAAAGTCATAAAATGATCTTAAACCTTTGGTTGAGCTAAAATTGGTCAGCTTCCACTTATTTTACAGGTTAAAGCTGTTTCTCTTGTAGGTAGCACTGTTATCCTGGTTCATAAAATTTATTTTCATAACCATATGGGTCTCAGAGTTCATTTTTTTAAGTGAGAACATGAATTTTCGTTATACTGACACTAGACAAAATTGTCTAAGCTTGCATAGTTCAGAACATTTACACATAATCCAGCTGGTAGCAATTTTTCTAAATAATATTTTCAAAGCTTTATCTCTTTTGCATCCATTGTGTTATTTTACACTGCTCTTCTGCAAATATTCACTGTTCCATCATATTGGACTTGACCTTTAGATACCATACTTTTTTTATCCTTTTCTAGACCAGTCACTGTCTCTTGTTCTGGGTTCTCAGTGTATTTCTGTGAAATATTTCCTTGGGACAGAAAACTCTGTAGTTCAGTATCCAGTAAGAGTGAGATTATTGTTGCCTTGCCTCCTGCTGGATTTCTCTTCTGTACAGACCTTGGCAAAACAAGCAAAGGCCAACTTTCTCCTTGTCCTTTCTACAGCAGACCCACTCTTCTGTAGCAGGGTATCACGTCTTTTCCTCAGGTATTATGTTCCTCTGCACCTTCACGTACTGGAGGCCATGGCCAAGCAGAGTACAGCCTCTGGTTTTCCTGTGGAAAATCCTGCTGTGTAAAAGACCTATTCATTTATTCATTACCCTTTTCCCACATTTTTGTCTTGGTCATAGTGTGATGGGTCTCCGCAAGTGAATTGGATGGTCCATTTTGTAATGATCTGTCTACAAGAACACAAAAAGATGATTGTCCACTGATAAACATATTCCCAGAGCTGTCACATTTTCCACTGTGTTGAATTTCAGGAAATTCAGATTGCTGACTTCCCCATTCTTTTGCTGTTATAGGTAACAGTGATGGAGCACATTCCCAGTCTAATGAACACTGTCTGTATGATCTACTGTACATCACCGTACTACAACACGTCAGAGCACATGACATCCCTGTTTCTTAAAATCACCAATCAAATGATTAACACATGCAAAACCTATCTATGTGAAGGTGTTTCAAAAATCTGGGACCTGGACAGGTGATAGAACTTTAGTAATTTCAACTGCTGTTGTTGACACTAGAAGTAAAACTGTAGATTAGTCATCAAGATTATTAATAGGTAAATTTACGTAGCCCTTTGTCCTCCTATTAGGCAGTGATTCCTATGTTAATTTTAAGCTGGTGACTACTATTTCTTTGTAGAATTAAGTACTCTGCAAAAACAAATTTACTGTGTGAGAAAACCTGTTATTGGAAACCATGTAATATATACTAGTATGCAACACTTGATATATTGTCCCCATGGATTTTTTAGACCAAAACACATTCAAGAAATTTGAACCGGGAGCTTAAATTCTTCATAAAAAAGCTCCAAGGACAGACTGGCAAAGTTCCATCCAAGATTTATATTTTGCTTTTACTGGACATGAAAGTCAGTTTGAGGAAGGGAACAATATCCCAATTTTTGTGACCAAAATCACAATTCAGTTGTATTTGGGACATTTCAGGGAAGGGATGAGTTAGCTGCTCTACAGCTGCTTGTCTGAGTGCTATACACAGCATAAATGGGAGCACAGAAGTGTTTGTATGAAACTTATCCATTGGGTGGCGAATTCTGATGTCACTGGCAGAAAAGTGTATCTGAAGGGTGACAAGTGCAGATAACATAGGCAGAACAGAACACATAAGAGTGGGTCAATTATTTTCATGCAAAAAAGAAGGGGGAAATCACAGAGAGAAGTTAAGATGAACATGACATCTGAAGCTGTCAGCTAGAAAATTAATAGTTGGAATAGTCTCTTGGAATAGTCTAACTCTGGAGTAAGATTATGGGTATTGACATGAAAAGGTGTTACAAGCCTCATCAAAGCAGATAGTCAGGATGTCTCTGCTTAAATTCCAGCCAAGTCAAAGGTGACTCTGAGGTAACAGGCTAGGAGACAAAAGTAAATCTAACCATTTTGACTTCCCCTGTATTTTGGTGTAGATAAAGGGAATTTTTCAGAAATTACCTGTAATCAATTAAGTACTGATTATGTTTATTCTAAAGAATTAATGTAAATAAAAGTAGAGTACTTTTTTTGTTTATTCTAGCAAACTTTATTTCTGAGACATTCTTCTCATTTCCTTAATTGCTCTTGCTATCCCTGCGAAAGTTTTTCTCTGTCCCAGTTAATGGTTTCAGCCTATAAATTTGACTACAATTTTAATTCCCAATGATCTTTTGGAAGATGAAAGACAAAGCCAAAGTGGAGCAACAGCCCTGGGCAAATGGCTTATGGCTCGTTTCCATGCCTCATCTATATATCTCGTGTGGTACCTCAGGGTTAATGAACAGCTGTGTATAAGATGTAACTGTATTTGGCCTTAGGAACTAAGTTCTTCTTGGTGTATCTTCTTTTAAAAAAAAGACTCCTCATGCTTATTTTAGTGTGGAAAAATATTTCTCTAATCCTGTCTGCTTAGAAAAAAGAAGGAAACAAAGGAAAACCTATCAGCAATACTTGATACAGAAGACGAGAAATGGCCAAACTGCAAGCATTCAGTAGCCAGCATTAACCCAGCATAGACCCTTTGTGGTGTATGCCATGGAAGTTTTGGATTGATGACAATGAACCCTAAGATAAAAATATCCAATCTAGATAACAGGTTTAAGTAAAAAACTTCTGATGTAAACATCATAATTTGAATGTTTTTCATATAATATATAATTTTGTGTTCTTATTTTGTAAAGTTGCATGTTTGACTGAAATATTTCATTTGTATTTATGCTCTTTTGAAGACCTTAGGATGATTCTCTGTCTTCTGTATTTTCTCCTTTAGGGAAGAATTGCTGAAGAGGATACAACAATGCATTTCCCTCAAAGAAAAGTACCAAACGTCCTTTCAGAAAATTAGGGAGGAGCTAAAGGAAAATCCAAGTGACAGGCAATTTGATATCAGGTCTATAATTCACTCCAGTATTGAATCATATTGATGTGTACAATTTATAAATGAGATGTAATTATATCTGCTGGCTAACAGAAAAGCTATATATTCAATTAAAATGAAGTACTTATTATAATCAGAACGTGATCTTGCAGAGTGTGTTTTTTTATTTTTATTCAGGAATAAACCAGGTTTTTGCCAGTCACTTGTTGATTCAGTAGAAGTCCAAGGGAACTTCAGGGGAATTTATGAATTTATTAATTGAATACAAATGTATGTGTATGGTATGAAATCCTAACAAATTTGAATCATGAATGTAAGTGAAAACACTCTCAGGGAATTCAGTCAGCTTTGAGCTGGGTTCTCGATCACAATGCCAAGGAGTGTTTTACCTGTACTGGCACTTAAATCATGGGGTGTTTCTCAGTATTGTGCATTCACATTTTCTTCTGCAAATGTCTTACTTAAAAGAGTTACTCCTGTGAAATGTGGTAAAGAGTTTTTAATGACATCTGTAAGGATTAAGCATTTTCTGGTTTATATACATGAATTGAAGGGGTTTTTTTGTTGATATGTAATCATTACAGTATGATTTTTTTGTGGTGTGAAACTTGATAGCAGCTCTGGTAGGATATATGTGGGTTAAATAAATCTGTTGCAAAGAGATTTTCATAAAAAATCCCTCTGTTGTTTTTTTTATTGTTAGTGAAAACTATATATTTGGAAAATTTGAAACCTTCTGTAAACGTTTGGAGAAAATTTCAGACATGAGCAATACTATGGAAAGCCTTTTAGGGCTCCAGCGTGTAAAAATAGAAGGCATTGAAGAGATCACTGCTCAATACCAGAGCATTGCTACAAACATGAAATCCAAACAGTATGATGTTCTGGACCACAGGAAAAAAGAGGTACTTATATTCAGCACTTGTGTGACAATTATTCTGTTAATTCTGTACTTTTCACCACAGTTTTGCAAAGAATGTTGGATATTATAACAATGCATATATTATTTTTCAGTAACTGTAATACCAATACTCTCATACCTTTTAATACAAATTGAAAGTGTTAGGGTAAATTTGCTTTTTACTTCAAATGTTTTTGTTAACTTTTTGTGAACTAGGTTTTGTGTGATAGGTAAAGCTACAAACAATTTTTTCTAAACTTGATTGTTTTGAGATGGATGTACTTTGAACTGCAGAAAGAAAACTAATTTAGGTATATTAACACACTAAATACAGTTTCTCTAATAATAAGTTATACTCAGTATTATTAAAAAATAATAGTGATGGCAGTATTCTAGAAAAGTTAGTAAAGGCTCATTTTAGGAGGAGAAGAGAATGATATCACTCCAAGTGCTGAACAGAATGATAAAAGCTAAAGTGGCTTTTCAAATGCTCCAGTCTCATGTTTTAATACATGCTGCACAGGCTGGAATTGAGCTGCTTTGTTTGAGCTATAGCCTGCTTGTTTTGCAGAGTTAATGGTCTCACAATAGAAGTTCTAGAAGTGTTGACTTACTCTCCTGCCTTCCTGTACTAAAGCTTGCCACTGTCATTAACTTTCCTTTAAACGTTTAACCTGGAATACTTGTGGCTTTCTTCTGACTGTTTGATGGCTTATGTTTCTCTAATACTTGCTGCGTGGCTCTTTTGTGAAAGAGGGCATTTACTGTTCACTGGAATTTGGAGGGGCTAAAAAATGGCATGGCTTGTCTACACCTGCGTGTTTGGAGCAATATCTATTATGGACTGTCTTCCCAAGCTTGTGCAGTGCTCTCTTTGAGAGAAGCTTACTCTTTTTGTTAGAACACCATTATTTGGGACTCCTAAGAAAAATTTCTACAGATAAATACCCAAATTACTTGTAAGAGCTGCCAGATTTGGTAATAACTTCCCTTAGTGTGTAAGGTGCTCTAGAGAGCCTGCCAGTTTGCTCACCTTTGATGGTTTCATACCTGGACAGTAAGCTGAGCACTCTCCTGTGGCAGGGCTGCAAGTCGCTGATGAGCGTGCTCTGTTCTCTCTGATGAGGTTATGAGTTTTCCTCAGCCTGTCTGTATTCCTCCATGCTCCTTTGTGTCCATGAAGATGAGGTTTTAATTATTTAACCTAACACAGTTTTGTTTGCTTTGCTTAGAGCCTTTGTTGCTGGTGTTGTTCCTGTTGTTTTTTAGTGCAGTGCTGAACACATGCACCGGGTAGATAGATTCCCAAAAAGCTTCAGAGAAAGGGTTTTTTTATAAAATGAAAGTGGCACTACAGATGATTTTTTTTTCTTTTGCTCTTATTCTAGTTTGAAAAAGATTACCTTGAATTTAAGAACCAAATTGCAGCACTGTATGAATCTATACGGGAATTTGTGGATTCCTGGTTTGAGAAGGCCGTAACTGTAAGTTATGTTACAAATGCAACCCCCTGCTTCTCGTGCTCGGACGGGCTGAGTACCCATAGCTCCTACTAAACTCCTTCATTACTGCCAGTGTTCTGTGCTGTGCTGGTGGCTGCCTGAGATAATGTTGGAGGACATCAAGCCTATTACAAATGTTCTAAAAGTTGCTTGCTGTAAAGGAATGTTCATTCTTACTTGGTGCCAAGTGTATGTTCCATCTTTCCATACCAATTTTATAGCTCTATATTTTGAAGTTTATTTTCTTTCTTCATCCTGGTGTTTTCTGTTGCTTTTCTAAGTTATTCCTGTTTGACCGGCAGGAGTAATGAAATAATGTCTGCCATCTGTTTCCTTGATGTCAATACTGTTCATTGGCTCAGGCCCTGATCATGATATGAGATGTTAATGAAGTGTGAGTAAAGATGTAGGTGTTCTACCACAACTGTTTGCTGAAAAAAAGGAGTGAGGATTTGAGAGTCAGAAAAAACCCAAACTGTAGTGGTAACAGTTTCTTGGTTTATACAAGGGTATGTATCTCCTGTGTGAGAAAAAATATAGAAATAAAATACACAAACTTGTCTGGATTTTTCTGTATTTCTTAGAAAACAACTTACAAATTTACATGGCATATTCTAAATTAATAAAATGCTGTATGGACAATGCCCTTCTGAACTGTTATCTTCTGCAATAAATGCTCTATCTTCCTTTTTAGACTGAACAGATGCTGGGATTTCTGATGAAGCTTGAACAAATAGGAGAAAATAATATTGATCTTAATGAAAAGTATATCATTGTTCTTCAGCAGTACAGCCAAGACTTGGAGTTTATTCAAAACCTCTATCAGAAGGAAAAGGAAAATCCACCTATACCACGTAATATACCACCAGTAAGAATGAAGTAATGGAGAGAGAAAAATTACTTTACTTCTTGACTGTTTTTAAGTTAATGAAAATATAACCTCATATCTTCTGTGTTTTAGGTAACAGGGAAGATTATGTGGGCTCAGCAGTTATTCAGGAAAATTGACCGTCCAATGACATTTCTTAAAAAGAAAACCACACTTCTGAAGGTTGGAAATTAGCAGAGTAGGATTTGTGCTAAGCTTTCAAGGATGTTATTAACAGATGCGTGATTTACTTTTATACTTCTACACTCACTTTTCTTTCTCACTGGGCCATTAGTGCCTTGTATAGGTCATAGTATAGACTTTGTTCTATGGGCAAGATTGGGAGGAAAAATCAGGAAAAAGAGTTATGTTGGTTAGAGTGGTTGAATACTACTTAATAATTGAATTCCTAAATATATTGCTGTGTTTCTGTGTCTTACCTCATTTCTAAGACAGCATAATTTAGAGCTTTCTATTTTTGAGAGCAAAAGCCTAATGGAGGGCCCTTCTACTGTGTTAGACTCATTGAATTGTTTAAGTGGTGCTTTTACTTTTTTCCCCCCTAAATTGCAGACACTGGAAATGAAAAAAGTTGTCAAGAACTACAATAAGATGGCTGCAGTTCTTTTGGAATTTGAGCTTGTTTATCATAGGGCCTGGTGCAGGTTTGCTGACCAGGCTAGGAATGCTCTGTGTGCTCCCTTACTTGTCAGGCACCCAGAAACCGAGGTAAATATGATTTATTTTTTGTATTACTGTTATATGATGTAGTATTACACACGTTACTTTGGTCATATCACTGATAGACAAGAAAAAATCAAAATAACCTTAATAGAGTTAAAAAATGAGCTATTTGAGTTGGAATTTTTTTTCCTTTTTGTGTATATTTATGATACATCTCAATGTCTCTTTCTTATAAGGTTTCTGTCTTATTCAGGGTGTAAAAGAGGCAGTGTCCAGCAAATACATATCTACTACTGACTTATCTACATTCTCTAGATATTTTTTCCTTGTTTGTTTTCTATGTTAACCAAAATTTTAGTTGAGGAAGGAACTTTTTGTTAGATCATGGTCTTTTCTGCAGTGATCAGTATCACTGTGTTGAATATATTGCAATAATTCATTAATTTGCTTTCAAAACTGCTGAGGCAGAAAGTCTTACTTCACAGATTTTTTTTTTCTGCTGTAGTGCAGAGAAATTATGGTTAAAATGTGGCATTTTTTGTACTAATGATTCCGTAATAGACAACTAGAACATAGTTTTCAAATTTATGTAGCATCTTAATAACATTTAGTGCCCCCAAAAGTGTAGAGATTATCCTTCACAATATTTCTCCCTAGTTACTGATGGAGAAACTGAGATGAAAAGGCAAATTAGCTTCCAGAGAATGCAACTGCAGAACAAGAATTAACAAGAATTAAACTTGGGATGTCATGGGAGCCAAGTGCTTAGGGCATAGGGAAGGAGTCACAAGAAATTGAAATCAGTGTAAGATATTGGCTCATTAATACTTTGGGAAGCCCATATACTTGTAGGGGAGGTTGGAGAAGAAACATGGGTATCTCTTACAAATTCTCTCCAGTCATCTTCATCTCTTTTTATGATCCAGTTATAGCACACTACATTTAACTACCAAACTAGTGTCTTATTTTCCATTTCTTTTTTTCACTCTACATGAAGGAATTATTTGTAAACTTAGACCCAATGGTCCTGGAAGTACTTTATGAGACAAAATACCTGAGAAAAATGCATTTTGAAGTTCCGAATGTTGTCCTTGTCTTGTGTGCAGCTGAAGAACAGATCAAAAGACATCAAAGGGAGTGAGTGAACACTTTCTGGATTTGTTTCTCATCTGCAAATGGGAATCCCTACCTTTGAGTCTGTTGCATATATTGCTTTTGATTTATTATAATTTTTCTCTTTGATGGAGTTTAATTGAATTTTAGTTGCTTTCCTCTGTATTTGCATATTAACATGCAGTTGTTCCTATTTACACACATATCTCATTGCTTGGAAACGCCTAGATGTTTTTGTTTTGTTACTTCAACAGCTGCTGTAAAGTGGAGCTCTTAGGTGCTGCTATTATTAGTACCAGAGTGCATCTGTGCACTCTAATATAGCAATTACACTGCAAAACATTACACCTAACATAAGATTTTTCCTCTTAGAAAAATAAGCTGGAATTTACCACTTGATTGCAGCACTGTCCAAACACGTGTATAGGTAATACGTCACTTAAGTTATAACTTGGTCTCTCATGTTGAATACCTAAAATCACTTTTGTTGATTTAAAATAATTTCTTTCTGTTTCTTGTAACAGTCCAAATCTCTGCTGCAAGAGTTCTTTTATTCTCAGGGATGCTGATGGTTAATTCTAGAACTCTCTAAACAGGGATGTTCAGTCTTAAAAAAGCAATGTTTTGTGAGGAGTGTTCTTTAGTTCTTAATTAGAATTGGACAAAAAGGGATGAAATTTAAAGAATTTCATAAGTACTTCAGTCTCTCCTCCCTTTTTCTGTTAAAGTTAGTTTTCACAGTTTCACTCTTACAATGCAACGTTTTTCATTGATTTTCTGTGGAGTGTTTAAGGGCAATTAACCATAAATTTTTAATGTGCAAGACAAACTTCTGTGTGTTACAGACCTCCAAAAAGCAACAGCCCCAGATTTTGCCATCCAACAGGGAAAAAAAGTACAGATAATGTTTGCAATAAAAAAGAAATCCAAACCTATTATGTATCTGACCTTTGAATTATCTTTGCTTCTAATTCTTGTTTACGCAGTTTCTTTGAGTAGCTCTATTTTCATGGAGCTATACTGGTAAGCCTTGATTCAGACTTTGGGCTCTTTTTCTTTGGGATTCGGGGTTCTGAGTGGTTTGTACGTGATTTTTCTTAGAAGAAGTGTCATTTCATGCTATGTCATGTGAGATGGGAAGAAGGACACAAAAATGCCATGTTTTCAATTTCCTGTTTCTATATTTTTTTAAAATTGTAGTTAATTTTTCTTGGGAGAAAAATTCTCTAAATTGATCACAGTCACTTTGCTGGAGGTACTTATTTCTTCAGTCTGGTTCTCCTGTTGGTAAGGACAAAGAGGCCTGGTTGGCGTTAGGAAGAGCTGGGAAAGGTTCATGTTTTTAAGAAGAGATCAGAACTTGCAAATCTTACTAACAGAAAATGTGTCCAAAATTCTGTGTGTTTCAAATATCTGAATGAAGCACATTATAAGCATGATTGCATGTTTCAGACTCCAGAACCTGCTGATCAGTTATAAGGAACATCTGAATAGGATCCCTGATGTGCTGAAACCACTGATGAAGCCATTCATAGGACAAATTGAGGATGCCCTTACTCCGGGCCTGATGCAGCTGTCATGGACTTCTCTGAACATTTATAAATGTAGGTAGTAGGAGAAGAAGTGGTGAGCTGTTCATACTCTTAGATGCCTGCATTCATTTTTATTTCTCTGTGAAAAATGTGTTTGTGTGAGGCAGCTGATGTGGGGTCTGTAGCTCAGACCCAGGAAACCGTAACCAGTCTGGAGAGATGGTCCTGCGAAGAACCGTCTTCCCGGAGCCCATGTAGTTTTCTCTCAGGCACCGGAGTGCCTTTGCAGAGAGGCTGTCAGCTCTTTGGTGATATTCAGCTCATGATTTCAGCTCTTTGCTCTTCGAGGCAATCTCCAGGCCTGACCAGGAGGAGAGAGATGAAGGGACCCATATAGCAGTTCTGCATGGGGCAGCTTTATTAGTCCGCACCCCGCGAAGGGGAGGCCAGGGATGAGCACTCTAGTCTCACAGGGACAGAGGGCTAGGTCTTATAGGGGTACAGGGGTCGGTGTGAGAGGGTAAAAGCCAACGGGTTACAAAGGATCTGCATAGGTTCTCCAAGAGGATCATGGGTCTGTGTCCTCTCTCACCGTAACTGAAAGGTGGCTGCCTTTTCCAGGGGGATTCTGCTGGGAGGTTGTGCAATCTCCCTATCTCAGCAGGCCTCCCTCCAGGGCAGAGGCTGGGCATACCCCACTTTTGTGGACTGACCTCTTCACTTTAGGTGGATAATTTTAGCCCAACTGCTACAAGAATGTGTGACAAGAGAACAGCCATGGGTGTTTTGATAATATCTTTTCTATAAAAAAATCTTCTTAACTTATGCTGAACATCCTAGAAGTGACATGTCTGAAATCAAGGTTGGAGGTTTTTGCCCAAATCCTGATTTTTTTCCAAGAAAACATTTTTTTTATTAGGCACTGAGATTTTCCACCCAACCAGTAAGACACAACCTTAACCCTATCAAATACAGCATAAAATTGATTAACTGTTGTTAAAGTGTTGTTGAAATGGGCATATATAAAACCATCACCAAGACTTTTAATGTTGCAGTTTCATGGGAAAACAATAACTCATGCTTGTAAATTAGTTTTCAGTTGAGGTTGATTGCTGTTAGGCTTTCCCTTTTCTTCTTCCAAAGGAAAAGCAGCAATATAAACAAGAACAGGTACAGTCTAAATCTGAAAGTGAAATGTGGCACAGGTTTGTGCAGCTGTTCATTTATGACTCTGCCATGTGGCAATGGTTCACGGGGTTCTGACCAGTGCTTAAGGCAGGGCTGGTCACCTTTCAGCTTTACTTGACCTTTGCCTGACCAGAGCACAAGAACCAAATATCTGTGCCTTAGATATCGTAGTGATTTCTTTCTACATACAGTCGAAACATATATGTAATACCTTATGGTAATAAAAGTGACAGAGGACATCAGGTGATGTATTTTATATTTTGCAATGGAAATACGAAAGGGAAAGAATTTTTCCAGTCTATTCAGAAACAGTCAATTTTACCTTTCATTTAATAAACACATTTGTTAAAGCAGTCAGTTTATCTCTTTCCAAATTAGGTCATACATATGAAAGAAGAAATCTAATGGTTTAACAAGGTTGTAGTCTTGACTGGGGGAATTTTAGCCGTTTAATTTGTAAGTTAATTAAAATTACAAAAGTACTGTGTTTTGGTGCGTGTGTATGTAGGAGGACCAAAATAATTTTTGGGCACTTGTGTCCTCTCTGTTTTCTGTTCTATTTTGTTGATCCTTTTCATTACAATGTTGTTACCAAAAAGAAGAGATATTTTAAGTATATTGTTCTATTTATTATAAAACAGTTTAAGTTAAAGATTCAAAAGTACAGCAAGTCCATCATGTTTCAGGCTTTCATTTCGTATTTCATTGCCATTAAATCCTGATTTTATTGTAATACCTGGGAGGAGGCAGAGGTGAGTGGGAGGAAGGGGAGATGAGACTGAAGAGGTCTGTGTTTTGCATTGACTTGTTTTTATTTTGTTATCCTTGTTTAGTTATTCAGAATATTTACAGAACCCTGAGGGAGTTGGACTATGCAGTCAAAGCAGCATCTGATACCCTGGAATGCAGAATTGAAAGAATTTTGAAGGACATGTCAAACACTGCTCTGATAATTTTGCCAGAAGACAAACCTATAGATGTGACTTCATTCTTGGAACAAATAGAAAATCTTGCTATCTCTGCTGGTTCCAAACTGTCTCAGTAGGTTTCTTAATTGCACAGACTTGAAGGCCATTTTTGGGAAGGTTTCTTTACTTACTACTTTTGTATGCATAGAGATTTTACTTTTAAAATGTTATTGTAACAGAGTAGTAGTCTAGAGCAAAGTGATAGTCTTAGGATGCTGGGGAGAAGCGACAAAGTATCTTGAACACAGCAGCTGTGAAATAGCACAGTATTTAGCATTTAGCATTTAGCATTTATTTAGCATTTCTTAAATTTTTTCGTATACTATTCTGACAAGTAGCAAGAAAAATGGAGATGGATAGGACTTGAAATCTCATCCACATGTTAATTGCTTGTTTCTTAATACTTCTTTTGCTTTTATTTTACTTTCTGATTTCACAGATTATCTTACTGCCTCGTCATGATAAACCTGTTTTATTAGCTATAGCTGGAAAAAAAGCTTTTTTAAAAAAATTAATATGAAGTCCAGTTGACTCAGCTATAATAGGATCTGACAAATGGGTTTCTTGTTAGTCAGCATGTTTTAATATCTTAAAATCTTTGTATGCCCAATCAATGGGAACAAACTGAAAAACATTGAAAGGGCATTTCCCTGCACATAAGTGCAGTGGGACTGGGGGTGTGTGCCTGGGAAATGACAAAGGGTATTCCTTATCTTTGATTCCCCATGGGTGACTGTAAGGTTGTTTTTGTAGGCAGAGCCAACAGGTGGAATGCTCTGTGTATGAACTTATGGGTATTCTTGAGCACAGTCTGAAAGCAGATGCTGGAAGAACTCTGGAGGTAAGACCTCTACAATGTAAAAAGTAGCCTTTTACAACCTAGTCAGATACTTGATATTTAATTTATATGCTGGATAATATGATTGTTTTCCTCAGAATTTTCCTTTCACTCTTCAGGATTCCTTCGCCTGTACACATCTTGACATGAAGCAGAAAACACGCTGCCAAGAATGTCTGTCCTGTAGCTACTATAACCTGATGGGACAGCTTTGTCAGAAGAATACTGACTCTTTGATCAGATGTGAGTTTGTCTTTTTCAGATATGGTTAATTTTTTTAATAAAATGTAAAGATTTTTTTCCCCCTCAAGCTTATTGTGGTAAAAAATAATCCTCACTTGAATATTACATTTATTTAGGCACGAAGATTTCTTTAGAGTCTTTAAGACATCGATTGCATGTTATTGACTCCAGATATCAGACAACTAAGTTTGTAGAGGCACACAGGGTTCCTTTGTTCAAAGCTGAAGTTCAACTGGCTATTCCAAATATTGTTTTGAGACCAAGTCTTGAAGATATTCAGGTAACAAAATGATTGCACATATCAGTCATTTATGATAGAATGTTTATAAATGCATTGTTTTAAAACAATATATGCAAGTTTAGTTCTGGTATAAGAACTAAAAGGAAGGGGAAGAAAAGGTAAAAAGTCACTTGAGTTCATGATGCCACTGGATGCTAAGGACATGAAGCCATGGATCAGGTTTGTTATGCAGGAACTGCATAAGAAAGAACTGTTTTTCTCAAATCTCAGTAACTCAGTAAATCACAAACCTCTCCTTAGAGGCAAACATTTCAAAATGAGTGAAGAAGTAAAAATGAATGCCATCAATACAGCCTGATTGACTTCCTAGTCTCTTTAAACTTTCAGAACATAAAATCTGTTTAAAGTGTCATTCATAAATCAGCACTCAACAGTAGTGAAATGTAAAGAAGAATATTACCAGCCTGAAGCCCTAAAGTGTGAAAAAATTTAAACACTTTTTAAAACTTATACTAATTCTGCAATATTTGTACACATATATTTCCAATATCCTATGACGTCTGAAATTATTCACAGAGTATTAGTTGTTTATGGTGTTGATTTGTGGACTTTTCACTTAGCATGGTGACTGTCAAAATCAGTAGTTGAATTAGTTCTCAGGTTTCATGTGCAGACTTCACAGTGTTGTCAGTAAGAAATCAGGCCACAAAGTGTGATTTTAAAATATCATACATAGAAACAGTCATCTGAAAATTTATGTAGCTGCCTGTATAGGTTATAGGCTATACCATCACAAATTCAGGCAAATGTATTCAAGCATTCCAGCGTGAACATGAAAACTATCATTAATACCTCATAACAATGTTTATAACAGTTTTTAAGGGAAGTAGTACCATAACTAAGTTATAATCCCCAATGATTCATGATTACTGTTCATAAAGGCCTCTTATGTTCTTGTCTGAAAATCACATAAAGTTGGAAGGACTGTGATAAAACTTCATGGACTACTCTTTCCCCTTACAAAATGTGGTTTTGGGTGATCCTATGTCATGCTTATTTAGAATATTTCCTTTAAAGATAAAGGTATAATTTTTCAACCTTGGTATTGTTTGGAGGATCATCCCCCACTCACGTAATATCTCTGTGAGCTCAAGGTGAATGTTTTGCTTTTTTCAGAGTGCTGTAAACAAAGCAGTAAAGATCATACTGTCAATAGCCAAAGATATTCCCCTGTGGAAATTTGCTTACTTACATCATAAACAGCAGCAGGTGAGTATTTCATTTTGATTATTTAAAAAGATGTGGTATTTTGGTTAACATTTCTTAAGATTATATTCTGTACCAATACTTTCACTTGTTACTTTGTGGATCTTCCTGTGAGTCAAAGCCTAGTTTTTAATCTCTATGCTGAGTAATAAAACATAAGAGTAATAGTTCATAAATCTTATGTTTGGTAGTTTCTAATATTAAAATCAAAAGTTGCTTTAAAAGAATATTTTAAGTATACTGTTCAAGTATGATGATGATAGTGTAGAACCAACACTATCTGTAAGTACTAACAGCTGAATATACATTATTATCGCTCTTCCCAGGCAACAACTCTTTTAAGTTAAACTGCAAGCCTTCATATGGCACCTATAATACTACAGTTCATACAGTAAAATATTTTAACTGGCATCAAAATTAGCACTAAAACCTTGGGAAGGTCTGAGGTTTAGATAGAAACTGAAATTTGTTAAAGGACAAAAATGCACAGTACTGGTAATCATATGGCCTTAATTGTCTCATCTGGGAACAACATATGCACATATGCATGTAGGTCTGTGCTGAAAAGTGTCTTGGTAAAAATATTTTATTTTGTTGATATGACATGACAGCTCATTTCAGTGAAAAAACCCACATTCAAGTCCTGCAAATAAATAATAATTAAGATTAAAGAAAAAAAGAACTAGGAGAATGTGGACTAAACTCTGTTTTGTCAAGCAGAATGTTTGCTTATTTCCAAGCAGCCAACCCTCCACTTCCTCCAGAACTTCCTACAGCCAAGAATGGGTATAGATTGTAATTCTACACAGAAGAAGGCAGAAAGATCTTAGCAGTTGTGTAGGAGAGAACAGCACAATTGTACTTTTATGTGGTGCATATTTGACTGATGTAATTCAGAGATGATTAATACAGAGCTCTGTAAAAATCCAAGCTGAGAACAGGGAGTGTCCCTGTGGATGCTTCTCTGCACTTTCTGTCTGTTCCTAGGAGTAGTTATTATTTGAGCATCACTGAACATTCCATGATTTAAAAATAGAAACAAAACTACAAACAAACTAGTGGATGTGTTTCTTTTTTCTTGTTTAATTTATACCAGGTTGAACAAGCTGTTGCTTTAGAGAAAGGTGATGAGAACAAACTCACCAGGATGGTGGCGCTGAAACCTTTAGACAAGCAGATCATCGAACATAAGGATGTAAACAAAGTGGTGATCCAACTAAATACAATTATTTTGTCTCTTAAAACTGAAGCACTGAGTCTTCTGAAGACCTTTTCTGAATTTTCAGACATCTGGAACAAGGTTAACTGCGTGCTTAATATAATATGTTGCTGTGTTATAAAATCTAAATAGTTTTTTAAAAAAAGTTATTGGTTGCATAAGGAATCTGTGCTCAGTAGAAATCATTGGTTTCATGGTAGAATCCATACACCTGTAATTCCTCTGTCTGCTCTTATGTTGACAAGAACCTGCAAATCTTTACCAATTAAAGCATCTAAGAAAGCAAGCAGAAGAACGCAAAAGAATTAAATTTAGAATTTAATTCAGAATATAAACAAGCTTATGCTTTCAAATGCTCATACATCTTTTTCACAGCATCTTGTCTGCGTGTGTTACGAAAAAGAATAGTGGAGCAGTCTCTTAGAAATTGGAGACTACAAAGCTATTCCTGAGTATTAAACTGACCAGTTCTTCTCAAGCAACCACTGCTGAAATATTCTTTTCTATTTTTTCACAAAAAAAGGGATAACCTATATCTAGGAAATCTTTCAGCAATAAGGATTCAAAAGCTGAAGTGAATCTGGGCTGATGGAGTTATCTTCATTAGGAAGTGGGTCTAGTCACATAGATGGTAAAGCTCTGAGGAGTGTTTTGTCAAGAGATTCATCATGAAATAAAACTTTGTGTACATTCTGACTAGTGAAATTCAACTCTGTGAATGGACAACTTTGATCTTACCTAAGATAGGTTTTACCTATCAAAGGTGCTTTAATCAGGCCAAGAAACAAGCAACCAAAACAGGAGTAATCCTATCGTTGTAACTGCTCCCTATTTTTAGCTTCCCTTTCCTAAATCAACCCTTAAGTGACTCCGTTCAAACAGCTGACTCTTCTGTCCAGGCTGAGAGCCAGGCTTCATGGCTTCTGAGGTTCCAAAGCTTAATGCTCAGTTTGGCTGAGATACTGCTTGAGCTAAGCACATATTGGTAGTGTGTCATTTCACCCAGACAAGACACAATCAGGTTGGGTGATGCAGTAGAATGATGTTTCTTTTTTATTAAAATCTTGTAAAATAGTCAATTAACCTGCTCCTTAAACCTAAATTCCTCAGGAGCTGGCACTGTTCCCCCCATCTTTATAATCTCTCTTGGACCATTGGGAGCTGTTACTGGTAACTCATTATTGGCCAGAGAGGTGCAAAGAGATTCTCAGGGATCTCGCAGTGCAGACTGCAGGGGAACGTTGCTGAGACAGGTGAAGATCATTTGTCTGCAATTGAACTGAGCACCTTGCACATTTGTTGAACTGGTGACATTGATTTCTCACCTCTGCAGAGACTGGCCTACCTAATGAAAAGGAAGGATGCTCAGTGCTCTATTGCCTATAAACAGTCTTTAACAAGCTAAATGCCCTCTCTCCCCTTAGATCTCTCCTTCCCTGCCAAACTGTTTTCTTCAAATGGCCAGGAGGCCATCTGTACCTAGAAACTGCAGTTTGAAGATGCTGTTTCAGGAAGAGTGAAGATGACTGAGTACAATTCCTCCCATTTAAATACCTGTTAGAGGATGTGAACTGCTTTTGTGGGGTTGCAGACAGAACGGAGACTAGGAACGAAATATTTCCAGCAAAATTTTAGCAGCTACATTGTAAATTTTGTAGTAACATTTGGATGGATAAGGGATATTCTGACCTGTGTCAGTTTTTGAGTTACAGATTTCAAGTTCTTTAAGATTATTATAGAAAAAATAAGAGTCAGGTAAGGCAGATCAAGTAAAGTTATTTGTCCTTATACTAATTGATGCTTATATTTTAAGTTCTTTTACAGAGGGAACATTTTGTGTTTGTGTAACACATCAGGCAGCTGTGTGCCCTGTAGGTTGTTATAATACCAATGCTAAATAGTAATGAAAATAAACTTCTTTTAAGTAGGATCCAGAAGAAAAAGTGAAGGAATTTATAGATACTAAACCAACAATGGCTGAATTCCAATCTCAAATCAGATACTTTTCTGTAAGTATTTATCTTTAATAAAAATGAACTGTTGAGATAAATTTTAATGAAATTAAGTGCTGAAAGCTTGTATTTGTCTTAGCAATTAGAAATGCAAATCAGAGAACTGCCCAATCATTGTGCACTGCAATCAGTGGAAGTTGCAACAGAGTCATTGAAAATAGCTTTAATTCAGGAATGCCGCTCAAGACAAAGAACATTTGGATTATCTTTAAATAAAAAGTCTGCCACAGATGTGGGCAAAATTTATTCATTCATCGAAAATGTTAGCAAGAGGTTAAGCAGACCTATCCATAACCTTGGTGATGTACGGGAAGCAATGGAAGCACTGAAGGAGATTCGAGAGAATGAGATTAAAATTGACAGGACAGTTGGACATATAGAAGAATCTTATTCTGTGCTTCATAAATATAATCTGCTCTTTCAAGATGAAAATACAGAAAGAGGTGATGGATTGGCCTATGCCTGGAAGAACCTAAACACACAGGTATTGTAGTTGTATTATTTCTCAAATCATTATTATCAACCCTCTTAATGTTGAAATGATAGACCAAACCTCTTTTCCTAATTAATTTTTTTGTTTCCTGCGTTCATTCTTTTGTGCCTGTTTTTTCCTCTTTGCCTATAGGCACAACAGGTTGAGGACTTGCTGCTGAAGGTACAGCCCGACATGAAAACAGATTTACTGAGAGGTATTCAAAAATTCCAGATTGATACTGCAGGATTTTATAAAGAATATGATGAAAAGTAGGTGACCTGTGTTGCAATGCAATTATGCTTCATTAGTGATTGTTTGAAAATGGTGTATCTAAAGGGCTTCAGAAAATAAACACAGCACAGCATCACTGTATATATTACATCTGAAAAAAGGCCTAATTTCAGATTAATATAAAATGAGCATACAGTCTTACTGTCAAAGATTCATTCCTGTAACTTCGGTGCTGGAGTCAGGGAAATTCCATAAGAGTTAATAAGTTGGGGAAAAAAAATAAACCAAATTCTCAATCCACATCAAAATGTAAAGTGCTTTTTTTGAGTCTTAACAAAGCACTTCAGGAGAGATTTAACAGTAAGTATTAAAGCAGTGTCTTGGATGTAATTGGAGATTCCAGTTCTAGGTATTTCTAAATTCACTGAGTCTTACTCAACCTTACTTTTAAACTTGCTTT
Organism: Corvus kubaryi; assembly: GCF_017639235.1. Classification (NCBI taxonomy): domain Eukaryota; kingdom Metazoa; phylum Chordata; class Aves; order Passeriformes; family Corvidae; genus Corvus; species Corvus kubaryi. The sequence continues at coordinate 75,391 of NW_024581680.1, forward strand.
ATCACTTTTGAAAATGTAAATTGTGAGATATGTGTGGTTCGTTGGACACTCCTACTACAGTAGCAACATGGAAAGAAAGACAGGATTTGGCTCGCTGTGGTCTGTTACAGCTCTAGGACAATACCTAGCCTTTGAGGGCTTCCCTCTTGCTTTGGTGACAGAGGACTCCTAGGCAGCACTACTGAGAGGCCTCAGCAAGGCTGACACCCCATCCTGTGGGATCTGCTTTTGAATTGAGGCTTCACTGCTTGGTCCCTGTCTGCAGCTCCAGCTCTGCCAGAGCTATGCCTGTGCCTGTCCATGGACCCTGCTGAGCTGAACGTGGATCCCAACGCACAGACTCACTCCTGAGGTTGACCTCAGAGCAGCCCGGCTCCCACTGGACTGTGTCTCATCCTGGTTACCATCCCTAGACCTGCCCCTGACCCTGATTTACTGACTCACCTTCCATGCTTGACCTTGGTCCTGTGTAATTACTGTGTGGACTTGTCTAAAGACCTGGACTATCATTTGAACCTGATCACAACCCCGAGGGCCCTGCTTTTCCTGCTCAGGTTCTATGGGATCCTGCCTTGGCTGCCTTTGCTGACTGTGTTTCCACTTTCATCCACTGGTCCCATTTTCCTTTCCAAGCAGCCAGCCTGCTCCACTTTCTGCCCATCTGCCTGAATTTCTTTCTAGAAATAACCATGGCACAATGGCAGATGACAGAGTTCTCATCCCAAAATATTATTATGTGGCCAAGAAGTGGTCTCAGGTGTGAGATCTGGGAATTGCAGCCTGTCCTACAGCTGATCTCTCATTAGGGAAAATGACATCTTTTTCTCATATTTTTCTGACTACTTAATTATGGTTCCAGTGCCAACTACACAGTTTTCACTCCTGATTTATATACCTGATATCTTTCCCTTTTAAAAATATAAATGAAAATAGTTATTAAAATGTATTTTATAGGAGAAACAGGAAATAACAAAGATAAAACATTTGTAGATCGTTTTTAGCTGTTTGTAATGTTTATGGTAACAGAGATGAATTTTTTAATTAGAAAATAAATTGGGCTTTCTTTCAGCGACTATTGAATATGTGACCTTGGCACACTGATTATGTGCTGCATTTTCTCTTTTAGTGTCTTGTGAAAGTTTGTAGAAAGAATGCTTAAAACTATTAAATAGTGTTCAGTTAGTACGGTCTGGGTTCTGTTGTGCTTCTTTGTGAAACCTGTAGGGTTGATAATTTCACTGAATTTGTTTTGGTTTTAACAGGGGCCCCAGTGAGGAGAATATTCCTCCCCATGAAGCAAGTGACAGATTACAGATCTTTCAAGCCAAATTTAATGAACTATGGAGGAAGTATCTCTCTCTTTCTGGTGGGGAAGAATTATTTGGTCTTCCCATCACAGGTAGTTTCTCAGGGGATAAGGATACCTGTTTCTAGGCTATTAAATTTTTCTTGTGATTCCTGCTGAATGCATTCAGTGCTGGATTCATTGCAGAAAAATTCCTTGCAGTAAATTATTACTGTCTTTCCTATGAAAAGCAGCTGTGTGAAACTGGCTCTCAGTGTGCACATACATAAACATCAGGTGTAAAAATACTGCTCTGCACTGCTCTGTGTGTCTTGGGGTCCAGATGCTTAGTTCTCTTGCTTTTTCTCTTCAGAGCTAAGCACATCTCCTGCCAGTATTCTGCTCCGTACAAATTTGGGAAACTTGTTGCCAAAGTACTCAAATTGTCCCTGCTCCAGGTGCATAATGAATTCCCTTGGGCTGTGCAACTGATCTGTAATGTCCTTATGTCTCCTAGTCAGACACAGTTCCTTTGGAAGACTGTGGTGTGAACTAAAGTTACAGCAGGATGTATGATAAGCACTTTAATTTGTGCATACTAAATTGAGTATATTTTCCTGTCTGAGGACATATGCAGTAATCCAAATATATTTAACCAGGAATTCCAAAAGATATGAGAGAAAGTAAATAAAACATTTCCGTTAAGGATGCCCATTTTAAATACTTTTATTGTCTAATATATTCTATATATCTCATTTGAAAGCACACCCCTTATCCCCAAACTCTGCCTCTTAAGTAAATAGTGTAAATTGACATAGGGGATATTTTAGTTCTTGTCTAAAATAGTGTTGTGTTCCTTTGCCATTTCATCCACTTTTTCAATATTGTTTCCCTCACTTATAAGATTACATCTACTGCTATAGAAGAATATTTATTTAAAAAAAATCAACAATCTACACAATTACTGTGCATCAAAATCTGATATTCTTACATAATTTAACTGGAAAAGTTTGTCTTGTTAGACACTATCTAGAAAACTGCAAGTCTGATTTCATCAATATATTAACATTATTAGAAGTGTGTTGATTCTTATGTTCATGAATACATTTGACATGAATACCTAATTAACAGGCACAAATTTCCAATTTTACCATTTGAAACAGAGTATCCTGAACTTCACAAAATTAAACGTGAACTTTCGTTGCTTCAGAAACTTTACAGTCTTTATAATACAGTTACTGCTAGTATCGATGGATACAATGAAATGCTTTGGAATGATTTAAATATTGAAAAAATTAACAGTGGACTTCTGGATTTTCAAAGCAAGTAAGTTGTTTTCTGTTGAAGTGCATGCAATTTTTATTTCTAGCTCTGTTTTTTAATTAGCTTGTGAAAATTGCTCAGAGTGGCCAAAGAATGTTGGTCCATCTCAAGCTCAGACTTACTCAAGTGTTGGGCACAGCTGCACTGTGGTGCAACATGCAGCTGGTTCATGAGTCACTTCAGGCTTGTTGAGGTATATTGACATGGTAGGCTGTAGCTTATTTAATAAATAAAGTGCACAAACCTGTGTCAAGGTGGTTGTAAGTATAAATAACTTTCATAGCTGATCTTATACAGTACCTTCTCCGTGATTTAGTTTACAGCTAATTAACTGTTAGTCTATGATATTAGGTGGGATTTTGAACCTACTGTTTACTTCTGCACATTTGTCTAAATTGTAATTGTTATTTCAAGAAGGGTAGCTAGCCACACTAAATTCTGAGGGGTTATTTATGAGGTTTGAGAGCAATAATGCTTTCCACAAAAAACTGACTGAACTTTTAGTCAATTATTTGAAAAAAACCCACCAAACAACCTCTTTAAAAATCAGAATAGTAAAAATTAATGTATGTGAAGTACATATATATATATATATATATATAATATATACTTCTGCATTTGGAAAATTCAAGTCTTCATCTTGAATTTCAGGAGAATTTTGGAATCTGCATCATGATTTTTTTCTGTAGTTAATTATATTTTACAAGCTGTAGGACTTTTTATGCTTCCTTCTCCAGAACCCTGAAGGAAGCCATTGCACGGCAGTAGTTTTCATTTATGTGTTTCTCTTTGAACTTCATGTGTGACATTTTTGTTTTTCCTCTCAAGTGTCAAGCTATGTTTGGAGCAGGGTGACTACCAATAGGCAGTAAATGTTTTTTTTTTTTTGCAATAAATGTCTAACCCGGTACTATCCTTCTTTTGGCAGTCTGCTAGCATTATTGCATCGAGCAATGCTCTTTTAAGCCAGAGAAATTGAAACAATGTACAGAGGGTACTCACAGAAATAGCTGAGATGGTATGCTGTGTTATGAAAGAAGCAGGAATGCTGGAAGTGCAATTACTGCTTTAGACTAATTGTAAAGATCTGCATAGTTCTTTAATGTAATTTTGTTTTGCTACCCCTTGTAACAATAGTAATATAATAGAAAACGTCTAATCATGGAAAAAAAAAATTAAAAAAAAAATAACTGTAGGTAAAAATAAATCCAATTAGAAAGAGATAAGAAGGACAAATATTTAGAGAGCATTATAGAAGTTTATAATAACAGTTGGAGAGAAGTTTCCCTTTGTATTTTACTGTAATACAGTGTAAAGAGAATGTCCAGTAAGTTTAGGACAGAAATGTAAACCTGATCAACGGAGTAGTTTTTTAACATAGTGTGCAGCTCATGGAATTTGCTTTTAGAAGATATTACTGAGACTAAGGCAAAAGAAAAAGTTATTAGAATTAAAAAAAATAGCCATTTTCATTACCAAGTTAAGAGATCCCATTTCTAATAGCCATCCCCAGAGAAGTTTATTAGAATTGTTCCTGCTGAGCCTCAGGATAGAAGATGTCAGGAACTGCCCCTTAAAGCCTTCTTGATACAAGACAGAGTATAAATTTTCCATTCTGCAATGTTTTCCTCTGGCATATTTAATGCTATCTACTGTTGGATTCAAGATGAAGGACTATAGCAGTTATTGTAGTGCCATGACAGTGTGCATATGTTCATCTGCCTCTTACTAGCAAGCAGTGAAGAATTTGCACATGTTCCAGCATTGTGTGACAGATCTGTCTGATTTTGAACTGTGAAAAACGGAGATTTTTTTGGAAGGAATTTGTCATTATGGGCAGGTTTTATGCAGCTTTTAGTTTCTGGAATTGAGCTGTAAGAGAACTGCTGTCAGTCTTTGGTCCATAGCTTTGGCAGACAAAAATTGGCATGACTGGTTTAGAAGCAAGAGGAGCTGTGACAATTCACAGTGCAAGAGGTTCTTTATTTTTAATTTCTTTTCATCTTAAATTGTGCATAAAGGAAAAATTTTGCTTTGAATATCTTTCATACAAACCAGGTATGAATTAAGACTTCTTTGATTGAAGCAGAAGTGTTTTTCTCTTTGAAAGTAGACTAGTTTTAGTTTAGGATATACTTTATTTTGCTTGGAAAAGTTATGTTTAATCCTTTTACTGCTTTTCAAAATCAGGTGCACTTACAAATTTTACTAAAACAATAACACTGCAGGAACTTAATTTCAGATATGGGTTTGTACATGAAATTAACTTCCTTTAATTCAAACTGAAATAGGATCCAAACCATTCTGGTGTAATTTGTGCTGTCTTTAGCAGTGTTTCATGCCTGCAGTCACAAATGACCCACCATACAAAATATTGCCAGCTTGCAACTGGATTATTATTTAGATTCTACTGGTTAACTCATTGAAAAATGGCAATATATTGTACTATTAAGTGGTGAATGGTGATTATTAAGAATAAAATATTTTTTCTTTCTTTTTGTGCTTTTTAAAGAATCCGAAAGTTGCCAAAAGCATTGAAGGAATGGCAAGCTTTTCAAGACCTAAAAAAAAAAATTGATGACTTCACTGAGACCTGTCCTTTGCTTGAAATGATGAAAAACAAAGTATGTTCAGCATAATAATTTGGAGATAAGAGTCTCTTGAGAAACTCTAGTGAAGGCCATGCTATATGACTATAAGATACTTTCCATAATTCTTTTTTATAGATAAAAGCAGCTGTATTTTTAGCAAAAAATCTAGTTAGGCTTAGTTATAGAAAAATAAAAGACTTTGTAATGTGATTAGAAGAACTACTAATGCTTTCAATGGAACGAAAATCAAGACTCTCCTATTTGTTTAACAGATGCAGTGCAAAAGTATGTGATCATTCTAGTCCTAAAATTAATACAATGTTAAAAACCCCATCCCTATGGACTTTTCTAGGCAATGTTGCCAAGACACTGGGAAAGAATTGAACAAGTAACTGGGCATCACTTTGATGTTGACTCTGAAAATTTTGCTTTAAAAAACGTAGTGGATGCCCCTTTATTAAAACATAAAGAAGATATTGAGGTACATGTACTTTCCTGTTTTGTTTTGTTTGTTTGGGGTTTTTTTTGGTAATTATTAACTTGTGATCTGGGAGTCTGTGCTTTTGAAATCCTGTTTCTAGTCAGCTTTGTAGCATTAAAAAAAAAGTGTTTTAGTTGGAGAATTCCTTTGAAAAAGTGGGGTTTGGTATTGGCACTGATGGTTAGTTTATTTCCCTTTTATTTAGGAGAAGATTTAAATATGTACACAGTATTACACTAATCCTTCCATAGGAGGACTTCTGTTGGTTTAAGAGTAGTGTGATTCTGTCATGCTTCTTATTTAGGGTCTGCCTGCTTATATATTCTTTTCTTCCCTTTAAATTTGTAACCAGAGAGAAGAAAATAGTTGATGTAAGATTGATCCTGTTAAATGCTAAAAATCCTTGGAACACAGTAGAAGTGGAGGATATGGGAATAAAGGAGAATGAGGTTGTTTTGTATTTCAAAAGTGACTCTTGACAAGAGCACAAATACATGAGAAGGCATAGGGAGTGTGCACAAGCTACAAAGCTATTGTCTCCTCAGTTTTGGGGACAGTAGTTATCTAGCAAGTGCCTTGGCTTCATGCTTGTTACCTTTTACAAGAACAAAGCATAGCTAAAACTAAAGAAGTAAAACCCCAACAGTTTCTAACTTCAGTTCTGTGGTCACTTAGCTAAATCTGTATTCCTTCTACAGTAGTGACCTGTTTTGTCTTGTTCCACAAATGAGCATTTTTAAGGGAAAACCATGAAATCAAACCTCTGCTGTACCCAATTCCCAGAAAAGAATTTAAGCCTTGTGAACGGTTCATAGTTCCAGCCTTACACTCCAGAAAACACTTGAAACCTGTGATAGAATCCGATGTACTCCTGAACCGGAATTTGGGATCCAGTCTGAGTATTTGATCCTTTTCTCTCTGATGCAATAACCAGCTCTATGACAGTCCTGTCCTCACTGTCTTCAAGAAGTAGCAGACAGTTATGTTGTCTCTCTACATGCTGTTCTGGGAATATTTATTGGTTTTGATTGGTAATGTTTATTTTCTTTAAACCCCTCTGCCAGTTTATTTGATTTCAAATATTAATATGTACCGAGAGGAAAAATCTTCCTGCAGATTCACTGACTCAGTGAATTTCGTGTGTATAAGGTGCTAGTAGTAGTGAAGATGGAGTATAGCCCATAAAATGTACCTGTTACAAGTAGTACTAGAATATAATCTTGTTTGAAATATAGTAACTTTGAGGTGTTTTGATGTGTATTTTCATTAGCTTGAACTCACACTGAGATCTGGATCAATCCAATACATTTTAATAGTCTTTATAAGTGTGCTTTATAATAGTCTTAGAGGAATGTAATTTACTATTTTAATTTTATGCAGGATATCTGCATCGGTGCTGTCAAAGAAAAGGATATTGAAGCAAAATTGCAGCATGTCATCAGTGAATGGAATGCTCATACTTTCAGTTTTGGCCAATTCAAAACTCGAGGAGAGCTTCTTCTGAAAGGATCAGATATATCAGAGAAAGTAGCTTTGGTGGAAGACAGCCTCATGATACTGGGGTCACTCATGATCAACCGGTACAAGATGACGTAGTAAATGCATATATTGTGTAAATCTAATCACCCCCCAGAGAAAACAATTATCATCTTCAGTTCTTCCCTTTGATTCATGTTCATGCAGGTATAATGCACCATTTAAGCCCACTATACAACAATGGGTTCAGAAGCTGACCAATACTGCAGAGATAATTGAAAACTGGATTACTGTACAAAACCTCTGGATTTACCTTGAAGCTGTGTTTGTTGGTGGAGACATTGCAAAACAATTACCTCAGGTATATTGCTTTATAATAACAATATATTGTACCAGGAAATTAGCCACATCATGGGTGGTTTTTTGCCTGCATAGTTTATTTTGAATGCATATAATTCATATAAGATTTGTGGGCTGTGCATAGGCAATTCAGAAGAAGCTTTGCCAAACTAGAATCTGTCTAGTTAAATTGCTTAGAACTTGGTGAAACCTACAGGAACACAACTGTTTGTAATTCAAGCTCAAATGTTCCTGCTTGCAATATTAGTGGGTTAGTACACTTAATGGCATGAAACTGATTTATCGCTTTTGCCGTATGTACAAATATCTCTTTCCTCCCCTGTGCACACATTTATAGGTTGTAAGCTGTAATAATGGAATGACAGATTTTGTATATGAATTCTGTACTTGCTAGGACTCAGTTTAATGAAGTCCCACAGAGAGATGCTCCCAGGCTTGGGAACTGTATGTGTGCTAATCTGTGTGAACCATTGCAACCTCTTCAAAAGGCAGTGATGACCTTTCAAGGCAGCAGCTGCACAAGAGTTAAGGAATGAACTGAGCAGGAGAGAAATAGCAGAAAAAAATCATTCTTTTTGCTGTGTCTGCTAATGAGGGGTTTTCATGTAGTTCTAATACACCACAGTTCAGTTGCTCTGGATCAAATGGTAATTTAACAAAACAGCTATTAACGGGAAATTATTAGATATTAATTTATTTCAGGCCACATATTTTATAATTGAAGCCTTGCAATAACCCAAATTAAGATTAATTTTTGTAAGTTAAATAAAGCTTTCTTAATTGTTGTTTAGATAACAATTTTTTTTTTTTTAGTTCATGAGATATATTTATGTAGTTAATGTTTATTAGAGAGTTAATAAACAGCTTTTGCAGATTAAAAAAAGCTGCTAAAGCTACTTCTTCCAAGGATGACAGATACGTGAACCAATGTTCTGGAAAAAACAAATGTAGTGACTGTTTTTAAAGAAGGAGGAGAAGGAACAGCTTGGTGGAGGAGTAGTGAGGAGTGGGGCTTAATTGCAATTTCTGGATGAATACTGCAACAAGTAACTGTTAGCATCTGGAAATTAGCAAGGAGATTAATAATGTTCATTCAACATGAATTTGTTAGGAGCAAAACATGTTGAACAAATCTAATTTATTTTTAGGGTGGGCAAGGGGCTTTGTGGATAGAGGAAAAACACTAATTGCCATACATTGTGGTAGGCTTTTGCCATTGTCTCTGATAGTACTACCAGAAAATGAATTTTAGCTTGCTGGTTTGTAAAATGCAGAAGAGTGGAATGCATAAGCATCAATAACTAATAACTAGAATATTGTACCTGGTTTTGGCCAAAGAAACACACAGACAAATTTGAGAGAGCACAGAAGAGGGTGGTAAGAATGAGGAACTATCCAGGAAGGATGAGGCACAATAAAAGATTCAACAAACTAGACTTGTTTGGCTTGAGGAAAAGTGAAAACTGAAGAGAAGATGTGATAAGCTTTTTTAAATATAAGGGTTGTTCTCAACAGGAAGAAAAAACCCATGTTCTCAGTGTCTGATTAAAAGAGAGTCACCAGTGTCAAAGATTGCCTGGACAGGCTTCTAAATCTCCATCACTGAGCATCACTAAACACGAGACAGATAGATATTTTGGGTATGATCCTGCCTTGTGACAGACAAATTGCTTTGGATCTTCTTCTAGCTCTCAGGCGATTTATGATTTCATTAACATTTCATTTGTTTTAGGTGAAGAAAGAGTTTTTAATGTAAATATACCCAGTGTATAAAAATATTTTTCAGCTCCCAGTCTGAGATTTTTTCTCTGTTCACCTGCAACACTTGTAATGTACAAATGTAGCAGCTTCAGACTGTGTATACTGGTTTTGTTCCTCAAGTATTGCTGCTAACAGCTTACATGACTTTGTGTATTGCTGTTAGGAAGGCTATAATTTCTGAGGAAGCTGCTTTTTGAGTTTTCTCATGTGTGTTGGAATCCTTTTATGTGGACAATTTTGGTGCCCAACATGAAGTAAAACATTTCCGGAGCTTTCCCATTGTACTCTTTCTCCTGCAATTTGAAATCTGGTCAATAATAAGCATGCCTATAAATATTCATATGTTAGTCCTGTAAAGAAGACTTGAACAGCAAGGGCAATATTAAACTGCTACCTTGTCTGACAGAATTATTTAATTTTTAGAATATGAAAAACAAGAAGAAAAGCTAATGCATTTATCATGTATTTCAGGAAGCCAGAAGATTTCAGAACATTGATAAATCGTGGCAGAGAATTATGCAGAGAGCCCATGAAACATCAAACATTGTGCAGTGCTGTATTGGAGATGAGACTTTGGCACAGCTGTTACCACATTTGCTGGAACAGTTGGAAATCTGTCAGAAATCACTGACTGGCTATTTGGAAAAAAAGCGGTTAATATTTCCAAGATTTTTTTTTGTATCTGACCCTGCTCTTCTGGAAATCCTTGGTCAAGCATCTGATTCTCACACTATTCAGGTACAAGTAATATAGCAATAGTGTTCTTATGGTCGATATTACTAAGTGAGGACCATGGAGGATTTTGTTGTTTATTTGAGAGAATTTCTTTCACTTATGGAAAGATTTATGGACTATTCTAATACAGCATTTAAAGACCAAGTGGCAATGCCATATCAGATCAGTTTATGGAGGGTTTTTTTTCTGATTCTCTTGTAGGCACATTTATTAAGTTTGTTTGACAATGTTAACCGAGTGGGATTTCATGAAAAAAACTACGACCAGATTTTACTGTTTGAATCTCAAGAAGGAGAGCAGGTCAATATTATTGAACCAGTTTTAGCTCAGGTAATGAAAGTATATATTGCAGTTTTTCATTACTTGATTTAAAGTAGATTTATGTTTTAGAGGCCAACAGTATTGCATCATGCTGTTATTTGACTAGCTGAATGAAAACCTCCCAATGTGAACAGCAAGAGCAAAAAGTAGAAAGGACAGGACATTTGTGTCAGTTTGTAACGATTGCTTTACCTGTTTTCTCAGCAGTAGTGCTGTGAAGTGCCAAATCCATCACATACCTCTAGAAGGGCAGTGGAGCAGAAAGAGGAAAGGAATCTTTTAAAAATCAGGGAATAACAAATATGGAAATGGGATTACGAATGATTGGGAAAAAAGTCACGTAGAACTCTTGCTCCTTGTGAATTATTTATAAACTAATTCTTTAAAAGTACTTTCTTGTTTATTTCAGGGCAGTGTGGAATTCTGGTTAGGTCAGCTGCTGAATGGGATTAGGAAAACAATCCACACCATCATTAGACAGGCATCAATGGCCATTAATGATTCAGAATTTAAGATGTATGACTTTCAGGCAATGTTTCCTGCACAAATAGGACTTCTGGGAATTCAAATTATCTGGACCAGAGATGCAGAGAAAGCACTGAACAGTACCAAAACTGACAGAAAGGTAGTATTTAATGAATCTTTGGGGATTTATTAGAAGCATTGCTTGTAACAGTACATATTGTGAGAAGTTAAAAGTAACATGTAGGAAAAAGCACAAAGTACTAGTTAATTAACCAGAATTACAAATAAGCTAACGGGAAAACAGAATAATAAAAAATGTGTTAAGAAGTCACTCCTCCTCATTATCCCCCAGCATGTGCTTTAGAGTTGTTCCTAATCCTGTGATTTTCTCTGTTGTTTTGTTAGTGCAGTCATCTTGGGAAGGGACAGTTTCTTAATTTGGGAATATGGGAAATCTTATCCTGTTACTTTCACAAAATCAAATTTGGAAAGAAATAAGAACTCCTGAACTTTGGGGAAGTAACTGTGCTTTGTGGACATTGGTCTACTCTATCCAAATGTATTACATCCTTCAGCTGATGAGCTCTTTTTCTGGGGAAGGGGAAGAATAGAAACCATTTCAGGAGGTGTTGGTTTAATCTCAAACATGTGGAGAAGATGCCGTTAGCAACCAAGGTGTTATTACTAACAGTGAATCTATGAAGGAGGAAGGGGAGGATGTGAACTAAAGGGTTGCAAACTACCATTTATCAGGAACATACAGTGAGATTGAACAAAGAACAAGTAACAACATCCTACCACAAAAGTAAATGGAGGGCAACTGTACCATGCTGTACTTCGATACTGCATGAAAGCAAGGGCTTAGACTATAGAGAGAACCATTTACTGCTACTTTTTCTGCAGTGTTCAAAATTTAAAAACGGCATAAACCTGCTTTTAGTCCACTCCAGCTCATAGAATAACTAGGTGCAAAGATTCTTTTGCATTAACAAGAAAACAACTTTTGTGGTTGTTTGGGCTGAACTGCATGTGTGTGTTTGGGGGGGCTGTGGAGGTTATTTAATTCTCTGTTAGTTTTAACAGAGTTTTTAGCATTTTTTTCCTCAGCAAACCATGTGAGTTGTAGACTCTGCATGTATTTACAGAAAGCTAGTGTGATTGTTCTTTCACACATTTGGAAAAGAAGTATAAATGAGCTGCTCTTTCTTAAATCTCAGTGTTTTTTGTTGTGTAACAGGAGCATCACTGACAGAGACTGATGCTGTTTACATAAGTCAGTATTGTATTGTTGGTATTGTATTTTGTGGAACTTTGTAATAGATTTGGTACCACAAAATAAATTAGTATTTTAGCATCAGCATCTAAAATTATACTACATTTTCTCCCTCCTCTGGTTAAAGGACGTCACAGATCTTCAGGTTCTTGTTCCCCCTAAAGAGTAGATACAGCTTGGGCTGATCTATAATACCCAAAATCATTGACTGATGGGTCTGAATATATGCAGGGATGCAGTCAGCTGAAAATGTAATGTATAGTAGAAGGAGCAAGAGTCTTGGAATAAAATCTTACAGTGTGACCTGTTTATCTAGATATAACCTTATTGTACTCTGTTGGGTAAGAATGTGTGGATACAATATTGCTGTTAGCAAGGAATTTTCCTGCTTCTTTCTAAGCTGTGAGATACTTTTCTCTCTCACGAAGATATTTGCAGAAGTTCTGTAAACAATGAACACCTGTGACCTTGTAGAGCTTTGTTTATGGTACAGTAGAAAAATATTTTGACAATGGATATTTAGGATTTTAGCCAATCACCCCAGGGGGGTGGCTGATCCTTTGTCCAATTAGACTATGAAGAAAAAAGTCTATAAAAGAGTTTGTAAAATAATTAAGTAAATCAATCTTGCTGCACAATTCCTGCCTGCTGGATCTTCTCTCCTCCTCCCTATGGCTGCCGGACGCAGTAATATTTTGCGGCGTTAATAAGAATGCATGAATGGAAAGCAGCCTGCAAATCCAAGTTTAGGATTCCAAGCCTAATAAATACAAAGCAGAATATGGACATTATAAGCCTGGATGTTTTCAAAATTTTTTTGGTTTTTACTTTTTAATTCTAAATACTGGAAGAACAAATGGTGTTCGTATTAATATGATCATTCTTGCTTGTGGAAAAGGTAATGCACACAACAAATCAGAAGTTCTTGGAACTTTTAAATGATTTGATTGACATGACAACACACAATCTGACAAGAATGGAGCGCACAAAATATGAAACTTTAATCACCATTCATGTGCACCAGAAGGATATCTTTGATGATTTGGTAAGTTTTGGAAAATCTTCAAGGGGCTTTCTGTATGTTAGGTCTCGCACATATAAAAAAATTATAAGCAGATCTTAGAATCTATTCTCTTTGAGTATCTCTGACATGACTGCTGTGATAGAGCATATCAGATTTATTCTGATTTAATATAGATGTCATGCAGTGAGAAGGGTGAATTATATAGGTGTGCTCATAGGTTTAGACTTCAGTTCTTAAAATGGTTGTTTATACTTATCATGCACAAATTCACTGTGAGCAAAAAAGTTTAGCTTTTAAAATTAACCTATCTTCTCAACTTGAAGATTTAATGCATTGATTGAAATGTAAATGTAGAAAATCTCCCTTTAGTATTCCCATCAATCTTGTGATTTCTAACCCAACCTATGTGTTGATGTAAGGTAATAATTATTCAAAGGTAAAAGCAGTGAGGCTTCAATATTTGAAGAGGGTAGCAACAATAAATACGACAGATATTTTAATTTTTTTTATAACTGAGTTGCCTCAGACTTCCTTTAGATAAGTATGTTGAATAAATGAAAGCATAATTATAAAAATGGAAGTAAAATAACTTCCAAAGGGCTTGAATGATGCAATTCATTCAATAATTCAATAATGCAATACTGCATTGCTTAATTTATGCATATATGTTAGGAAGATAAAAATCCAGTTCATGTGTAAAGAAAAATGGAAAATAATAAGGAAAAGTACTGAACTCTAGAAAGAAAACTACTGGCTTCTAAGATAAGTGTGGGGTTTTATCCTCTGCCTGTAATTTTTAATTTATCTTCATAACTATTTCCTTAATTAATTTAATGTCACATTGTAATAAAATTATGTAAAATTGGTTAAATTTAAAGGTCCTGTATATGAAATAAAAAGTCAGGAGCAAGTCCAAAACTGGGGAGAGGGTTCTTAAGTGGTATATGTAATAATATCCTTCTCTCTTAAAACATTCTATTCTCTGCTGAACACATCCTTTTGTGATTGAGATAAAGGAGAGGGAAGTGGCTGAGGTTCCAGAACCTCCTCTTCACCTTACACCATGTTTTCAAGGCCAATAACCAGGGCAATGTGGTTATTGTAAGAGGCCAGTGATTTTGAGATCCAGCGCCAATAATAATGAAACAAGATCTATTAATTACCACAAGTCTAAATATGTGCCTGGCAAGTTCATACTGAGAAACACAACCCAAATAAACAAGCACATAGATGTCTATACAATGTGTTCAAGTATTGTCCACAATTTGGTATTTCTGTGAGTAATGGTGCAGATGCCATGCAGGACAGACAGTATTGTTAATTTTTTATGTTTTCCATGACTTTTTCAATATCTCTGTAAGACACAATTCATAATCTCTGTGCAAAATTCAGAGGAAAATCAAAGTGGACAGAAGTTTCAGAGCATGTCATAGAGACAGGTTTGAAAAGATAATTCTGGATATCTTGACTCCTGACAGATTTTGTGCTCATTCTTCAAGGTAATGAATTTATATGAAGTAGGCCTTTTTTTCCTGTACTGATTCATTTCTGTGTTAATGATCTTTCTTTTCCATGATAGGTCCGCATGAACATTAAATCTCCGTCTGATTTTGAATGGCAAAAACAGTCTCGATTTTATTTTCTGGAAGACTTGGATAAATGCATTATCAAAATCACTGATGTAGAGTTCACCTACTGCAATGAATACTTAGGGTGTACAGACAGGCTTGTTATAACTCCCTTAACTGACAGGTATTTATAAAAGAAATGAAGTGAATAGTATTGGAGCTAAGATTTGATTCCTTTGACTTAATTCTTTTAACTTTCACGAGCCAGAATTACTTAGGTTGCACTATAGTGCTGCAATATCGCTGGTGAACAGCAGAGGCCAGTGCTTATATATTCAGCTATTGAAAGCAGGTTGAATTTGAGTGTTTGCTTGAGCGTTGTGATTGGCGTTGAAAAACTTACTTGTTCTCAAGATAAATGCACCTGAACACCATACACTTCACCAGCCTAAACAGAGTCAATCTAAGCACCAATATATTGCTGCCTTCAATAAGCAAGTAGTTGCATGAGAATTTGGTATTACAGCAAGTGATTAATTTGAAGTCACCCTGTAGGAAAAAGCAGTAACACAGGACATACCATTGGATAACTAGCACAAGTATGGTTTTAAGCAAGGCCTATGGGGAACTGCAGGACTATAAACATAGAAAAACTCTGAGGACAAACATAAGGAGAACTTTTTATTGCTTGATTGTTAGTTACACAGCACAGTACCATTAGTTGCCTATTTTCCTGAAGTACTTGGTTAGTCCAGGCAAGAGACAGATATATTTGCTATGCCAGAGCTTGTTCTTTTATATGTGGATATGAATGTCAAAATACTTTGCATGGTCGATCATTTATAGGATCATAGCATTATAGGGTGTTTTAGATTGGGTGGTTTGGAGGGCTTCAAAGATCATCTGGTCCCAACCCCCTTAGGTTGGGACATTTCCCAGTAGACCAGTTTGCTAAAAACCCCATCTAGAGTTAATTTTGGAATTTTCTTTGCATTGTCTGTGCTACTAGCTTTTATTTACTAATGAAAATTCAGATTTTTTCCTGAAAAAAAATTACTCCCTGTGAGCTATTTAAGAAAGCCAGACCCCTGCGTGTGGATACCTGGCTTTTAATAAATAACACACATCTCCCAAATTCTATGTTATGCACTACTGTTCCTATGTTAGACAGAGGTTTGTTTGCAGCAGTACACATGCACTTGATAAGTGGCTATGGTTGCACTACCACACTGACAATATTTTTGCCCACCAGGAGAGCCAATATCAAGAAAATGTTGTCGTTCAAAATTTATTCACAGAATTGAAAATCCAACATGGTCATGGCACCAAGCCTGCCAGTGTTCAAAAGGTGTTTGGACAATGCTTTCAGGCATGTGGTGTGGTTTGTCCTGTGCAGAGGCAGGAATTGGACTAGAACTGGACATTGGATATATTATGATTCTACAAGGTGCTGTGTCACATGAGATTGAAAATTAGCACAGGGTGACATGGTTGAAGAAAGCAAGCCTTTTAAATGAGTTTAAACTATAATAATAATAATAATAATAACCACAATGATGGAGAGAACAGGCATATCTCTCTTTGGACAACCCTGGAAGAGCCTAACAAAGCTGCAGGGATTGGAGGCTGTCCACTATCATGTTGAAAGGGTATTTGAAGAAGACATGTTTCCTAGTGTTAGCATGGGAAACTTATGTACCTAAGCAATGTTGCACAACAACAGGTTTTATTCCCTTTGTGGGCTTTTTCCATTTTAATATTTGTAATACTGCTATGTGGAGTTGTCTGAGCTTCTGAAAATTTTCAGGTAATGGTGTCTTTGTTCTGTTAATCAGTTTGGAGTCAAATGCTGTTTAGCTAATGATTTCACGTTCAGAGAGATTCCCTAAGCACATTATGAATACACACAGTTGGTAGTACATTGCATGATGATAATGGCACTGAAACTGAATGCTCCTACACTTCATATCAGACACAGTCCATGTCATGGCATACACCAAAAATGAAATGGAAGGTCTATATAAAACTTGTGCTGTGTATTCAGTTTGTCCTTACCTCATTTTCAGTAGCAACATTGTTAGGGAGTGCTATTTTTTATGTGTTAAATGACTGCCTGTTAACTGATCACTGAGTAATAAGATGATAAAGCATTCTTACTGCTATATTAGAAGGAGTATTCTGTTGTTTCATAAGAAGTCATATTAGGTGCTATCATTTGGGTTTTTTTCCAGTGCCCATTTTATCTCCCCACATATATAATAAAGCTATTGAGTTTCACAGTGCTGAAATGTGTTTGCTGTGATTTTTGACCATTGGAGACTAGAGCAACAGGCTTTCTACACCCTTCAGTAACCTCCAGACCATTAGGGGAGGCTGAGACTTAAACCTGAGGATCTCAACCCAGGATGGAGACTGAAGCAGAAGATGATCATAGGACTCATGGATTCCTTCTCTTTCTCCATTGCCCATTGCAATCTTCCCTCTCATCCATTACCCTCCCGGAACTCAAAGACCTCATGTGACTGGCAGCAATGCTATGGTTTGGCTGCTACAGAAATGTCAAGAACAGGAGGTGCTTTCATGCTCTGTGCCTTCCTACTGCCAGATCAGAGAGCCCATCTTGAATGCTCTGAGGAGAGAGTAGGAGGGAGGGGGAAAAGGCAGAAATCCAGTGGCTCTGGGTGCTGCAGAATGAGGTTAAGTCACGGAGGAAGGGTGTATAGTAGTCTGAAAAAATCACAATACTATAGTATTTTGGTATTCAGCATTTAGAATTAGCCTGTGGATTTCCTGGGCTGTTGCGGTCATGGCTGTGTTGGATGAATGCTTTTCTGCAGGTCAAGCAAAGTTGGTCCTGGTAACTCAGCTGCACAGTGTGCAAAGAGGGTGACTGAGGACTCACCGTATGGAAGTACAACCACTTCTGCCCCCTTCCCCAGCTCTGGATAATATAACTGTTGTGGTTGCATTGATGGACCTCAAGTAATTAATGGAAGGAAAAGATTCACAGATCTGTTTGTTCTGTCTTTAGGTGTTACATCACTCTGGCACAGGCCCTGGGCCTGAGTATGGGTGGTGCACCAGCAGGACCTGCCGGGACAGGGAAGACAGAGACAACTAAAGACATGGGCAAATGCCTGGGAAAGTATGTTGTTGTTTTCAATTGTTCAGACCAAATGGACTACAGAGGACTTGGTCGTATTTATAAAGGTAAGAAAGTATCTCCTTTGTTCATTTTACAGTCATAAACTTTTGTCCCTTCAGTAGTGAGTTAGCAATGATTTGGAGGGCATTTTCATTCCGTTTCCTCTTCTTTCCAGGCACTCATCAACTTTACCTGATATTTGATTTTATTTGATTTTTCCCCTTTTTTTCCTGCATGCTTTCCAGTATTTTTTTCTGTTCAAATATTATTGGATGGTGTTTCCTATGTATGTCTACTTTTCCTTTTCCCTTTTAATCCTACTGGTTTTTTAATGCCTCTATCCCACCCATCTCATGTGGAGAGGATTTATATTTATTATTTGCCAGATTTGTGTTGAACAAGACAATCAAATGTGAAGCTTAATGATATCGTGCAAGGAAGGGAAATATGCAAAATGTTGCAGTGTCTCATTTCAAACCCTGGGACTCTCTTGAGACCAGGAAAATGAGACAGTGGTCAAATTCTGATAACTCTTCATGATAAACAAAGCTTTGAATTTAGTTTTGCAAAAAGTGATTAGTGATCCCAAATGTGTAGGCTCCATTATAATGGTCTGTTTTCTTGTGTATAGCTGCATTTATATATGGACTGACAGACCACAGAATGCCACCATTTTCTGTGAGTGGTGGGCTTTTAACTCTAACATAAGGTATCATAAACAAAATTTTCACAGTTGTAATAAGGCTAAAATATAATCTGGGGGTAATACTTAGTTTTAATTAAGAAGCCAACAAAGCTGGCCATGATTTTTTAAACAGAGGAACATTTCTGAGCTAGAGACTGAACCACCTATGCATGTGAATACCTTCAGTTAAGGTCACAAGTTTCTCAAAGCACCTCTTGTAACCCCCACAGCTTTCGGCCAACTTTTGATTGCACATCTTGTATCATGTGTGCAGACCTTTAGTGTCAGAGGTTTATTTTGCTCACTGTTATTGGACAGAAGAGGCCTGGGATGTCTGAATATGCTCATAGTGCCAATATACTGGGTCTCTGCTGTACCTG
This sequence comes from Corvus kubaryi, assembly GCF_017639235.1. Classification (NCBI taxonomy): domain Eukaryota; kingdom Metazoa; phylum Chordata; class Aves; order Passeriformes; family Corvidae; genus Corvus; species Corvus kubaryi. Next base: position 94,264 of record NW_024581680.1, read on the forward strand.
CAGCCATCAGTCTGTAGGGGAGATGTTAGCCTTGTTTCTCCTTGCAGTGGGTTTGTTTTTGATCTCACCAAGCTCTTGTCTTCTTCTGCTCTACTCCTTCTGTGAAAATGTTTGTATCTCTTTATGTTCACTTCTTTGTATTAAACTGTTTGTGACTTGTGTCGGTTCAGACACCTAGTTTTGTATCCTTGCTTTTTTTTCTGTCTTCTTATCCTGAGCACTTTGGCAACTTATCCTTTCCCATTTCAGATTGAGGCAATAGTGGTAATTGCAGCTTGTCGTTGATTTCTTTTATTAAAACTGGACACAATTTCTGTGTCTAAGAGCACAAGTTGAATTTTAGGGCTCAGCTTTCTTTTTCTGTTGTTTTTCTATAAGCTGACCATTTTCCATGTAATACTGTCATCATATGCTGCAGAAGAAAAGTAGTACTGTGTAATGTGTCCTTCTTCTCTGGCTGCCTCATTTAATGGCATGCTGGTGTTCAATATGAGCTAGAAAAGATGTTTATAGAACTCATCTAATTGCTGCTCAAGCAACCATGATGCCTGTGACTGCTTATCTCAGTAAATTTGCAAGTGGGATTGTAGCTTGCCTCTCAGAGAATTTGCCTGAGAATTAGGTAATAGATCCAGCTAAATAGAGCCTGAATAGGGTGGGTTTTTGCAGCATTCATCAGGCTGTTGTGTGTCTGGGAGTAAAAGTATATAAGACATTATTGCTTTAATTTGTGAAGGGACATATGAAGTCAGTTGTTTTGGACTTAGTGTCACTACTTGGAAGGACCTGGCTTGCAATCACCTTTTTTATGTCTTTAAAATATCTGCTATTTCTTGAAGAGTGGATATACTGAAATTAGGGAAGGAAATGAGCTCCTTTTGATTTAATATAAACAGCAAAGTGAGTTCAGATGAAGATTCTTTACTGCATATGAGGTCTTTAATGGAAAAAAGGGATAGTTCTTCTCAGCCGTAGAAGCACTTTCATGCAGACTGATAAGAAAGTTCTCATGAAACACACTACATATTTCAGTGCACACAATGGGAAATTTTTCAGACTTCCACGTCTGTGATAGGTTTGGTGCTCCATCACCAGTGTTTCCAAACCCAAACTTTTCGCTTTATGTGGTGGTGTGGGTCAAGTCATCAGACATTAGCAGGTTTAGCAGTGAGGAGAAAAGAGGCAGGGAGAGGTGGTGTTGGCCTGCCTGCAGGCATGTTTCCAGACTTCTTCTGTAAAGACAAGAAGTTGGATCTTCAGAAAAAAAGAAATAGAAAAATATAACTAATACAGCATATATGGTATACTATAAAATTATGATTTGAAGTTCTGGTTGGGTCAGAGTTGAGGTTCGGTCTTCCTGTTTCCCTGTTCCTATCTCTTTTGTTTTTCTGTGTTACTCAAGAAATTCATAAGCAGATGATCTAATTGATATATTCAAGGCCTGGACTTTCATCTTTGATAGTTTTGTTTCTCAAATTTGAACCAAAATGTCGGTTGAGATACAACTTGTCACCTCAACTGGACCAGAGGTAACCTGAGAAAGTACCAGGGATGCAAGAGGGAAGATGAATTTTCAAGTTTTCTATATCAAATTCAGGGTTGTAATTGCCCATGAATAGCAAACCAGGGATACTTCATCACTGTTCCTGAGAAGTGTTGGTGGATACCCTTTAAAAAACATTTTGTCTGTGGTTGCCAGTAGATGGGTATAAAAGTTGTGTTTGCTTTGGTTCTGTTTCCTATAGTTACAGTCAAACAATTCCAGTCTTACCTGAAGTGACTTTTGGTGATTTGGTATTTAATGCAATATTTAATGTAAGATTTTATATTTATCTTAATTCAGAAGGTGAATACACAAGTCTGGCACTCTATAAATTCTTTCAGAACCAATGATTAGTTTTTAGTTTGCTGCTTCTGGGTTGCACTTTGGCTAGACAGAGCTTTGTTTCAGTGACATTTCCATTGAATTATGTCACTATGGTGCTACTCCTGTGTAAAATCTGGGGGGGGGAAAAAGAAAAATACACAGATATGCATTTTATAGTCTGAGGGGCTAATAGCTATTCTGTGAGATTCTTACATCATGTGAGAACCAGGTTTGGAGGATATCTGTACTGATTGGGGCCGGGTTGTTGCCACAGTTTTTAGATATAATTAAAGATCTCTTTAATCCTGTCCTTTGTTTTCTGCTTTTACTCCATTTCTGTGTTTGATAACCATAATATATTCAGCATGGGAGCAGAATTTAATTCACAATATGACAAAATTACATTGTCTCTTGTTTTGCAGCAGAGAGTTTGCTTGCTGTGCCTTTGCTTGTGTGTATGTTTTTAGCATACGTGTGGTTTTTTTCCTTTTTCTTTTTCTTTTTAAGCACCACTAGAATTAAATAATTTAGCAAGAACTGAATTTATTCAAAGCTGTGGGATATTGGCTTTCCTGAGAATGAGGTTTCCTAATTCCATGCAGCAGGTGGCATTACAGAACAAGTGAATTTTTTTTCCTTTCCCAAAGAAAAATTATTTGGTCAGAACTGAATCTCACCATTCTATAGAGAAATTAATTTCAAAACCCTTTAAGATACAGACAGTAAGTGTAAGAGACAATATTATATGGAACTAAGTTCTTAGATAAAGAATATCCAGCTTTAGAGCTTTTCCTTGTTGTATCCTGAAGAGTAGATATTAATGTTAAATAAACAAAGCAGAAACCCCACTTTTTTGGGTTTCTTTTTAGAATGGATCCTAGGAGTCATGTAACACATGTAGGAAAAGGGGACAAATGCGTTTGAAAAATCTCCACAATAATTTTTTTATAGGGAGCAGCAAGAATGGGGCAGCTCCATGAGGGAAGACAAGCCAGGAGCCCAGGGTGACCAGCACAGAGGCAAGGGCAGGGACTTCTCTCACCAGGGCACAGTCCCACAGTGCCTAGGAAGGGCAGGTTGTTGACAGCTTGTTCCCATCAGCAGTCCAGTGACCATTAGACAATGTGAAAGGACCAGCTGGATACAGGGTCCATCTAGGAAGTTCAGTCAGAAACAGCAGGAGACAGGACTGGAGGTAAAACTGTGGAGTTGTGGGCTCCTCCAGGAAGTTCATTCAGCAATTCAGGATAACAGGAGATGGGACTGTGCCCAGCCCTGCACACAATACAGTTTGGACCTGCCTGAGCTACAATGGAACTCCTGGACTGGAGGACAGAGTGTATGTAGAAGCCTCAGGGAGGGCTGTTGAGGGCATCCAGGGCCCAGATATTCCTCACAAAAGGAGGGGAACATCAGTTAAAGGACTTGCTGCCACACCAGTGAAGTCAAGGAACATTCTTAATTTGTTTTCAAAGACAGTAGGATTGAGTATTTAATGTTTTAAATTTGGTAACTGTCTATAGAATTACTTTAATCTTTGTATCATTATGGCATTGTGGTTTTGTATATATTCCACTTGCTTTTAATTTTTAAAATTAAGTCCATGTAACTTTTCATTCTCTCCAAGTTATTTTCCTTTGGAGTGTCTTTTTTCCTTACAATATGACAGAAATTAATTAGAAGCAGTTTAGGGAAGGATTAAATATGGAATTGAGATAAGTTCACGGGAGATCTGCAGTATTGCCCAGACTGAATCAAGTCTTAAGAAACCAATTTTGGTTGTACTACCACTGATTTTTATCTGGTTTGACTCCTCTAGTTTTGTTTTTCCAAAATTACATGGGTAAAAAAGACCAATTGATGCAACATTATTAGAAGAATTGGTTAATGGGCATGAAAAATGCATAAAAAGTGAATGTCAGAAAAGAAACATAAAAGCAGCCTTAATGGCATTTGGAGTAAGATGAGAGTTTCTAGAGGAACATCTTAAAGGGCAAGAGAAGATCAGACAAGGAAAAGTATAGGGAAGGGAAGTAGCAGATTATGAGAACAGGCTGAGAAAAAGCAAGAGAAGGAAAAGAATTGAAAGCGAAAGGAAGACAAAGTGAAAAAATACATCTTCATAGTATTAGTATTGATTTTTTAATACTTTCTCTTGGACTATCTAAAGTTCTTAAGGAATTAACATAAACCACCCATAGATTTATTTTACCAGTGCTATAGACATTGCCATATAAAGTATGGGGATTCAGGGGAGCTTTGGGCATGGTTATTTAGCACTGCAAACACACAAATGCCTTTTCTTGGACATGTGCTTTATTTATGCATTTAGCACTGCCTTCAAACTGCTTAAGCCAAGCTGAGCTGCACCAGTCCAGTGGAGTGAATTAAACACTTCTGAACATTTGTAGGTACGGACCCAGGCAATAGGAAATAGGAGTCCAGTGTGGTCTTTGGGAAGGGAGAGAGGGCATCCATGAAGCTCCCGCATAGACTTACTAGCCTTTTTCTCTTGTGAAATGGGTGTGGAACAGCAGGGGGTTACATAGCTTTCCCAGTACTGCTCTGGAATGCTGCCACTGTGGACCCTCCTATTTCAATCCTGTTAGCATGACACAGGAGTACTTGACTCTCCCAAAAGCCATTAATTTCATGATATTTGTGGGTACTACTGTCTGTCTAAAACTCCATGGCCTGTTCCAAATAACAATTCTAAGTGTGACATCAGATTCTTTCCTCGCTCTTGAACGGTAGGACGTTAATCTCCAGTAATTTTTTGCCTATGAAATAATTGTTATAAAATGCTACAATGCTTCTGTCAGAAATGTAGTGGTCTCTATTTGGTTTTGTGCTTTTCATTTAGGTAGGTGTTTCTCAAGCTCATCTTTGACAACTTCACCCCCTGCATAGATGAGTTTCCATGCTATATGCACATTTATGCTATTATATGGTACTGTATACAGTATTATTGAACACTTTCTCCCTAATGGTTGCTATAGAAGTCTAGGATTCTTTGTGAAGAAGTTTATGTATCTTTCATTCAAGGGGTGATACTTTTTCTGCGTGTCATTAACGCACAGCCCACTTTATTTTGAGTTTTTACTTTCCTTTTTACTCCGTGTTCATGTTTGTTCTTCTCATGTTACACTAAGTTGCATAGACCATACTCTATTTTGTATATAAATTACTGTTGTTTGATCTGATATTTTAACAGAATATTTCCCTTTTTGCTTTTCTTAGGTTTAGCTCAGTCAGGTGCATGGGGTTGCTTTGATGAATTTAACCGCATTGAACTTCCAGTTTTATCAGTGGCTGCTCAGCAGATACATATTGTACTTCAGTGTAAGAAAAAAAAGAAACCTCAGTTCACTTTCACTGATGGTGACGTCGTTGACATGGACAGAGAATTTGGTATATTTCTGACTATGGTATGTCTGTAAATACATGTAAATTGCATCATTGTGAAAAATCTTTCCTGTTTCATTTCCTGGTGAAATTTTCCTGTTGAAATATTGGAACTGTCTGTTAGAAAATAGTTAATGAAACTTGAACAATAATTTGGTAAAATCATTATGATATTATTTTCTCTTGTTCGTATTTTTTAACTGGCTCTTAGGACTTGAGGTATGGATTTACCATTAACTACATATTTTAAGGACTTTTTTAGTTAATATTTGACAGATTGAGATTAAGTTTAACCCCCTTATATTTTTAGTCAAAGTCTATCAAAATAAACCAGAAGTAATTGACCACTGCAAGGACTACTGTAGTTGGTCTGGTCAGTATTTTACCACCTGTGAAATACTTTTGACCACAGTCCTAGAAGATAGCATGAAGGAAACCACCTTCACTCTGGTTCACTGGCCTCCTGAAGATTTTTCCTTGGTGTCTGTGGACTGCTTCTAGCAGTGCAGGAGGCAAACCAAGCTGGAAAGTGTAAGAATACCTTAAAAGCATCTTTGTATCTCTCCCTCCTTAGCTACCTATATACCCTTAACTCAAAATGGAAACCTTTGTTTTAGGGTGTCCTACCTTTGAAAAAGTGTTAATGTTATCACTGTAATTTGAGAAAGAGGGCAAATAAGTGCCATAAAAAGGCCAGGGGGAAGACAGTTTGGAAAGAGCTGAAAGAGATTAAGAAGTTACCGCTGCACAGCTAGTTGTCACAACTGAGTCATGCAGTACTCATATGAATGACTTAGACATCTTCAGTGAAAGGTCAGATCCATTACTTTAAATTATACTCAGTAATGGCTTGCACTGCTTGACTGACTTTGCACTGAAATGGTTGGGAATGCTCACAGGGGACAGTAACCTCCTGCACTGGAACGCTGTCAAGATTCTGAGGAAGTAACCATCTAAAAGAGCTCCAGCAAGATCTGTAAGTGGCTGTCAGTCCATATCTGTGGGTCTTGGACATCTCCAAACAATATGTGATACCCCATAGTTCATGAACTGCAGTATTGAGGCAACTGTGTACTGATGGGTAATTGTGACATGTTCAAGTTATCCTTTGTAATCTCGCATGTGCTCATCATTTGGCATGTGTTTGCCAAATGATAATCAGGAAAGATAAAACTTTCTATTGTGCCATTATTATATATTGTTTGGGTTTATAAATTGCATTTTCAGAACCCCGGCTATGCGGGACGACAGGAACTTCCTGAAAATCTGAAGATTCTGTTTCGCATGGTTGCCATGATGGTGCCTGACCGTAGCATTATTATGCGAGTCAAGCTGGCAAGTGCTGGTTTCCGAGACAACCAAGCCCTTAGTCAAAAATTCTATACACTCTACAAACTCTGTGAAGAGCAGTTATCTAAACAGGTAAAATAAATATTTGTCCAACTATAAGCTGTCACTAGATGGATATGGAGATAATATACTTTCATAGAATATGTAATTATTTTCACACTCATGAGCCTATACATTTTTAGGGTTTTCAGTTTCAAGTTCCAGAAACAGAATCTGAAATGATCATGTTGTTTTTACTTTTCACAGTAAATTGAGTAATATAGGGAGTTTGATTTGCGATTTGTAGACAGAGTGCAGTTACCGGAGGAGTTATGAGGAATGGTGTATATTGCTGTGCTGAACTTGCAGAGGACACATTTTTCAATGTCTTCACTTATGAAGGCCAGATCTATTTCAGAGGCAGTGTAAGAATTGTAACTAACTACAGAGTGCCTACAAGGCTCTGTTTTGCTGAGTGGTCCTAGAAACAGAAAACTGCTATTCCCTTTAGGATAGGGTATTTAAGTAGAAACAAAAGTGGTTCTTGCCTTTTGAATGCCCTGTACTGGCTGTCCACTAGAGGGTCTCAATGAGAAATTGTTGGAACAGTGGATAAATTGTAGCTCAAATGCCTGCTTGGGTTGAATAGTGATGAACCTGGGCTAACTGACGATAGTCTGTATTAAATAATTTCAGTTCTATACCATATATATATTAGTGCCTGGCCTTTGTAAGATGAAGTTTTCTTATTGCCTCAGTTTGTGTGGTCATTTTTTGTCCAGGAGATGTTTCTTTCCTTTAGTGTGAAAAAGGCATGTAAGCAGGCATCAGAAATTTGACCTTCTACCTCTGCAAAAGTGCTTTGCTTGTTTTGTGTTGTCACAGATTCTGGAACTGGTTCACCCTTGGACAATGTACTTAAAAATTTAATGCACACACCCAAACAAAACCTAACTGTGTACAAAACTTATTTTAACTATCTTAAGGGTGTACAATGTTTTATGCACAATGATTACTGCATCTACACAATGAGTGCAGAATTTCTCTCTGTAGTTTGGTCATTTCTTCAGCAGATATTGCCCTGCAGCCTCTGAGATAGCAAGATTCTCCATTTATCATGTTAATCAACATACTGAGCATATAAGCAAGCCTTATCAGTTGGCCTAGGGAATCATAGGAACTGCCCGGAGGACTCTGTGAAACTGCCTGAAATTCCCACCCAGAAAACTCCTGTGCCAATTAGTCAAATGCTTTGTTGTCAAGGCAGGTAGCTCAATCACCTTGTCTCAGATCAGTCCTTTGCCTCATATATGCTGATGCTAGCAAGGAAGTTCCTTCATATTTATGAAAATTAATGACCAAGTGCTCCGGGTGTGCACATGGGCACAGCCCTTACACACTCAGCTACATCACAATTTTATATCTGCATCTTACGCTTATATCTTTCTTATAACTTAAATTCCGTAGTTCTTTCTATGTAAGCCATGATGTCAGTGGGGAATAGTCTTCCATGAGTATTTATAATATTTCTTCAGAACCACCTAACATTTCTACAGTATTCATCAGAGAAGCCTGCTATGGTGATCTTTCTTCTAACCATTTATATCATGCATCATATAATGGATCACTATACTCGGTATCATGAACTAGGAAGCACAGCTTTCTGCAAGCCCATGGTAGTATGCTAGTTTGTCCTGCCTGTGCCTGTGAGCAGCCCTTTGGACAGTCCTGCTCTTGTATAAATCCATTATATACTGTTATAAAATCAGAGAAAAACTGACGGGTTCTATACATCTTCTCAAAGTGACATCAGCTAGAGAGGCTCAGCACCTTGTCTAGATGAGCTTTGACTATCTCCAAGGATAAACGCTGCACAGCCTCTTTGGTCAAGCTGTTGAAGTGTCTGACCACCTTGTCTAGTCACTATTTGGTCTGTGAGTATGTTATTGGAGACAGTGTTGAAATCTCCTGGAATGGCTCTGCCAGGCTGTGTTGCCCTTCTAGCAGATATTGGGGTGTGTCAAGCTCCTGCTGAGGATCAGGGCTTGCAAAGATGAGGCTAATTCCAGTTGTTGAAAGAAAGATTCATCAGCTTCTTCCTTATCAGGATGTTTGCAGCAGACATCTGCCACAATGTTGTTGAGCCCTCTAATTCTAACACAAATTCTCTCAGCTGGGCTCATTAGCCGTCCTAAGGGAAAGCATTCCTACTCTTTCACTTTTAGGGGCAATTCCCTATCCCTCCGTCCTGGCTTGTCCTTCCTAAAGAAGCTGTATCCATCCATTGTGCCTATCCCCCCCACATTTCCTAGTTTGACTGTAACCCTGTAAAGCTGTACCTGCACACAGAGCTGTAATATTTCCCTGTTTTGTTGTCATGCTGCATGCCTTAGCAAACAGGCACTTCAAATTAGCAGCTGCTTCTGCTTCTGCCACAATGCTGTTCTCTTCACCCTTCCTTATCTGCACACATACACTCGAGAAGGGTCACTTTCCACACTGTTCCACAATTCTTGACGTCTCTCTTGTCCACCACAGACTGGATCTTCTGCTTCTCTGTTGGGTCCACCACTTCCTCACTTGAATGTGTTGTTATTGTAGTAGTAATGAAATAATTTGAAACACTTGCTAAAGTTCCTTGTGAAGTTTGTTGTAGGTTGGGGAATACACCTAGTGTAATATGTAATTATATAGAGAGAGATCTAATGAGTTAATCAGATTAGATACAGGAGTCTCATGAACTGAACATATTTCTAAGAGTACTGTGGGACATAAATTGCTTCTGTGTAGCCAGAAAACAAAAATTATAAAGTACAGACAGTCTTAGAGGCATATTTGATTAGACATTAGGAAGAAATTCTTGACTGTAATGGTAGTGAGACACTGGAACAGGTTGCTTGGTGAGGTTCTGGACTCCCCATCTCTGGAAGTGTTCAAGGCCAGCTTGGATGGGGCTCTAAGTAACCTAGTCTAATGGAACATTTCCCTGCCCATGGCAGGGGGTTGGAACTAGATGATCTTTAAGGTCACTTTCAACTCAAACCATTCTGTGACTCTATAATTCATATTAATCTTTCTTTCCTAGTGGAACTTATTTATTTAATTTTTTGATGGTAAATTTGGAATTCCAAGTTAAGTAATGCTGGGTTTTCCAGGCAGTTGACTGGAAAGATCAGGGTCACATAAAGAGCCAGTGCAATAGGAAATGGCAGAACACTGCCTGTTTTCAGCAGATGCAATATATCAACAGGAGAAAATAATAAACAAGCAAGCATTCACCAGCTGAACTTATGCCGCAGAAGATATAAAAGGAATGTGCCGGAAGAAATACATGAAGACCTCCAGACATTTTATACACACAAATGCAGACTCTATAGAAAGAGGAACTCTGACTCACAAGTAGCCAAAGGCACCCAGAGTGACTGTCATCTCCTTCGGTAAAGAAAAACAATAAACAGTAAAGTAAAAGAATAGTCCTTAGCAAATGTGGGAAGCTCGAGGTGTCCACAAGCCTGTGCAGGAGTTATTCTGACAGAGGCCCCAAAGCTGAATTATTTGGCTTTGTTACAGGACTTCTTCCCCAGTACCTCCTTCCACAAAGCCTCACACAGCTTAGGAAAAAACAGAAACTGAAAAGAAAAACCTAAAAAAGCTTGAAAGCAAGTGAGGTGATAAACCCCTTCTGGGAATCATCTCTTTAAGGTGCTTTCATATGGAAAAAACCACTGATATTCCTTTTTTCTTTTCCCCATGGAACAAACTATGCTTCTAGTACTGAGACCTTTTTTTTTTTTTCAGATTTTTTATTCTTCCTTACGAGAGCACCAGCTATACCACTGCAGTCCATTTTGCTCAAGCACAATCTTTAAAGATTGCTGTTAAAAGATGTAGCAAAGAAATAACTCATAATCCACATTTGTCAGTAAACACGCGCTGTTCTGTGCCATTCCTGAAAGGCAAAACCATTGTAAAACTAGAAAACAGATTAAGGTAAATACGTGATTGTCACCTTGAACCACCCATCATGCATGTCAATTGGAATGCACCAGAAATTCTGTCTTTAAAAGTCATTTAAGTTTATTTTATATTTTCTAGTAGGTATGAAAGTATTTCTTCAAATTTAACAAAGTCATCGCTTCTATAGAATCATCAGCTGGTGTAAGTTGGAAGGGACCTCCAGAGGTCACCTTGTCCAACTTCCTGCTTAGCACATTAGTGCAGGTTGCTAAGGCACTTTCTGAGTTTTGAATATCTCTGAGGATGGAGATATTCATTCTCTCTGGGTACTTTTTCTGTGTTAGGCCACTCTCATTGTGAAGAATTCTTCATTACACAAACTGTTGCAATTTCCCCCTTTGAAAATTTTGACCATTGCCTCTTTTCCTTTCATGTAGTCATCATTTGCTGGACTCATTCCAGTATGTCAATGATAGTCATCTAGCATGGAGAAAAAGAAATGTATCAGTCCTTGTCATGATTCTGGGCATCTCACTAGGACATGCCATTTACCGAATAATGATGAAGTCAGGTGACATCTGACTTCATCAACGTCACATGAAGTTGTTAATCTTTTTGTGTTATTGTTACATCTACAAATAAGATTTCCTGGCAGTATGTGGCTGCATATTCATACCTAACTTTTTCAACTGGTAACAACCTGGCACCTGATTAAATAATAGAAAATGAGGCAGGGCAGAGCCTTGAGGAATCATCCAGTCACCTTTCTGGAGGAAAAATAATTCTTAATTAAATAATTTGCTATAAATGTTTGTCACTGTTCTTACCATTTTCTATTGATGGATAGGTTGCAGTTTCCCAGGCAACCTGATCCAAAGTTTCATTTTTGTTCTGGTCACAATATTTTCTCCAAAAGTTCGCTCGAATCCCCCTTGCTGTAGTTAAGCGCATTACTTCTTTCCCTTCCTTTTCCTCCTGTCTTCCTCTTTGCAGGTCTCTTTTGCACGTGGAAGACTTTTACCATCACTCATCCTGCATATTTGCTCTTCCTACTTCTACAGTAGATTTTGTATTACTTTTTCCAGATATAGCATGTTTTCTAGTCAACTGATAACATTTTTTTCTTTTCAAATTTCTCTTCCATAGGGTTCATCTTCAAATGTGGAATCCAGCCTTTGGGCACAGTATAGAAATGCCAGCTACAATGGAAATATATTTTCAATTGTCCTAAAAAGGATACTTGTATTTTTATTGCCCACTAAAATTGCAGATAAGTCATTGGGCAGCTTGTGACCTCAATGCAATGTCAGATATTTTTCCACAAAGCTTTCTGCACCTGATTTGTTTCTCAACTCAGTGAAGGAGAGTTGTTACTCTGTATTTGTGCAGTTGGTTGTTACCATCTGTAGTATTTTGCACTTGCCTTTAGTTAATTGCATCACACATAGATAATGTGTTGAATTTCTCTTGGTAATTTTGAACTTTAGATGTGATCTAGTTCACCAGTTTGGTATGATCTGCAAACCTAATCAATAAGTTATTTCTTACTGAAAATTCTGGGATTTATAGGGTCATTATATTTATTTGTCAGCCTGGGAAATAGGGGTGGGCTTTGTACCACCAGAAAGTACACTTTCTGGTATGGACATACAACACTAGAAAATATCTTCAGGATTTGATAACGACAAAACTGGAAATCTATTTGAAAAGACAAAGAGCTGTGAATTTAATCATATTTAGAAGTTCAATAACATTTATTTATTTAGTGAATTTAATTTTCAGCCCTCTCTTGAATTTTGTTTTGATCAGTTTGATCTTTATAGTTCCAATTTTGTTTATGCTTTATTTCAAGGTTCACTATGACTTTGGGCTTAGAAATATCCTGTCTGTTTTAAGAACACTTGGAGCAGTGAAAAGATCTAATCCCCAAGAGCCAGAGAAAACTGTTGTGATGAGAGTTCTGCGGGACATGAACCTCTCCAAACTGGTACTGTAACACTGGTGACTTTACCCAACAGAGTATTTTGTTTGCATTTTTAAGGATCTTTATTGTGCACTTTGAAAAGCTATTTTTCGTCAGCAGTTGGATACATTATTTTGCAGTTTTTAGTATGATTTATAAGTGAGTTGAGAATCAGAATACAGTTACTGTGTGAGCGCAATTTGTCTTTTAAGGAGAGGAAAACACATCATAAGCTTTAGCTGAAATAGTCTTTGGAAATACCATGAGATCCTGGGGGATCTACCTGGTCCTCTAATTGGCTCTTGTTTTTAATTCTTTTTACCCTAAGGAGAGAAAGAAAGAATACATTGTATTAACTTTTAATAATGTCATCAAAGATCCTTCTTAATCCGGAATTTCAATTTATACATTTCTTGGGACTCTGTTGCCTTTTCAGAACATCATAAGAATTGCATTAAGTGAGGTAATTGGAAGCAGTTAACACCTACTTGTATAGTCTAATGTCTTTAGATAATACTATTTAAAGTATTCATCTTTCTTTCTATTGCTGTAATTAAAAGGTTATAGCATGTCTAGACTCTGTGTATTTACCTTGGGAGCCAGTTTGGTGATGGAACCAATTATTCTGTTTCTAATGTTAATCTATTCAGTGCATTGGTATATGTGTTCAAACCTATAGCCATGCTTCAGTGATTTACAGAAGGAAAAAATCATAAAAGTTCTAAGGCAAAGTATGATTGGAATAAATCTTGCTGGCTTATGTAGCAAATGAAGAAATGTGTGTGTATACACTGAAGAAAACTGTATTAAGTTGTTAGAGTTTTTATCAGCCTAAAGTATTTAATTTAGAAATTACTACTTGTGATTTCACTGTATGAAATTCACTTCATAAAACTGATGGATAATTATAATATTTTCTTTGGAAGAGATAAGATTTTCACTGCCATCTTTTAAACAGCTTATCTTGAAGATTGTTTACAACTATAATAATAATTTTGATGAATAAATAATGTATTTCCCCTTACTTTATCCTTGACAGGTGGATGAAGATGAACCTTTATTTATGAGTCTCATTAATGACCTGTTCCCTGGAATTACTCTGGATAAATCTGGGTATCCTGAACTACAGTCAGCCATCCAAAAACAGACAGAAGAAGCAGGGCTTATTAATCATCCACCATGGATACTTAAACTTATTCAGCTGTATGAAACTCAACGAGTCCGACATGGTTAGCATGCTAGATGAGGCTTTGAGACTGCATTGTATTTGAGACTATATTATATTATCTGCCATTAGAATGCAGATTAATTTCATGAAAATTGTTTTAAAAATTTGAACAGATGCCATTTTTAGAGCCTACGTGGGTATTTTGCTTAGGAAGCTGTTACGACCTTTTTTTAGTGTGCAACGCTTTGTTGTATTATGTTTTTATTGGGAGTATGAGTGTGGCCTTTGGTGATTGAAATTTCTATAGAACAAGTTAAAATTGATACATTAAAATCCAGAAACAGCAATTTTGTTCAGTGTTCTGAAAACAACTGCTGCTCTCAGACAGATTCAGTCATGAAGCTCGAGTATAAAGTTACTGTGAGATTATAGTGTTGAGAAGATTACACAAAATAATCTCTCAAACCTTTACTTTGATAAATTCTACCATGTATGAGATATAATTCGAAGTGTTTTCTTTGTGATCGATTCTTGCCATTTATACTGAAGAGAAATAAACTTTCTTCCTGCTGGATCAGGGGAGTTAGACAAGATGGACTCCAGAGGTCCCTTCCAGCTTCAACCATCCTTTGATTATATGAAAATGCATTTTTACAGTGCAGAAAAGGCCATTGAGCAAAGTTTATCCTGTCCTAGGAAAGGTATCAAAGACAGTAGTAAATCCAGGTTTACAATTCATAGCTCAGTGGAAAAAAAATACCCCCACTTTGAAATGTCCCCCATACCCCCAAACTCTAACTAATGATTTTTTGGTAAAATAAGGGGAAAATATAAAGGAAATGTAACTAAAGCAGCAAAGATTTATGAAGATACCATCCTTCTTATTTTCATGTCATAATAAAAGAATAGTCAGCTTAAACTAATGAAATAAATGAAATACTCCTTCACATACCACAGTCTGAGTCCTTAATGCCTCAAACTTGTAATTCAGACCAAAGAACTGGTTAGTGCTGTGCAGACTTACTAATTTACGTCCAGATCTCTGGATGCAGTGTTCCATATCAAACCATAACAACTATTTCTATATAGGAACCATGGAAGTTTTGATTATTTCAGTTATGATTAAATGTGTCTCTTTTTAAAAGAAGCTGTTTGATTTGTGATACACAACAGCTTCACTGTTCCTCAGAAATCTTCATGATCCACTGTGGTATTCTTCTTAGATGCCTCTTCTCTCCACACATCCCTACTATTCTCCTACAGGAGATCATGCAGCTCCAATTGTCCGAACAGTTGGATGCTCAGACCTTTCTATGACAGAAGTTACTGCATTGAGGGAAAAAGATTATCTTTTCCTGATTTCCATTTGTCCTACTCATGAACTTCAATTTACAGAGAGGTCACCATGGGATTTCAAATAATGAGGAAAAATCTGTAAAATTTATTACTTAGTTGAAATATGGCAGTATGTGCACATGAAGTGCTTCTACACACATACACACGCATACACACATAGAGATTCAGTGCATGGGTCCTGAAATCTGTTTGGCATAACAATTTTGGTTGAAATACCACTGAAACCAGCTGAAAAGCCATTTGGTTAACATTGAAGAGCTTGTATTAGATTTCCCCATATGTAACATATGGCACGAGTAAGTGATTTTCTGAGTCCTCAGATTGTTTTGGGGAATGTCCAGCTCCCTTTAGTTTTAGAGAAAATATCACACAATCTGCATTGCACTGGATTAGGTTTGTAATTTGGGTTTGTGCTTGTTCCACACCTTTGTTGAAGACGTTTTCAAAGCCAACTAAGGATTATGTTATCCAGTTGCCTTTAGGTCTAATAGGAGCTGTCTAGGTCCCTTAAATGACTTTGGAAGTCTCAATTTGAATGTCCCATCTGATTTTGGACAGATTTATTAGGTGATTTAGAAAACATAACAAAAAAAGTTCAACCATAGGCTCAATTTATTATTGAAGACATGATTTATTTTTCTTTGGTAATGTGTATACACTGATGAAATTGTGTGGTTGCTCTTAAATGGTTTTATGTAAGAAAGAGGTGTTAAAATGCCAGCATGGATGGATGCAGGTACATGTTTTTGTTACTTTTGCATTGGAAAGATGCACTCAATTTTGTATATCATTGGACAATTCTCATTCTCATTAGATTGATTTAGAAATTACTGCATTTGTTTGCCACCATTCATGTCAATGTCATTGCATGAGAATATCAAGAGACAGTTGTGTTTTCCCGTTAGAAAAAGGAAAATAACTGCCTGAGGGAGGATACAGACCCACATAGGCTTGCATATCATACTAGAGAGACATTTACAGAGGCCTTTTAATAATAGTTTCAAATTCTGTTTCAGTCCACATTAAGTGGAATGAGAAACATGCTTATGTATTGGCTTTTGATAAAAATAGAACAGGGATCATTGATGCAATGAACCATTAAATGGTAGGACAACACATTGACATTTCATTTTAAACCATATTTGTATTGTTTTAAGGTATGATGACTCTAGGTCCAACTGGTGCAGGAAAGACAAAATGCATTAATATTTTGATGAAAGCAATGACAGATTGTGGTGCTCCTCATAAAGAGATGAGAATGAACCCAAAGGCAATCACAGCTTCCCAGATGTTCGGTACCCTTGATGTTGCTACAAATGACTGGACAGATGGTATTTTCTCTACATTATGGAGAAAAACTTTAAAAGCAAAGAAGGTAATGGATGTTGCATCATGATAGACATTTAATACTGTTTCCATAAGGTGTTTTCATGAGTGTCATTATCTGTCATTTATCTGAAAGGTCGTCCATTATAAAATCAAATGGGAATATGCAGTGTTAATTTTACTTTGTGTCTGATGAGCTCAATGTGCACAAGAGTCAGAATTATATACACATCCCAGACAGCACTAGGCCTTCCAAGCATTTGAGGTTCCAGAATTAATTTAGAAAATATTTTAAGGGGTTTGCTTCCTTCTGTAAGCAGTTTAAACACAAAAGCAAAGTGTGTTCATGTTTTGATGTGAGAACAGGAAAGTCAATTTTCTCCTGTCTGGTTTTAATTCATTGCCACTCTATTTCACTAGTTGTATAGGAATGTAAGGCTTTGGTAAGAAACCGGTGTAGGCATTTCCCAATTCCCTTATCAAACTTGCAGATCATGTTTCATGGAGTCATAATTACACTCACATCTTCTGAACAGCCACTCAGTTCTGACTTGGAAAATGGGAAGCCTTACATGAAATACTTGGGTAACATCCCACAAGGACTGACTTTATGCTTGTGTCTATGACTGCATTTAGTGGGAAACATTTTCATCCATCTTGATGGATGCTGGGTTGGCTGATGTACTTTTGTAGAAGAAAGATACAATTTTCTGGTTAGTACAGCACAAATTAATTTTTGTCACTGTTTCTTAATATCCTTTTTGTTGTGACACAAGATGACAAAGGAAGAACTAAAATCACTGAGCAAATTATAAATATTGCATTTTTAGATTGCTTTTTTGCTGAGCACCAAATTATGGCATTATTTACATCTAAGAGTACGTTTTCTGATATTACATGAATGTGTATTTTTGGTCAATGTAAGTAAAGTTGAGTGTGTATGTCTATCCTTTTTTTTAGGGGGAGCATATCTGGATAGTTTTGGATGGACCAGTTGATGCAATATGGATCGAAAATCTGAACTCTGTTCTGGATGATAATAAGACCCTTACTTTGGCCAATGGAGATCGTATTCCGATGTCCCCCAATTGCAAAATTATTTTTGAACCTCACAACATTGACAATGCTTCCCCTGCCACAGTTTCTCGTAATGGGATGGTCTTCATGAGTTCTTCAGTGTTAGACTGGAAGCCTATTTTAAGGGCTTGGCTGCAGACACTACCTGTTACGTACTCTGACATCCTATGGAATTGCTTTAATGATGCATTTCAGGTACTTAATTAACTACTTCAGAAAAAAATTGCATTTTTTATTCTTTATTTAATGAAACATTGCTGCTTCCTAAGTGCTCTTTCAATTATTTACATTTCTTTGTTTATGTAATAAACTAAAGATGAAGGATTAAAAAAAAGAGAAAATTATCTCTATCATTTATAAATGACTGAAACTATAACAGATAAATAATCTGGGTGTTTTGGTTTTGCCTCCATACGATAGTTGGCAATGAATTGTTAAACCTGTGATTATTTTATATTGCATGTTGGCAAAAACAGATACTTTCTTTACTTGTAATTTTAATACTGTAATTTTAATTCCTGTTAGGATACACAAAGGAAGTGGGTAAACTTCTTCTTTTGTTTTAAATATAAAGAAGTAAATTCAGAAAGGAATCAGGCTAGGTTTACTCTGTGGAACAGGAATGCATTTGGTGCATTAGCTATTTTTAAAAGACATTCTATAATTCAAATTAATCCAGAGTAGTTCTGTGCTCTGTGCTGCTCTGAAGCTCTGACTATAATGCTGGAGTTCTGACTATAGTTGTCTCTTCTGATTTTATTATCCATGTTTCTGTTCCAATGGAAATTTTTGAAACGTCATCTCTTTGATACATTTTCTGACTAAATTGTGTTCAATCAGTAGATCAAAAGCAGGAATCCTGAATGTTTTTCCCCCTGTGTCTGGCCTTACCTTACTGAATCATTAGAAAGGTTCCAGCAATATTATGGATGGTTGTACTTGATACTGGGTATAAAAGCATAACCTCAGTAGTATACTTCAATCAAATTGAAATATTAATTTCTGGTTTTGAATGTTTTTAAAGAAATAATTATGCCTTTGCAACCTTTCAGAGTTGTTATCTTCTGATTTCCTCAATATTTGTGAAATAAATGCAACTTCCAACATATCTTGGTTTTCCATCAGCTTGGTCCTGCCTGTTTACTCATTTAATTGGTGTTGGATTTCACAGTGGTTTCTCTTGTAATATTTTTCATTGCTCTTGCATTTTAAAAACATGGTTTTTAATGAACTTTGAGTGACATTTCAGAAAGCTTTTTATAGATCATGATAAAAGCAGTGATTGATATATACTTAGAATGCCCGGAACGTTAACAAATGTCTTCTTTCTACTTTTCATTTCAGTGCACATTTACTTTAAAACCAATGTTTAACAAGCTATTCATTTTGTTCTACCTCCAAAACATAATGATATGACATAGTATTTACTGCAGCAGAAAGAGAAACAATTCTGATAATGAGTTTTAAAATATGCTTCCAAAGTAATGTATGTGGGTCAATTCACTCCTTCTTTGCCACAATTTTATTTATATTTTATGCTACAACTTGCTCTGAAAACATAACAACAACATTTAAAATGCCCAAGCCTGAAGCAATAGCAATAAAGTCCAGAAAAATATGTATTTTATTAGATTAAGAAATGAAAATGCAGTGAAATATGAAGTTAGTTCAGTGCTGAAGGCTGCATTTAGAACTATCAAAATGTAAATGAAAGCTGTCATGCTGGCAGTTTTCTTTCACTTCTAATGTGCTGTCTTTGCTTCTCAAATAATAGAGGCAATAAAAGTGATTTTACAGATGAGAGTAACACTACTTTTGTGTTCACATGGCTCTTTTTATAGTTATTATTTTCTCCCACATTAAAAAGAAAAGGATAAAATTCAATAAGAAGGTTTTTCAAATAAGTTTCATCAACAGTGGTAGTCAAACCCCAGATATAGACCTTGATGAATTTAATGCTAGTATTAAGAAAAGCGTGGATATAAACATCTTAGAAAGATCTGATTTTTCAAAGAAAACGATGATTAGACTATAGATGGAAATATAGTAACCAAGGAGACTCAGTCTTAAGTAGACATACAGAGACTTTCTGAAATTAATCTAATCTCAACTAAAATAGATGTAAGACAACTGCTATAATAATTCCAATTTCCTACAAAACACTCTCATTATTTATGCTAATCAAAATAGTATTTGTCACTGAAAGTCTTCATGTTGGATAAAGTAATTAACAAAGTTAACAAAGGTGCAGCAGGTAGCAGTAATGGAGGAGGAAACATCAGAGAATAATAGTTGTGAATCAGCAGAAAGAATATATTCATTCATTTCATGTGTATTATAAATGGCACTGTAAGTCATCATTTTTTATACATTAAAAAAAAATCAAAATCAAAGTACAAAAGACAGAAAGTCCCAAACCAAAACCAATCCAAGTCCCAAACCCAACCTTATTTTGATTTAAGATTATTTCAGAGTCCTTTCTGTTTCCACAGGTTTTTTTTTTTTTTAAACAGTGATTGAGGGGCTGGAATTTCCCCCTTCCTTTCCCAATTCTTTCTTCTCAGCAACATTTCCTGCTTCACAGTAATTTCAAATAAACTCCCATCCCTATAAAAAGACTCTACTCTCTTACATTTAGAAGCTCTACTGCCAATTCCTGGTCTGTGAATGATGCTGCTACCTGTAAGAAACAGAATTGCTTAGCTGATGGAAGTAATTATCTGAGACAGTTTCAAAGAACTGAAATTACTAAAATAATTACCTGAGTGGTGTTATTGAGATTGTCTGTGAAGTGTGAAGCTCAAACCAGTGATGGATGTTATGTGAATAGCATAAGTTTCAGCACATCTATGTATTGTTTAAATGAAAAAATGTAGTAGCAACTTAAGTTTCAGATTTGACTAATTTTCTCCCTCCACATTAAATCTCACATTAATCCAATTTGTGTAAAGGCTGGCATTGCCCCTGGAGCATAGAGCTGAATATATAATCCAAAGGGTTTCTTACCTTTAATATTTTTATGTTAAAATTAATATTACAAGTGTTAATAACTTTCTATTACTGAGTTGTTCTTTTGCTTGTCTAAATCCTTTGAGTATATTATGAGCTTCCTGTCCTGAGGAGTATTCTGTAGTCTGAGTTCTATAGTGACTGTACCCTATGCAAAAGGAGTCTTCCTTTCATATGAGCTTTTAGCCTCTGACTTCGTTTTTCAGTCTCCTTGTAAGGGATAGCAATTTCCTCATCCAAATTCTTTAAAATTTATGTATATTTGTTATGACCCAGCTCATTTTTCCAGTCCCCCTGTCCAAATAATTCATGCAAATTTCTGTGTTAATCTTGCATCCTTTTTTCATTGTTTTAAAAATTGTAGTAGTAATAAAATACTAGCATATATGGAACTGATTTTTTTTTCATAAACTCAAAGAAAAAGAAAACATTAAAAAGCCCTTCATAAACTTCAGAAACCTCACTGGAATCATAAGTACCATAAAACTAGTTCTGGTGAAAATTGGGCTCTTGATAATACAGAATACTTTGACGCATGAAATATCTTTATTCTGTGTGTGTCAAATCAATTATTAAACAATTTACAGTGCCCTATGAGACATCTAGTCTATTTTACAGATGAAGAAGCTGAATCTCAGTGAGACTTAGCCCCAGATTCTAAGTGTCTTAGATTTGAATTTCCCACACTGCTTGTGGGCACTCCCCTGTGGCACCCACAACCCCCTCAGTTACTCGGCTGAGCCCCCTATGTCCCACTGGGGGCAAACCAGGCATTTTTGAGGGAAAGCCACAAAATGACAGTGCGCAAAGGTGGTAGCACTTTTGCTTGTCTGCAAGGAATTACAAAAGAAGCAACCTGATAGAGTGCGTGGTATCCCTGCCCATGGTGGGGTGAAGGAATTAGATGACCTCTAATGTTCCTTGCAACCCTACCCATTCTATGATTCTGTGTATGCCCACACTCAGACTGTCTTCTTAGACCACTTATCCATGAGCCTACTCCAGTTTAAGAGGCCTAAGTGAGTTTTTTGATCACAATATATATTTTTGTTGTGTGCGTTACCTGGTATTCTAGTGGGATGGAACTCAGGTGGATGGGTAAAAATATTGATTCATTCTCTGTAACAATAAATATCAGCATAGGGCACTTGGAGAGCTTCAGTGGCAAAAATGAAACTGAGAAGTGAAACAAGGCTGGTGAGCATGTGGGTAAACAGCTGAGTGATTTTTTTAGAAGTATATAAGTAAATTGTTTATGTCTTTGGGTGATTGAATGTTTCCACTGTCTTAGCTTTCTCCCTGACAAGACATGACATCTATGAATGGAATTCCTCTGAAATTACTGTGTCCTATAGTATCCCTCTTATACTTTCACTTCCCAGAATGAGTGGCCAGTGTTGATTTCCAAAGATTATGAGGGCAAATGGAACCCATAGGGAGAGAGTTATATTAAAGATTGTTGAACGAAGGTAGAAGTAGGTCATAATTTACATCAGTCCGCACTATTGGATGGCAATTGATATTTTAAAACTTTGCACTGCAAATCTCAGGGAGGACTTTACATCAATTTGAAACTTTGCTCAAGATGTCGCAAAACACTTGACAGAGGCAGACACAGTAGCCATCATTATGAAGAAACCTGAGGAAAGTCCAACTTCCATTAAAACAAATTAAAAAAAATATTTTTGGATCTTGCCAGGATTCTACAGGAAAATGAGAATATTGGTTTCAAGAGGGACTGGTACAGTATGGTGCAGTCAGAACAGATCAGACAGATAGAAATTTATAGTGGTGAGCTTGTGCATTGTATATATATGTATCATCAGTGCTTTTATCTTCCTATACAAAAATGTCAGTGGTAGATTAAAATCTCCAGCGGAGAGCACAAATGGCAGGCAGATCCTTGAAGTAACTGAAAAGCAGTCTTCAAATTGCTCTTCAGGAAATTACTTTATGGAGCTCATACAAGTAGCTCTGCTGACTCTGGTACATCAAAGTTATTTTCCTAATATGCTATTGTTAGAAAAAATTCATGGTCAAAGACTGAATATTTATAAGCCCAGAAATGGGGAAAAATGTTGTTTTGAAGGAAAGTTTAGAATGTATTTGAAAATAAGGAATTGGTCTCATCTAAGAAAAAATCATACCATTGAAACTGGTAAAGAAATCTTTAAATAATGTTTTTTTCTTCCCAGGATTTGATGGATTTTGTTTTCTCTGCTGTGACACCAAAAATGTCGATTTTAGAATGTATGTACATCAAGCAAGCTATTGACCTCCTACAGGTAGATATGGTATCCATTTTTCTCTCTCAGATTCTGTGATTTTTTGTAGGAGGGCAGTAGTTCTGTACTGCATCCACTTTGCAGGGTTTGCTGCCTGGCCGAGACGAGAAGCAGCTCAGTGAGGAACATATTGCTCGCTTGTTTGTTTTCGCTGTGATGTGGTCAGCTGGAGCCCTTCTGGAGCCAGATGACAAGCTGAAAATGGAGCTGTTCCTAAGGAAGCACTCTGCAGTGAAAGAGCTTCCAGCTGTGAATGGAGAGGAAACCATGTTTGAATTTGGTATCAATGCCTGTGGCCAGTGGGAGCACTGGTCAAAGAAGGTTTGTACACTGCAACATGCTAAGCTTTCTTAATGGGTATACAAAGTGTATTTGGTAAGAGACATTTTATTTCAAACCCTACATAATTTGGTTGGGAAGATTAACCCTACCAAATTCTCCAGAGCTTCTTTTTTTTGAATGATATTTTTCTTTTCCCGTAAATGTCTTCAGCAAAGAATAGAAACGTGCATTTGAAATATCTTTGGAAGTGAAACAGAAGTGATCTTAACTCTGTCTACTTACTCTATCACCTTACTCTTTCCAGCAAGGAAAAGCTTTTATCAGGTACCGGAGGAATGAAAATATCCTGTTAGTCTACCACCCATTTAGAAAAGCATGGCAAGATGCTGATTGATTATGAAAGGATACTTGGCTTTCAGGCAGAAAAGTTTTGCTGATGTAAATTTTATGAAGTACATTTGATTTTGTGTTCTGATGCAAAGTGATTCTGTGGGTAGGTAGGAATTCTCAAACTTTTTGCATGTCTTTCTTATGCAGGTCCCTGAATATATTTATCCTAAAGATTCAGTCCCAGAATATACTTCCATTCTAGTTCCAAATGTAGACAGTGTCCGAACAGACTTTCTAATGCACGCTATCATGAGGCAAGGAAAAGCTGTTTTGCTAATTGGGGAACAAGGAACAGCAAAAACTGTTATGATTAAGGTAGGTGGAATGGAAAAACATATGTAATATATTCGTATGATAACATTGCAATAATTGACATTGGCACCAATATTAAGCGGAAGTTGAGAATAGTTTGGTTTTTCTTCAGAGTACATACTAGAATTCTTACAGAGGCATGTTGCCAGTACTCACATGGACCACAAGCAAAAACCCCCAAGTCTTTTATATAAACTTTTATATAAAGGTTTCTTTTAACCTTTGCTAACTGTGGCCACAAGGTCAGATGATAAATGCTCTTTCATATGCTTTCTTTTCTTTTGAGTAGTCAAACAGAAGATTTTGCTAAGAAGATGGTGATCCTTGGAGGCTTTTTTATTTTCCTGTGCTTTATCAGTGGTGCCATGTGTGAACTGGTCTTTTTACACCCTTATTGCACAGCCTTTCTTTAAAAGCCAAATGAAGAGAAAAACAGAGCTTCCTTCTTTAGTCAGGGTGGTTTTCAGAGGGTAAATTTACTGTTTATTATCTTGTCTCTCAATTTCTTCACTGAAAATGACATGTTTGTTCTCTAGAAGAAAATAACGACAGGATTGCTATTAAATTAACAAAGACAGGTTTAATAACTTAATATAGAAAAATCAGTAATCAAAAGGCTGAACAAACCCAGATGTCTTACCAAACTCAACATCCCTTATTTAAAAAAGTGGAAGCATAGTGTTTTTCATTAGGGTTTCTGTGTTTTTCAGGGGAGTGTGTGGATTCTTTGATCAATGAGAGGTAGCTAAATAAAACTAATCTACTCTTGGGACAGCTGACTTGGCTATACAAGCATCTGTACCTCCACTGGAGGATTTGCAGAGGTCCTGAAATGGAAAATAGCTGAAAAACACCGGTCTAAATTGACCTTTGGCTTTCATAAAATCTGGAGCCATTTTGTGTGCCCCGGCCATGTTCTCTCTGAGCCCTGACAGAGAGTGAGTTGTACCCCTGCCAGCAGCAATTAATACTATTTTTTCAGCATAGCTGTCCATGCCAACAGGCATGCCGGTGTAATGTCAGCTTCTGTTCCTGGCACCAGCTGGAGAACTATTTTTGCAGAGTGAAGAGGCGGGGTCTGGGTGGTGGTCTTGATATTCCGCATGCTGGATTTTGTCCAGATACTGGCAACCTCCTGCTTTCAGCTGCCATTCCTGTCCCTAAAAATAATTGGAACTGATTCTTGGGAGTTGCTTAGGCTGAGTCTATGCTATAGAGCAGAGTATGTTCCTTACACAAGGGAGCATAATGCCAGCAGATATTTCATCTCGTGTAAGGTTAGGAGTGAGTGTTAACTGCCTTCACAACTGTTCCCCTTCTGCTTTCATCTTCTGTAGAATTTTGCCTTACTACACCTTGTGGAAAAGAAATCTCCAGATATAAACAGTTCATTTCATGAAAAAGTAAAAGAGTCTTACTATAGAGCACTTCAGGTAGTAATCTGAATTAATCGGAATAATCCTCAGTGTTGAGTAAACCATCAGTATAAATCAAAATAAAGAACTTGAAATGGAATGTTAATTTAAGACCTTTATTCTCTGTACTATTAATTCATGAATTGCAAAAAATTTTAAAAAGTGATGTTAAACTGGTAAAGGACAGTTGAAAATTCCCTGACAGTTTAACTAACAAAAATAATCCTATCCAAGACCCTTTTCTTTTTTGAAGATAGTTCTCATTTCTGTACTGTGCAATATTACTGTTACCATGTAAACATTCTGAAGTGCCATAATGAATAAAACACAAATGTGTTTTTTGAATGGTTGAGAATTCGTAGTTGCAGTTTGTTGACCTTGGCCAGCTGCAAGACCCTCACCCAGCTGCTGGTTCCCTCCCCCTCCTCAACAGTAAAGGGGTTGAGGTAAAGACAGGGAGATCTCAACTCACAATTACTGCTATGGGAAAAACATTTGACTTCGGGGACACTTAAAAAATTTATTTCTAATTAAAAATAGAATTAGATGGTGAAAAACAGAATACTGAAAATACCCTCTTCTCACACCTCTCTTCTACTCAGGCTCACCTTCAGTCCCTCATCTCTGACTCCTCTACCTCTTCCCTGGCCAGCAGTGCAGCAGGATGATACAAGGGCACTGTAGTCAGTACATAACAGCTCCCCTCTGCCTCACCTTCCTCCTCACATTGCTCCCTCCTCCCACATGGGATACAGTTCTTACCAGAGCTGCAGTTCCTCATGAGCTGTTCCAGCGTGGGTCCTTCATGGGGTCACAAGTCCTACCAGCAAACCTGCTCCTGTGTGGGCTTCTCTTTCCAGGGGTCTGCAGGTCCTGCCAGGAGCTCCAGTGTGGGCTTCCCAAGGGGTCACAGCCTCCTTTAGGCATCCAGCTGCTCCAGTGTGAGGTCTTCCATGGGCTGCAGGTTAACCTCTGTTCCACTGTGAACCTCCATGGAATGCAGGGGACAACTTGCTTCACCATGGTCTGCACCACAGGCTGCAGGGGAATCTGTGCTGGAGCACCTCCTGCTCTTCTTTCTGCTCTTGCTTTGGTGTCTGCAGGCCTGATTTTCTCACATTTTTTTGCACTTCTCTCTCAATTGCCAGGCAGCATTTTGCCCTTCCTGACACAGGCTGAGTGTCTCCAGTGGATCTGCTGGAGGTGGCTGGAACCAACTGTGTCTGGCATAGGGAAGCCCCATCCTTTTCTTGCAAGAGGCTGCCCCATAGCCCCTCTGGCAGCACCTGGGCACCTGCACTTGGCACATGAGCTTTGCAATTTGTAAATTGTTGGAGCCCTGAGGAGAGATCTGAGCACTGACCTGCACCAACCCCTCACCTGTCAGGAGTACATGCCAAAGACAGGACTGTTGCATATACAGTGCACATGTAGGTTGTCATTTATGTCAGGTCTGAAAAAAACCCTATTTCCGAAGGGCACCTTTTCTTGAGCTGCTGTCACTGTATCAACAAAATTGACAATATTCATCAAAATATTTTGAGGGGATTTAGCTGTGTCTTCCTTTATGTTGTCACAGTAAGTGTATGTCTCACTGGAGTTGTTCTTACAGCACTTCATCAGCAATGATACAGATTTCTTTTTCTGAGGTGCCAAAATGGGAACATTTGTAGTCAACCCTCTTTTATGGATAGGAATTTAAATTATATTCAACTTCATCATCATTGCAGAAGAATGGAATCTTTAAAAAGAAATTATGTTGGAAATATGGAACTTTTAGTACTATTTCTAAGCTCCAGAACTTTTCCTAAACAAAATATTTCCTATGCTATATATTTATCCCTCGGTGTGACTCCAGGGTTGCATATTTTTATTATAAAAACTCACTAAATATGAAAAGTGGAACTTTGTTGTTTTGGGGCATCCTCAGCAGCTGTGGGAATTGTACATATTCATAAAATTCAAGGATTTCTTTCTTCATTAAGAGAAGATAGCTGTCAGTAAGTGTGATGTAGCTGGGTTTAATTTTACACTGCCATTCCTTTGCACTGCTTTTGTTTTAAGAGTTTTGATGTCGTAGTGTAAACATGAAAATGGATTTGGTTTTTCTCTTGTTCTTTGCTGTCTGCTGTAATAGATCATCACTAACAGCTTAAATTTAGAAAAACCCTGACAATTGCTAATGCAAAGTTTATTTGCATCTTGAGTTGGCACACATCTACTTGTAATACTTAGTGAAGTCTATTAAGAGTTTATAAATTTTAATACTTAAAAAATTAATGCAAAGCATTAACTGACAGTTTGTTTGAATTTCAAGTTGTAGATGGTGCATTTATCTTAAATAAACTGTGTTTGGAGATTTTGAAGTTAATAGCAGGACTGAGATTTTTGCAGGGCTGCTGAGCATCTGCATCTCCTTTTGTCTGAATTCACCTGGAGTTACTGGTGCACTTGACTTAAAAGTAGTTTATCTTGCAGAATTACACAAGCAAGTATGATCCTGATGTTCACTTGACCAAATACCTAAACTTTTCTTCTGCAACTCTGCCACATATGTTCCAAAGGAGCATAGAAAGCTGCATAGGCAAAAGAATGGGCACTACACACGGTCCTCCAGCAGGGAAGAAAATGACTGTCTTTATTGATGACATCAACATGCCTCTGATTAATGAATGGGGTGATCAGGTAAAAGGAAAATACTAACTTTTGGGAGTTGGTGGTCTTACCATTGTTGCTGATACTGATCAATGGGTTGAAAAAATGGGACAGGTTAGAAAAAAGATATCTTAATATGGATTAGAACAAATACATTTACTAAAAACAATTTCCCCAAGCCAGTTTTTGAGATGACTGACAAGCTGTCAGTCCCAAAAGATCAAGGATGGTGTCAAGCCACTTGGTGCAATCACTGTAGTATTTAAGCCTTTTGGTTTGGTTGCATACAAAGCTGGTAGGATTTCCAAACTAGCAGTCCTGAGAACCAGTTTGGGAAAGGAAGCATGCAAATCCAAGAAACACTCAGAGATTTTTCTTTGATCTGCTCTGGACTTTAAATTGCAGTAACTATTATGCGAAATCTAAGCTGGTGGTGAGTCTAAAGAACAAGACTTATGAGAAGTGGCTGAGGAAACTGGGGTTGTTGAGCCTTGAGTAAAGAAACTTTGGGGGAGATCTTGCTGCTCTCTTCAGCTACCTGAAAGGAGATTGTAGTGAGGTCGGTGTTGACAGGACAAGGGGAACGCTTCAAGTTGCACCAGGGGAGGTTTAGATTGGATATCAGAGAAAAATTTCTTCACCAAAAGGGTTGTTGAGCCCTGAAACAGATTGCCCAGGGAAGTGGTGGAGTCACCATCCATGGAGGTATATAAGAGAGGTGTAGATGTGTCACCTGGGAACATGGCTTAGTGGTGGATTTGGCAGTACTGGTTCAATGGTTGGACTCGATCAAAAAGGTCTTTTCCAACCTAAACAATTCTATGATCACAGTTGACATTAAAGACTAGCAAGCTGTCTTGAGGTATTGATAAAAGAATACTTATAGACCAATACCCTGAAAATCTGACTTAAAAAAATCTGCTGAGAAAAAGCAAATTTTCTGCTTTTGGTATGGCTCTGTAATTGTGTTCTCTCACTGCCTGTGTACAGGTGGACATGTGACTACACTTTGTGCTAAATTTACCATTCTTTATCACTATCTGTCTGTGTCAGTCTGAAGCTATAGCCAGGATTGAAAATTTAAAGTGCTGGTTTTTCTTAAATTGAAATTATGCAAATCCAGTTGAATGTCTGACTTCCTGTCCACAACTACTTAGCACATGAAGCTTACATAAAGCCAGTGCACTGCATCTGAGTGCTTGGTTGCCATGTTGCATGTTGACAACCCTGAAACACCTAAATCCTCCTTTTTTTTTTTTTGTTTTGTTTTGGCAATATTTAGATCACCAATGAGATTGTAAGACAGCTGATGGAACAGAAAGGTTTCTACAGTTTGGAGAAGCCAGGGGAATTCACAAATGTAGTTGACATCCAGTTTGTAGCTGCTATGATTCACCCTGGGGGAGGTCGGAATGACATCCCACAGCGCCTGAAACGCCAGTTCACCATCTTCAACTGCACATTGCCTTCTAATTCCTCTATTGATAAGATATTTCAAACAATAGCTGAAGGCTATTTCTGTGAACAACGACATTTCCCCGCAGAAATATGTAAACTGGCTTCAGCATTAGTATCTACAAGTCGAAAGGTTTGGCAAATGACAAAAGCAAAGGTAAAATGACGTCTATTAAGCCTTTGAAGCATCTGACTCAGGCCTTTTGTACTGTCTTGTGTGTTTGTAGTTCATACTGTGAAGCTGTGACCTATGTGTGTAATTGCTGGCTGATGCCTCTGTTCTGAATTGGTTGCTCTCAAGTTAGCCGACAAAAATCCTAATCACATGTAGTGTCTTCTGTAGCTGATACAAGTATCACATAATATACATATGATATAGTAAGCATAGCTGATAGGAAGATTGAGACATCTTCCAGTTGAGAAAATGCTGAGAGCACAAGAAACCAGAAATTAAAAATTAGATAGGAATCTTCTGTAGAGCTGTTTGGGATCGTGAGAAACTTTAAAGATCTGAATTAAAGGAAAGAAGAAAAATCTGGCAGACAGGGAATCAGTTCAAAACAAATAAAATCTGGTATTTAGCAATTTATAAATATTTACATTTTCCATTTCAAACAGACTGTTAAAAACATTTGACTGCAATTCCTGGGCAAATTTTGCTTTGAAAAAGACAAAAAATATTAGGTATAGAATGCAATTTGAAAAAACAAAACTACAGCATAGAAATGTGTGTCGAATTTGTTCTTCTTCTGAGAAAAGTGGAGGACAGTAGTGGAAAGATTTGTTAAATGGTATTTTCTAGTCCAATAAAAGTTGGTCAGAATTTCACAAACAACTAACTGTAGACCTAAACTTACTTTGCACACAGAACTAGAGAGACTTCTAGCAAAACTACTGACTAGTCAATATTGACCAATATATTCAACAGGATTGGTGCTTATTACCACTAATTAACTTCCTTTCCTAGAGGAAAAGTAGCTTTTTCTAGGTTGTAAATATTTTCCCAAATATTGTTTGCTCTTTTTTTTTCCCTTTTCCCTTGCCTTTCCTTGCCTTTCCTTGCCTCTCCTTGCCTCTCCTTGCCTCGCCTCACCTCCTTTCCCTTTCCCTTTCCCTTTCCCTTTCCCTTTCCCTTTCTCTTTTCCTTTCCCTTTCCCTTTTCCTCATGAACTTTTCCTCCTCATTCTTGGAAAGGATGAAGAGTAACAGAAATGATCTGGAAGAAAGGGCAGGAGCAACACCACAGGTTAAACAATGTTGACATTTTTACTGTGGTCATCAGTGTCATCATTAACTAACCTGTCTTGGCTTTAATGCATCTTCCTGGGATTTGAAACATTCAAAGAAACTCAAATGAAATCTATGTGAAATTAAAGAGCTAGCTGTTGCTAGTGTCATTTCTTCATTTTACCTTAATGCCTCTTAAATGCCAAGCATGTATTTCTGCTTTAATACAAGACTGAAGTTTGTGAAAATATCCACATTCACTTAATAATAAGTAGAAAATATTTTTAGTTAGCAGTTATTTGAATATAGTTCACGACATTATTTTGTAGATGTTACCAACTCCAGCTAAATTTCATTACATCTTCAATTTGCGAGACCTCAGTCGTATTTGGCAAGGAATACTTACAGTTACTCCTGACGTCTGCCAGAGCATCAGTGTTTTGGTAGCCTTGTTCCAACATGAATGCAGACGTGTTATTGCAGACAGGTTCATCAGCAAAAGTGATAAGGACTGGTTTGAAGATTTGATGAGGAAGGTAAGCAAACAGTATTTTAGTATTTGCCACAGAAAGAGGCCAAGGACATAGTTCATTACTAAATCAATCCTTCATGTATTGCTGTAGATTGTTTCTGAAGAACACGGTCAAAATCTACTTGAAGATAAATTGACAGAATTATACTTTGTGGATTTCTTGCGTGATGTCCCAGAGACTGCTGGAGATGAACCTGATGATGCAGAGTTGAAGGCTCCGAAAATTTATGAGCCTATCCCATCTTTGGATTACTTGGCTGAAAGATTACGGATGTTCATGCAACAGTACAATGAAACTGTCAGAGGATCAAAGATGGATTTAGTATTTTTCAAGGTATTACTGCTTGTAATTGTATTAATACAGAAAGTGCCTGGTCTTCTGCCCTTACTGATACATCTTGTATGTTTCTATCACATTATTTTGGAGATAGCTCAGAACAACTAGGTTGTTTATACAGTACACATTGTGAATGTCATCTTGCTTTCCTGAAAGTTACCTCCTTCTGGAAGGTCTTGATGCACAATGCTCTCCTCAGCTTTAGACTGGGTGGTTTGATAGAATTTTAGGGTGTTTCAGATTAATTCTCACCCTAGGATGACTACAGCAGTAGAATAAGAAATGCCTATATTGCACTTGTATTTTACTTTTGTCAGTCTATTTAGAGAGCTTGTAAATAGGTCAGCTAAAAAGTCTGGGGGAGTCCTTTCTGCTTTACCTTCTGCCCCTAAGGAGCATGCCCTCAGCTCTGCTGATGACAAACTGTGCATATGACATTGCTTCATACAAGATTGATACAATGACATTTCTCTTGGGCTAGCCCTGCTGCCCACAGAATTCAGGGGGGAATCTCCTGTTGATTTTGATTACTGCAGGACTGAGTCTTTGGCATAGGCTCCAGAGAAGCCATCCAGCTGTTGAGAAGCAGTTGGTTGGTGACACGCTTCTAGTTGATTATACAATGCATTATTTTTGCATCTCTTCATCCACTTTTCTCTCAATACACAGGATGCAATTATCCATTTGATTAAAATATCACGGATTATTCGTACTCCACAAGGAAATGCATTGTTGGTGGGCGTGGGTGGATCTGGAAAGCAGAGTCTGACCAGACTAGCATCATACATTGCTGGATACGAGAGCTTTCAGATTACTTTAACAAGGTAACACAATGCAGTGTACCTGGACATTTGCTCCTTAATTTGCCATAGAAATGAACTCCTCACAATCATCTTAAAGAAATGCAAACCTCTCAACCTTTTTATCCCTCATTGTAAACTACATTTCTGGTCAAAAGTAACTGTCCAAATGTACATCTATAGGTGACAGATCCTGGGTCTTTGTTTTGTTGACTTTATGCTATTGACAAGAAATATATATTTTCTTCAGCATTTGAGTCTGCAATGCACCTCTGTGAAATCACACTGAAATACAATTTTGCACTAAAAATAACAGGGAGTAATCTGCTGGTGCATGCTGCTTAGTAGGCAAACGCTGATGGCCAGGGGAAATGGTAACTTTTTCTATAGATCCTTATGTAGATAAACTGTATTATGACAATTTCTGTCAATGACTTACTATTTTGTAGTGCTGGAGTTCTGTAATTTATAGAAATTTGAAGTGAAAGGGAGTAGCTACTGCCTTCCTTCTGTTTCTCTTTTTACATAGAGTTTACAAGGGTAAGCAATGAAGACTGGCAGAGTGCATTCTCCTTTGCAAACTGATTAACATGCTGAGAAATATTCTTTAGAGAGACATATCATGTCTATGAATAATGTTATGAGGCTTCTGATGAAAGGAAAGATAAAGAAAGATATATCACAATCTCTTCCTCTGTCCCAGACGCAGAAGGAAGGAACAGTGAGAACAAAAAAAAAGGAGGGGAAGAAAAAAAACAAAGTGATAGAACAGAATCCCTAGATTTCCAAGATTATTAAGGCAACTATTAATAATGGCAATGAATATGGAGGGGGGAAGAATGAAATTAGCAGTGAAGAGTGGATGCTGGCTCATGTTTTGTCTCTAAGTATCATTTCCCATTGCTGTTGTTAGGTTATTGAACTAGATAGACTGCAATTCTGACAGTAGAGAATTTCTTATATTCCTATCAGAATAGCAGAAATCACTGTAATAACTGTAGCTGACACATGCAAACTGAAGAGTTGGATTGTTTTACAAGCTCTGCAGTGCTTGCTCTATGGGTATTTATAGAGCAGAAATAAGATGGAGGGAGAAGAGAACTGTGACACTTCCTGTGTGGCATATTTAATACGTGTAGAATGGGTTGTGTGTGTATTGCACAAATTACTTATGACTTTGAAGAGATTATTGGAAATAAGAGACTGGTTATAAAGAAAAGAGGTTCTTAATTTCATCTTTAATTGGCTAAGGACAAAATCTGCCATTTTATTAACCCTGGTTTACATCACTTTATATTGCACAATCTGAAATCTGTAGTTGAATTTGTGTGGACTTCATCTGAATCTTACTTGTGTGTACCAGCTACAAGACACATAACAACAGAACCAGTCACGGTCTCCATGTGCAGAAGAGCTGCAGAATCAGCCCAAGTGATAATGTTCAAACATAATTTCTGGGGCTTGATTTTAGTTAAACCATATAACACAATAAGCCCCTCAGTTTCATTCTCTCTTGTTTCATAATGATTTCCTTTAACCAGCTCTCAATATCTTCAGAAGATAATCCAGCAGTATTTATGTAATGGTTACAGGTATCATAACCTACTTGACAACTTAATCCAGCTGTATTAACCTACATATCTAACAAAGAATTTACGTCTGCAAACCATGGGGATACAAAACAGTATCATAATTAGATATAGTATTGCTCTCACCATACTTTTTTCCAGCACATTATTTTTTTTGACTTCACCTCATTTCACATCATTTATGTTACTGATCATTCACTTTGGGAAAATGTTTAAGGAAAAACTCTAAAAAATGTAACCAGGAGCTATGGTATTAAGTTCTTATCTAGATTTTTTTCCTTGCCTTAAGGAAGCTGATCCAGATGATACATACCTCCTAAGATGGTCTGTAATTTTTGTTCTCTCTTTCTTTAACCCTTCTCTATTCCAGAACATATGCCAGCAACAACCTTTTGGATGATCTGAAAACACTGTACCGCACTGCTGGGCAAAAAGGAAAGGGTGTTGTCTTTATATTCACAGACAATGAAGTCAGAGATGAATCTTTTCTTGAGTACATGAACACTGTTTTGACTTCAGGTGAAGTCTCGAATCTTTTTGCACGAGATGAAGTAGGTGAAATCACACAGGACCTGATTCCAGCAATGAAGAAGGAGTACCCAAGGCTTACTCCCACTAGTGAAAATCTTTATAATTACTTTCTTGCTCGAGTTCGGAATAACCTGCATGTGGTTCTTTGTTTTTCTCCTGTTGGGGAAAAATTCAGAACTCGTGCACTCAAATTTCCAGGTCTGATTTCAGGCTGTACCATGGACTGGTTTCAGTGTTGGCCTAAAGATGCTCTTGTAGCAGTTGCACAGCATTTTTTAGCCTCCTACCGTATTGAGTGTACAGATGAAGTGAAACAGAGTGTTGTTAACACCATGGGAACAATTCAAGATATTGTAGCTGAAAAATGTGTTGAATACTTTGAACGATATAGGAGACGAACATTTGTGACACCAAAATCTTACCTGTCCTTCATTGGAGGCTACAAAGCTATTTACAAAGAGAAGTTTGCCAGTCTTGGAAGTTTGTCTGAACGCATGAGAACAGGTACTGTAAAAGCTTTTGGATTTTTCTTTCTTTCTTTGTTTTTAAAAAGGTGAGAAGAATCTGAATAAAAGGATGTAAAAGCATGAATTTAAATTGTGAGCTCATGTTCATTTGGAAGCCAACTCATATATTTTTAGCTGTATTGTGTGTGATTACAAACTCTGCAGAGGTTTTGTTTCAATGAACTTTATGAATGTGCAGATTAGAGAGGAGATTTGAAAACAGTATTAGTTAGCAGTTAAAATGCCTGAAACTCCTGCTTTGACGTGTATGTATGCCAAGGAACTACTGAGATCCTAGTTTTCACATGTAAGCATGCCAAGAGTAAATCTGAGAAAAGGTAAGTAAATGTTCATATTCAGTCCCTCTGAAGAATTTTTTAAAGGAACAGGTATATGCCAAAGGTAAAATTTCAAAAATATAGCCGTGCACATGGTCAGACATGGTAAACAATTAAACAGTTTCCTAAACTGAATGCTGTTTGGAAGTGAATGTGACCTTAAACTGTTTATTCTCCCACCGTTGACAATTGTAGACCTGACCTATGTACACATACGTCCAAAGGTAAAGGGTGGCTGGCTGTCTGGAAGAACAAACGTGGGTTTTTTTGAGTTAGAAAGATATATATGATGCATTTACATTTAGATGCATGGATTTATAATGAAGATGCCTATACTTAAGAGTTTTTCTCATAATTTGTTCAAACTGTTGGAGTATTGTATTGCTCAAGAATCTGTAGGTTTTTTTACCCCATCTCATCTGGACCTTCATGTAATGTTGAATTTAGAAGCTCAGCCTACTCTCCTTGTGTCTTCACTTTCATTGCCAGGTTCCTCCTCTTTGTCTTGTACAGAGTACAGCCTAGTGCTTTTTATGTTCTCATGGATTTCAGAAATTTCACACACATTTCTTAAGTGTCATTCACCATGCTAATGTTTTCCAGCATGTGTGTTTAACATTTAGTCTCCTTCTCATATAAAAGAATATAAACAAGTGATCAAGTGACAGATTCTGAAGGCTTTTACACATTAAAAAATAAAAATTGTCCTGGTTAATTTTAGTGTTCAACCAATGGGATCACTCACTAGTATTCCTAAACATGAATCCGAGCAACTTATTTTGAATATCCACTTATTGCTTCAGTGAGGTTACTCTCTCCATAGGTCTTTCTGTTGCTAAAATGGAATTTGTTCACCACAGGTCTTGCAAAACTGATGGAAGCTGAGGTTTCTGTAAGCCAGCTCTCCAAAGAGTTGGTTATGAAGGAGAAAGATTTGGCTATAGCTTCAAAAAAAGCCGATGAAGTTTTATTGGAAGTAACTATGAAAGCCCATGCTGCAGAAAAAGTGAAAATGCAGGTGCAAAAGGTAAAAGACAAGGCTCAGGCTATTGTGGATGACATTGCCATTGATAAAGCAGCAGCAGAGGAGAAGCTTGAAGCTGCAAGGCCTGCACTGGAAGAAGCCAAGGCAGCCCTGCAGGTCAGAAGCAAATATATTCTGAACGTGCATGTAGTTAATGGTCATTATGTGCAATAATATGGCTTGTGCTTCTAACTTGGGGGGTGGGGAAAGATTGAGGAACTGGCACTGACCTGTAAATCCTTGCATAAAAAACCCTGAAAACTGAAGAGGGGAAGAGGTAAGATGGGCAGTACTCTACTGTCAGGTAGTAAAGAAGCCACAGAGTGGTACTACCTGTAGGGACTTTCTGCAGTAGTGCTTCTGAGCGACCTGCAAACCTGCAGCCATTGCATTCCATACACAGTCCTCCCAAAAGAACATCATTCTTTGCCATCAGGTGACTGTTTAAATAAATGGACTATTTTCTTTTATAATTTTTCAGACAATAAAACCTTCTGACATTGCAACTGTTCGCAAACTGGGTAAACCTCCTCACCTGATAATGCGGATCATGGACTGTGTGCTACTTTTATTCCAAAGGAAAATAGACTCAGTGACACTAGATCAGGAACACCCAGGTGTCAAGCCATCATGGACTGAGGCTCAGAAGCTAATGAATAATTCAGGATTTCTTAGCATGTTGCTTACTTTCCAGAAGGTAAGTAATTAATAGGGGCACTACTGCTTCAATAACCATCTTCAGAGTTCACATGAAAGTGTCTTCTACCATCAAAGGCAGTTTGAAACAGTTTTGTCTATCTATAGTTGTGGATACTTTCTGACTTTATTCTTCTTTATTTTCATGGCTCATTATCTCAGTAGTTTTTCTCCTGGGCCACACAGTGGCTCCTAGCAGACAGAAGTATCCCGTGCACTAGACCAAATCTTGAGAAGCTTGATGTTATCTTATTCAGGCAGCTCCTGCTTCTAAGTAGGAACTTGCCTTAGAAGGGCCCAGTCTTGGTTTTTCAAATGGCTCACCTTCTCCAGTGCTACCAGGCCTGTTTGCTCGTAAGGCACTTGGCAATTCTGTCAATTTGCTAGGGAGCTAGCAGGAAGTAAGAAAAAAATGAACAGGGAAAGAAATGACATAATTTGGGAACTTTTGAGGTTCTTTCACTAGAAAAGTAGTGAAGTGAAGAATAATCTCATTATCAATTGTAAGAAAAATAAGAGCAAGCAGGTTTTTATTTCTGTCAGGACAGGAACTTTTGCAGCAGGGTTCACTGAACTGTGAGAAAAAGGAAAATTCTCTATAGGGAAGAGAAGAAAGATGTCACAGGTAGCTGGACCA
This sequence comes from Corvus kubaryi, assembly GCF_017639235.1. NCBI lineage: Eukaryota > Metazoa > Chordata > Aves > Passeriformes > Corvidae > Corvus > Corvus kubaryi. The sequence goes on from NW_024581680.1 coordinate 131,735, forward strand.
GAAAAATACCTAGGTTAGAATATGAAATGGCAGAATCGTAGCCCAACTTCATAATCCAGAAGACCAAGCAGATTTCAGGAAAAACCTGGCATTTCTGCAATGTTGCAGAACATACTTTCTCGTTTGCACACTGATGTTTTAATCTACTTATCTGTGCATTTTGCTGATGCCTTTTCTAAGCTGCTGGAGTGTTTTTGTTGTGAAGATCATTCTCACTATCCCCAGGAGCCATTTCTCCCAGAGAGCCATATTGTGGAAACTTGCACTGCCTCTGTAGACAGTTTCTTCCTGGGGCTGTCAGTCTGGTCACTTTTCCAAGTGCTCTCTTGACTAAACAGAAAGAGGAAATGAGTTTTAAGATAGCAAAGACTAATTATGTACTCCTTACTCAAGCTTCTGTCTAATGAGGCTTCCAGTTTTGGCACTTATTAATAGTGCACATATTCCTGCGAGTAGCTGGAAACACATTTAACTCAGAGAAGTCAGATAAACTTTTGTGGGACTGAGTTCTTGCAGAAAGTGATACTGATAAATGTGGGGTAGGATACTGGACTACTTAAATCTCTGAGGAGGTACTTCTGATGCTGTCCTCCTACCCCATTTCTCATTTCAGAGTATATATGACAGGAAAGTTAATTGTGTCTGGAGTTCTGAGTAGACTACACTGCTTACTTGTTTCTGAGATTTGTTTTTTTTTTTGTGTTCTTTCCTAGTATTTTTTAGGCAATGAAAATTAGTGGATGAAGTAGCTAATTGAATTCAAAATTAATTACTTAAAAGGAAAAGCATGACATTTCCCAAGCTTTTGAACAGAGATTTAGGCCACTGCTGATTGATCTTTGCTTCACCTTTGCCAGCTTGTTAGCTCATAATTTTGAGTAGGAGAACAAAAATGTCAAAATGTTTGTCCAGCACTATTTTACATTTTAGCAAATGATCATAGTGAAAACACCACCATGGCTGATCTTGGGAATAATATAGTGAATGTCTTTTCTATTAGAGTAGCTAGGGATCAGAACAAGTGCAAGGCAATCCTTTCTGCTATGCAGAAAAACAAGAAAAGGGTAAATTGCTTGACAGTATGAATGGTGGATGATTTTTAGATGCATTAAAAGAAAGGCATTAATACATTGCCAAAAAAAGGAAAGATTCTTTACATGTCTATTGTTAAGCAGTCATTTTTAGCCTGTTTAAGCTCTTCTACTCTCTACATTGCTCAAGGAGATGAATTCCATTTTCTTCTGACACTTACATAATTACAGATTAACCACCATCATCAAAGATCTGGCTTTTCATGTTCTCAACAGATTGTGAAAGGGAGAAAAAAACTGAGATTAGAATAACAGCTGAAAGAAATCCCTTTTACGGTTAAGGAAAAGGGTTAGCTTCAGTGAAGTGAAGACAGTGCCTTGCAGTTTCACCCTTTTCCTTCCTAAAGCTGCCTGTTTGGTTCCTTTACCTGTGTTCACACCAGTGCCTGTCTGATGCCATGGTGAGCTTGTTTATGGGACTAGACTAGAAGAAAATTAATCAGTAGTTTGCTGACTTATGTTTCTGTCATAACAGTTTCCAAACTAGCTCACCGAGCATTGGTGAGGGTATTAAAGATGGGGCAAGGACATCTGGTTGAGGGGGAAAGGGAAGAAGGTGCACTGTTGTAGCAGCAATAGCTTAGAACAGCTTAAATTGTCATGGAGCTACAAGCCCTAGTAATGACTGTAAATCTTATGTGTCAAATAGGGATATTAAATGCCACTCTGTTGCAATGGAAGTAGGAGTTATTTTCACGAGTTCACAAAAACTACTAATCTGTCCTTTGTAAGAGTGAAAGGCAACAGTGTTGCTTTGTTAATTTATTCTGTAAGAAGTGATAGCCCCATGATTTTAAAAATAAAAGTGTTTCTGTGAAGCAGACCTTATTCTAAAATCCATTAAAAAAAATAATATTTCCTTTCCATTGACTAGGACTCCATTACAGAAGAAACTGTGGAGCTTTTAGAGCCTTATTTGGATATGGAGGACTATAATCTCGAGACTGCTAAAAAAGTGTGTGGAAATGTAGCAGGTCTTTGCTCATGGACACAAGCAATGGCTTACTTCTATGGTATTAATAAAGAAGTTCTTCCTCTTAAGGTATTTTTTATTGATCATTTTATTTTGAGGGATGAATCTAGTCAAGTGGAAAAAATGTCAAGTTATTTTGGCTAAAAAAGAGATTCTTGTTTCTTCACGCCGTGTGGTGGAGCCAAGCACACAGAGGTTAAATATGTCCTGGAAATTCTTCCCCCCTTACACACAACTACCCTGTGGTTCAGTTGTTACTTGTGTGAACGCAGTAAGTGTTCAGTGGGTTCTTTACAGAGCCTGTCTAGCTGTACGTGGGAGATAATGGTACCTTCTCTGCCCTCAGAGTGGGTGCCAGGCACTATGGCCTCGAGAAAACTCCTCAGTCCTACTGGCCTGGGAAGGAACCTGCTCATTGTGGTTATGATAGAATATGGGAAAGAGGAGGAGAGACCATTCTTGGCACAGAAGTATTCTTCAAGGAATTTAGCTGGAATTCATGTCCCTAAAAAAAATTTGGAGTTTCAAATTGCTAAATGCAAGTGTACATATATAATAAAGAGAGTAGTTGCCAGGTATAGAATTCTGTTGTAACATTGAACTGAAGTAGAAATGGATCAGCCACTGTTATGTGCATTCTTACATAGCTTTATTGTCTTGGAAATGTTTCATTTATGAGCATATTGAAAAAAGGGACTTTGCATATTTATATAATGATTTATAGTCATTGCTCCTACAGTGAGTTTTATGGCTCTTTTCTGAGGAAATACATCCAATCCATTATGCTTCCACTGCACTGATGTTTGGTTTCTTATTGAATAAGCCTCTGTATCAATGGTATAGTCAAAATTCTTGGCATAATCTTTTCGTATACCTAGACAGATCTGATTCAAATATGTTAAAAGCATATTTTTTTTATTCAAGTAACTCAAGAGAGTGCTATATTTTTGTGATGTATAAGTAGCTATTCCCTTTTCAAATAATGGGATGCTCACGAATGAAAACAGAATTTGAAATGTTGCTATTGAGAGCCACAAAAGGGAGCAAGACCTGGGGGGAAATAGTGGCTTTATATGCAAATGTAACCCTGAAAGTTGAAAACGTGCTCTTGTAGATTTTATTTGAATATATGTGATTTAGGATTACATATAAATTTAGCTCTGTGTTCAAGTACTTGCATTCTTGTCACACTGTAGCTGACAAAAAGTGAAACATACATTTCTTGGCAAAGTGGTGCCTATTGTCAGGCATAGCAACAGTTACAAATATTTTAGAAACAGAAGATGACAGAGGGAAGGAGGAAGTGTTTAAAGTATGCAAGAGATATGGCAGGAAGCAGTGGAGTGATGCTAAGAAAATAATTGAAAATAAATGTACAATTAGACTGCATAAAGTACTAGCCCAGGCTAATTCATCCAGTGCTAAAAGCAGGTTTACTGAATGAAATAATCAAGCTGCTTTATCCTAACTGCTGTTCTAGGATATAAATCCCCTTCAGCACCTGCCAAATGGATTCAATATATTTTAAAATTGCATCTTAAGTGAGACTCATTGCCTCATTTATCTTAAATATGACAACCTGTGAAAACTAATTAATAGTGACTTATATTATAGTAAATAATAGTGTGCAAAAGTTACCTTATTCCTAGGAATGGATACTGGCATCCTTTATATAGGTGGCCTGCAGCCCACAGGTCATTAGTTAGACTTTCCTGTAGACCTTCAGTGTGAGGATGACCTGTTTCTCCCCAGATTGCTACCTAGTAAACCAGCCTGCTGCATTAACCTGAGAATTTAGAAACACCATCTGCTCCTTATCTGTTAGTTGAAGAATATAAGAGCAGAATGGAGAAGCCCTGACTTTTGCTGTGATGCTGTTAGCCTCTAATTAAAATACTGTGTATAGGAGTGTAATTTCCCTTAGGGATGTCTCCAGTGACTTTAATTAAGTTCTCCTTAGGCTGTTATGGTGGTCAAGGGAAGTTTGTCTACAGTTTATAAATTCTGTTTGATATTGAGGATTCTCCCTGTGAAACTCAGTTTTAAGTATGAGACTTTATTGCCTTTTCTGCTTTCGTCTCCATACTGAACTAAAAACTGCAGCAGGCAATGAAAGGAACTCTTGCACCTGAAGAAGAGGTAATAGTCAAGGAGTGTTGAAATTTGATAGTTGTCCTTTTAAATAAGTGTGTCCTTGTAAAGGTGATGCCTACTGGGCAGGAAAACAAGCATGCAAGTCTGAATTCAAGGTCCACAATAACTGTGGAAGGAAAGCATGTACTCTGGGGGTGAGGGGGAGGATTATGTCGCCTAACAAAACAGAGTGGGGTCAGGACATGTAACTGAACAGAGAATATGGAGTGTCTTTCACTAGCTAGCACAGACTGTGAACAGCAGATAAGAGATTTCTGTGCTTTTCAAAGGTTATTTTAATCCCAAAGAGTGGTCACTGATAGCAAAGAAAGTGAGGCCAAGATTTTATTAGTGTCCCTCTGCACATGTTTGCACGTGTACATATGTATATTTGTATGCATATGTGCATCTGTGTGTATATATATATATATATATATATCTTTTTAAATTTTGTATTGTTGAGGTAAAAACATTGATTTTGGAATGTCTACAAAACCCCTGTATGTCTTTGCCTTTTTTACAATCTTTCCCTAAATAATGGTGGATACAAGCATATCATGATATTGAATCTCTGAGAAAGCTGATCCAAAACCAATGGAGTGTCTAGAGGAAAAATCTGCAGTAATCTGGGACAGGGGCAGTTTAGAAATTGCATTTCCATGAAGAGTTTTCAGTCAGATGCCATGTGCCCAGAACAGGACTGAAGCAAAGGCAAAGATGAGCACTCAGGACATCCCCAGAAGGTCAGGAGCAGAGTGACAGAGTCCAAGTGCAAGAAGCCTTCTGGCCTAGTCCAGCCGCAGTGAGTGCTCAATGGACTGTAAGAACAGTGGACTTGGAAAGCTGAAATTCTTTAACAAGAGAAGTGCTAGGAAAGCTCCAAATCATTCTTACCTTTTCTGAAGTTTTGGACGCTTTTTTTTTTTAATGGGATTCTCCTAGTAACATTTCCTGAATTTACTGAGCAGCAGTTGCTCTTCAGAGTGATTTGGGGTTGATCTGGGCATTCCATTCAAGAGCAGGTATAGAATTAAGTGGTGTGAGGCTTCTTTTTGTTGGAGAAGTCATTTTTATTGAACAGCTTCCTTGGATCAGGGTCAGATACACTTCGTACTTTGCAAAATTGAGTTTGCGATGAAGCAGCGAGAAACTTAATGTCTATGTGAATACTAGTAAATTAAATAGTACTAGTGAATTTTTCTGGGCACTGGAAAGTCATCATTTGCACTATTAAATTGTTAGAATGATCCCTAGTGTAGATTTTGTCTTGGCTAAGCGGCATTCTTCAGTAGTCTCTGGGCACATTTCAGGAGCTAGCCTGGTCCAAGAGCCATTCCCAGAAGGCTGTCAGTATGCAGTCATGTTTTAGAGGCTGGGAGAGCTTAATGTGAGCTGTTTTATGCTGGTTAACTTCAGTGCCAGAGAAAGGTCCTGGGCATGTTTCATTTAAGAGTCTAGCTGTGACTGTAATTATGTGTTTATTTGTTCTGGTTTTGTGTGAAATGAAAAAATCTTAAAAGGGGCAGGATCATTTCACCACCTGCTGTGAAGTCCTCTGTGAGGGCAGCTTGGAAAAAGGCAAAACAGCTGCTTAACTCTTTAGGCTATGGCCCTTGTTGGCACAGGTGCTGTCTCGGGACCTGCCCCATGCAGATGGATGCAGAGAGCAGGTAGCAGCACTGGCTGGAGCAGGTGTTGAGAGGATTGTCTGTCTGGTTCCCCACAATGCCAAAGGCAAGGAAAGACTGAAGCTGGTGTTCTCACATGAGTCCAGGCATGTTCCAGCATAGCACCACTTCTCCAGGAGCACAGATCAAACTGTGGACCTCGTATCTTAAATCCTCGTGATTCATTTGCATAAAATCCATTTTTTCAGGCTTTCACACTGCATCCAACTGGAACAAGTTGTGTATCCTTGCTTTGCTGCATGATTCAGAGGGATGAAATTAAGGGTGTGAAGCTTGTTCACAGAGCAATGCCACTAAAATTAGGAAGGCCGCAGTGGTTCTTAGTGGTTGGGAAACATGTTTCCTTCCTGCCTATTTTAGGCTGGAAGTGTTTGTATGGGGCTGATTGCAGCTGTAATAGTCTTCTTGTGCAGAAGATTCTCTTTGGCAGCAGAGCTTGCCTCCTGCTCTCATGGCAGAGCTCTATAGAGGAGGCTGCCAGCCAACCAGCCAGTGATGTCAATACAAAAGCCGTGTTTGTACCCATGTAATTTTGAAAAGTCAAGTTTGGAAAAAAAAATAAAAACCAACCAGGGAGAGAGCAAATAGTGATGATTTCTAAGGGTCATCTGGAACAAGTAGTTTTTTTGCCTTTGGGAATCACATAGGTTGGTCATCCTGGCATGCTGGCTGTCATTCTCATGCAACCAACCATTGTTCATCACATATGATCAAGTAGACTATAAATCAAACTAATATTATAATGTCTTATACTTTGTTATGGTTACTCTAAAATTGGCTGAGAACTTTGGTTAAATTGCCTATAAAATAATTTCCTATTATGGGCCATCTTCCAGAAAAATCTGTGAAGTCTTGTGTAAATAATTTTAGGGATTTTTTTCATGTTAGAATACAATGTACTTTTTTTTACTAATCTGGACAATTTTTTCTTTGTGCCTACACCTTCAAAGCTGATAGCCTTTTAAGAGTTTTTAAGAATGGGTGTATGTCCTGGGGTGACCTTATGATGTGTATCCCATATCGCTGCCTATGCCCAGAAATTAATTCCTGTGCCTTTCTATACCTCTAAACTGAGCCTGAGAGGGGGAAGGAAAAAACTGAACAAAACTTTTTCAAAGCAGTTTGCAGCTTGTTCAAGGTCACACACAGATAGCAATTGGTTTTCCCAGCTGCAGCAGGGGAGGGAGGAAGCACCCAGCTTGCTGCTCCCAGAACAGTTTTTTTTTGGCCAGTGGTTCAGCTGCTTTGTTCTCCGGAGAGAGACTGAGAGTTGAATTCTTCCTTCCCTGAAATTTCGGATTTTCTCCCTTTTTTACTGGACTGCTTGATTGCTTCAACATCAGAGCCCATCGGGAGGACTTTCCACTGGGCACAGAGGGCCTGGCCCAAGCCCCAGCTCCAAGGAGACCAAAGGGAGGACTCTAACGCTTTCCCAGGTTTTTCCTCCACAGGGAAAGATTTTATCATTTAGCATTATTTTCCTTTCCCGTGTGTTTGTTAAATAAATAGTTTTATCTTCACTTTCCTTCGAGGAAAATTTATTTTTTTTCCTGAACCTGGGGGAAGGGTGGTTGTGCCTTCTCCCAGAGGATATATTTCTAAATTTGGCCAAACCGGTACAGTGTACTAGTTTGAAAACAAACTAGTGGGAGACACCAAGTCAGAATAACAATTTAATAGGGAAATAAAAGGAGGGGGAAGGAAAAATAAAGGCAGATAACACTGGGTTAAACGGACAGAGTTAGGATACAACCTGAGTCTCTGTTAGTCAGGGTGGTGGTAGCAGTCTTGCAGAATGGTGGCTGCAGTCCTCCCAAAGCGGCGATCCTGTAGAAAAAGGGTCTGCTCCTCCTCAGAAGGTCCAGTGGTGGCTATGTTGCTCCTGTCCTCTGGAAACCCGGTGGGAAGATTGTCTCTGGTGTTCAGAGTCCCAGATTATATCCACGACGGGATGCTTGGTTCCTCCCTCTGGGTGGAGCATCTCACAATGGGATAATGAGTCATGAGGCCAAGTGTTGATTAGGCTCATTAACAGAAGATAGTCTGGAGGGAGTTATCTCTGAGTCAGGCGGCAGGACAATGATGGGCCATGAACAGAAAGATAGTCTGGGGGGAGGAGGCAAGGAAACACTGCCCCACCTGGTTTCAACAGCTCCTGAGGATGGTAATAGAATACACTGCAACCCAGGACAATGGGGAAGTCTGTTTTATCAATCTTTGGCACTTTTCTGAGTAGTTTATTGCTGCACAAAGACCTGCTTTTCATGGTTACAAGGCATCATTGCTCCATATGTATTGGGAATTCACATGCCCATCCTCTTCCATTGAAGTTCATACCCTGCTGTGATGAATGTGAAGGTGTTACATGAATCCACACAGCCAGTTGTAAGTTCTCCATTGTTCCAGCTGTTCCAAGGATCTTGTTTCCTTTGTAACCTCAGTATCTGTCAGCTGGGGCTGAAACAATATGTCATAATATTGTCTGACTCCCATTTTTAGCCCTCAGAGAATTTAAGGATACAAGGATGCTCTGCAGTGGGGAAGGTGCCTGGGGGAGGTAGAAGAGGGCTGGTGCAGAGCTCTTTTTGGATCTCAGTAAGAAAGGCCTGACAAGAGATGGCTAAATGAGGTGACTGCTTTAATAAGACGGAATAGTAAGAGGAGTTTAAAATAGTTTGAATGACCAAAAGAGAAAGCTTTCTCTTCATGGACAGGATCTGCTCTGCACAGGATACCCTGGGAAAAACTATCCAGGCTCTGTCTGATGCTGCATGAATGTGGAGTGTCCAATATTTGAAGGGATGTGAAGTTCACTCACTGTTTGTCTTCTTATGAATCTTTTAAGGCAGTTTTCTTATTAAACCATTTGTTGTCAGACCTGTCTTATTCAGATGCAGAAGGAACCCTGCACACACTTTCTCTCCCTCTCTTTCTCTCTTATATCTCACCCTCCCCACCTTTCCCCTGGTGCAGGACACAGTAACACTACATCACCTCCTCAAAACTCCTTTGCTGTTGGAACCCAATGGTCCAAGATTCACTAAAACATAACAGCAGTTCTGAAATCTGCTTATCTGGGTTTAATCAAGACTCATTGATTGAGCAATGTTTATTTCCAGGTGATGCTTTTTAATGTGTTTTTTTAATAAACAGTGAGGTAAAAATATTTCAGCATCCTTACATGATGGAAATTTTATGAGCAACCATTTTACTGGTTCATCTGGATTCCAAAATATTCTTTTATCTCTAGAATCTGTCAACAGACCAGGTAATGAAATTTTACTGACAGTGCTTTTCTCTAGCATATACTGTCTGCATACACCTAGCTTGCTAATATACCTGGACACAGAACATGTGATTCACCTGTATCCAATACACATGTATACAACATACATGTACGCAGCTATTAGTGACCTACTTCACTGGTTAGTACATATATGCTTCTCTAATTCCCTGCTCACAAACCTCTCTTTTGAAATACACCAGACCCCAACCCATGATTATACTGTTAACTAAGAATTATCCCTTAAAAGAGATACCTTCTATTGCTACGCTTCTGGTATGATGTAATGCGAGTGTCAAGTTTCATATTCATAATAAAACAGGTTTTACAGATTCTTGGTTTCCATCTTCATAACTCTTATAGGAGAAAAAACCAGAAATAAGATACATGATATTTTGCCACATATTTAAACAAGCTTTTTTAAATATTCAGAGTAAATGGAATCAACCTTTATCTGTAAGTGTGAATTTCATAAGAGCTTTGTCAGGCTCTAATCCTTTGCAAATGTATATGAAAATACATTCTGAATTCACAGAATATTTTTTTCAACCCTGTTAGGAATATAAAAGTTAAGAGGCCACATTTAAATGACTGGTAACTCATCATGCAAATTTATAGAGAGATGTGAAAAAAGTCTCTAGAGTTTTACTTTCCAGAGGAGCAAAAAATATATTTGTTATATTTTTGTTGTAGAAGTAATTGTTGGAAAAAGAGAGCAGAAGACTAGTTTCTGTTATAATTTGCATTATTTTATAACTAATGAAGACAATATTAATTTTCTTTTGCACTGAGAATGTATTACAGGAGGCATATATATAAGGCCACCAATTGTATAGGTTGCCTCATATGTCTAGTTTACAGCTATTTCAAGTGAATTGGGATTTAAGTAATTGGTCATTGTGTGATCAATAGACCGTTCTGAAAATATTATTAAAACATCTTAAGATTGCCTTGAATAACTTTAATGCTATGCTTCTGTTCCAGAAATAAAAAGAAAAAAGCCTTCTGTCGTCTTAAACATGTATTATTTTTAAAAGTACCCAATACAGTACAGTATGTGCCATTAAATGAATCTCATTTTCTTCTGCCAAATAATAGGTATTAACTACTTTTTGCTCTTAAATATCTGTAGGCAAATTTAGCTTTGCAAGAAGGAAGACTTGCGGCTGCCCAAATGGAACTGGATAGTGCACAAAATCAGCTGGACAAGAAGCAAATGGAACTGGATGAAGTACAAGCCATGTATGATGCTGCTGTGAAAGAGAAGCAGGCCTTGCTTGATGATGCTGAGGCATGCAGAAGGAAGATGAGCAATGCCACAGCTCTGATTGAAGGATTGGGTGGAGAAAAGGTATTAGCACACGTGCGTAGGTTTCCAGCACAAAGCAGGTGCGCGGTTTTGAGAATGCTCCGTGATGATCGTAACAGTGCTCGAGAAACTCAAGGTGTGGTGACATCTTGATATCATACGACCCTTTTTTTAGTTATAGGTAGCAGTTTTTTTCCTTGAAGTTAATGTATCTAACAAAGTAAAGCAATTTCTTGTGTTAAGTCTTCTGTATGAAGATTTGTGTTATATCATATGACTCGTATTAGGATAAAGTTCAGATTTAAAGCCAAGGAGCCAAATTCCTTTTAGCTTTAGTAAGAAGAGGAATTAGGCTTAACCTAAATAATTGCCCTAAAATATTTATAAGAAGGATTACTCTCTTTTTCTCACCAAGTATACAAGAATACAAATTTGAAGCTTGACTAATTTCCTGAATTATAATTGAAGCTTAGATTTCTACTGGAGCCTTTTGCAGAATTATGGGCTAATTGTTATCCTCTGCAGTGAGCTTGAAATTTACCTTTCCTATGCAGATCTTTCTGGCTTCAGCCTGAAGGTTTTCAGAGGAAGCAGGATACTCTTTTTTCCTCTCTTATTATTTGCTTTGTTAATTCCTTCATTCATTTCACACAAAGTCAAAATTGATTAGAGTTTTGACTTCAACCATTGGGTCCTGTGAGGTCAGGACCTCAGCATTTCTTTGCATAGCTGCCTTTCAAATTACATCAGTCAAAAATCTTAGATGCTTTATCATACTTTTTCAATGAATTTCTAAATTTAAGAGCAATACAAAAATAGGAAATTACAGTGTCTTTTTGTGGGTTTTCTGGAGCCTTGTGCTATGAGGTCTTGTAAGACCTGTTATTCCACTCTACTTTTGAAAATTCAGCCAAAAAAAATAAAGACTCTCTATGGCACTTTGACTATTGGGCAAGACTGACACTGGGTTAAATGTGTGTTTTCTAAACTTGAAATGTGTATGTCCTTACCAAGACTGCATGCAGAGTGACTGTAAAGGAACAGCAATCTGGAAAGAAAGGAATAAGCAAAAATATTAGTTAAGTATTTTTAATTTTTTTAATACATTAAAAAATAATTTTTATAAAATTGCAGAATCATGGAATAATTGAGATTGGAAGAAACCACTGGAGATATCTAACCCAAAACACAGCCTCCCCCTCCCCACTACTCAAGGCTCAGGCCATTTTTTGGTTGGGTTTTGGATATCTTCAAGGATTCCCCAACTTCCCTTGGCAGCCTATTCCAGTTTTTGACCACTCTCACTGAAATAAGGGATTTTTTGTGTGCTGAATTTGAATTTCTTATATTCCAATTTGTGTCCACTGCCCTTTGTCATTTCATAGAGTACCAGTGAAAAGAGTCTGGCATCTTCCTCTTTACACCTTCCCATCAGGTATTTGCGTGCAAAGATACCTGTGTACAAATTTCCCCTGCACTCTCGGTGTTCAAGGATAAACAATCTCAGCAAAGGCTGCCCCTGAATTTTAGATCCCTGATCAGTTCTTTATCTGCAAGTCTGAGGTTAAGCAAACTGCCTTTCCCTCCTTAGATCCTCACTCGACTGTGTTCAGAACATTTGTCAATACCCTCCTTAAAACCTCAAGGATTGCTTGTGTCTTTCTGTGTTGTCCCTTCAGATATTGGGCAGTTGAAGGCCCCTGTGTAGACCAGGGCCTGTGGATGTGAGGTTTCTGCCCACTGTCTGAAAAAGCCCTCATCTACTGCTTATTAATCACATTGTCTGTGACAGACACACACATCTCCCACATGGAACTTCCCTCTGATGCTAGCCCATAAGCTCCCAACCGGCATATTGTCCATCATTGAGTCTCCCATGCAGAACTACATGCATTCCTCTGCTCTCTCACATGAAGGAAAACCCCTTTTCTCACCTCCCCAGCCTGTCCTTCCTAACAAACCCATAGACAGCTGATGCTGCTCTCCAGTAAGGGAAGTCTTTCCATCATGTTTCTGTGACCCCCATGATATCACAACACTGCAACCACTTGCAGAGCCCTCATTTGTTCTCCATGCTGTGCACATTCATGTAGAAGCACGTCAGATGGGTGCCCAGCTGTGATAATTAATGTCCTATAAGCAGTAGAAAGCTGTCCCCACCGTTCTGTCTGGTGGACACTTCTTTGTTTATGTGGGTGTCCTTAGGGTGGTCCTCCGTTAGCCCTATTTTGTTAATTATGAGGTCCCTACTGTTTATCTCACCCCACACATTTTGTTTGCCAGCCCGGTTCTCCACTCCCTCACACTACTATTGGTCCTCCTCTGACTGCCACTCCATTCCTCCTTTAAAGCCCTTCTTAGCAGTTTGACCAGCTTGTTCGCAAAGATGCTTTTTCTCCACTTGGTCAGGTGGTTGCCATCACTTCCAAGCAAACTTCTACTTCTGAAATAATTATTTAAAGCAAAAAATACTACTGTTCTCAAGAAAAAATATTTACCAGAAGGAGATGAATTCTTAAGTTAGATCTTCCTGTTAGTTTTGTGTCTGCTTAAGCTAACTTCTTTTCAATATTTTACATACAGCTTCGCTGGACAGCAAGCAGCAAAAACTTTCAAAATCAAATTATTAATTTGGTGGGGAATGTTCTGCTGGCCACTGGATTTCTCTCTTACTCTGGACCTTTCAATCAGGAGTACAGGAATTTGCTGCTCCAATTGTGGAAGAAAGAGATGGACAATAGCAAGATTCCATACAGTAAAGTAAGTGTTCATGTTCTGATCTGACCTTATTCTTTGCCTTGCTGAGAAATTATATGTGGAGCATTTCATTCCAGAAAAGTACATAATTGGAAGATTATATACAGGCTGTCATATTCCATCCAATCTTTAATAAATAAAAAATCTGAGCAGTTGACAACTGAGCTTCTAAACCAATATGTTTTAAGTTCCTCTTTATACTGTCAGGCATTTCAAGATTGGTATGTAGGACACTGCTCTGTCAAATCTGAGAGAGAAATGCTGTCTGAGGTCAGCTGTCTGGGGAGAAATAGCATAATACTGGAAACAAAGTAAAATTTATCAGCTTAGAATACATTTACTTTTTCATAAGAGGTAACATCACCTTTGCACCCCTGTGTATTATCAGTAAATATCCTCCTGTCATACCCTCTGCTGTGTACCCACAACATTTAATTTAGTTTAATTTGAAGTATCTTGTAGAAATTACTGATTTAAACAAACCCTGGATTTTGCAAGGCTTGGTTTGCAGCACTTCAGCACTTTGGCTTGCTCCAGTGCTAGCTTTTAAATCCGTGCACCTTTGTCACCAGTGAGGCTGTCCCAGTGAGGCTGACATTGCAGCATCTCCTTCACTGACCTGTGTCTGTGTGAACAGAGGTGGCCTAAAATGCAGTGGAGCTATGGTTCCATCATTCAGTTTCTGTTTCCTGCCACTTCATATTCTATCTTTATTAAAGTGAGCAACCTGCATGCTTGGCTATGACACAGGGCAGGATGCCTTGCATGAATCTTGTCCTTTCCTTTTATCACTATCTGCCTCAGGAGTGCCAGACCTGGCAGATGTTCTGGTGCAGAGGATTTGCTCATGGCCAGCAGCAGCCTTGCTCCTATTCCTACTCTTCCTTTTAGGAGGTCTGTCTAATATTCTTCCCTGTACCTGGAAGATGCATTCATGCTGAAGGCAGAATTTAAGCCATAATAATCAAAACTGTCTTTCTGAGTAATCTATGTTGCCTTCCACTTGGGTTTTGTGAGTACCTGTGTACATTTTCTTCAGCAGTAAAGGTTGGACAAATAGTTGAGGAGCTCTCTCTTCCTCTCAGCACAGGAGTTGAGGCATTAAGCTCAAATAGCCCCTGTTCTCAGCTGTCAAAGGTTGTGACAGAGAAGTTGCTGCTGAATAGTGCTGTGAATTATTGAGCAGCCTGTGTACAGCTGTATCATTGTGAAACAGCTAAAGGTAGAGCTGCATCTTCTTTTCAGTTTTTTTGGGATTTGGCACTTAAATCCTCTGTTAAGGAGACCTCTTTTCCATGAGGTGTTTGTTCACCTCACAGAAGTTACTTGTGAATATCTTTTTTATTATTTTTTATGTTAGGTTAGCATATTGCTTCTTGTAATGCTGATTAACCTTGACCTGACAGAGTCAAACTTGCAATCCAGCTCAGTTTATGCCATGACTTAAAAGATGAATGATTCTGATTTGCCCAGTAAAGCTCTTTGAAAGCTCCTGATGATAAAAAATATGTAAGGCCAAGATGGGTTTACTAATAAAGTACCAGCAGCAGTGCAGTTTCAGGCAAGATTCTTTACCAGTGTGGCATGGGAGTTATCCTACATACACTCCTCCCAGGGAGACTCTTTCTCAAATTCAGTGTACAAAATGTTCTTAAAAGCAACTGACCTTGGGGAATATCTGTCAAGAGTCTTACCATTTAAGGATAAGAAATTAGAGGTGTAATGTCCTTAGAAAGCAATACATAAAGAACTAAAATTCTGCTTCCATGAAGGTGTTCTGACCACATTACTATTTGGCTGCATCCTTGAAAATTTGAGGAATGCTCTCTTATTGCTTCTATTTTGCTTCCCCTCCCCCCCCAGTATGTCTCAGTTAGATGGAGAATGCCATAATTAACAAGTTTCAAAACATATTTACCATTAAAGACAGAATTATGATTTCAATCATAGTGTATGGAAGAGAGTTTTGATTTTTCCCTGGGAATTAAGTACTCACAAAAGGCAGCATATGGGCCTTTCTTGATACTTCACACCACAAGAAAGAAAGCAGCTTTGCAGTTCAAGGAAAAGGCTTGACATCTGCCTTACTTTGTCACAGACTAACTGATTGGGGGTGTATGAGTCATTTAGGCTTAACAATTTAAAAAGAACTGTTTAAAATTAGCCACCTATCTGTTTAGTTAGGCACTTAAATTAACTGAGTTTCAGAGTTGCAGGGTGACTGATACTTCTAGCTGTAGGTCAGAAAAAGTTCAAAGCTGTTTAGATCCTACTCATCTGCTTAAGGAGCTAAATATGGTTTTAGGTTCCAATTGCTGAAAAATTTGGCTGTTAAATGCTTTTCTGTCCTTCACACAAATGGAAATTTGATTCCTAAAATTTCTCTGTCTTCTGAGAATGGTTTGTGTTTCTTCATTGTGAGTCTTCAATAATATAGCAGTAAAAAAATCAAAGGGTTAAAAAAGCTTTGGAGTCTTGCAACCCCTGGTGTCATTAGATCTCAGGATTGTATCACAACTCTCACAGTATTTGAAGTTTTTCTTTAGGCTTCAGATGCTGAATTGTGTGATTTTTGCAAGATTTGCAGGCTTTTACTTTCTTTCTTTCATGTCTTTCTTTCAAACATATTTTTAGAAAAAGCCTACAAATAGGAATTGTTGAATGAAAAATTAAGGAGCAAATGAAAAAAAACCACCTTCGATTTTATTATTTTTAAATTCTCAATCCTTGCTAAGGTGTTTTTCTAAACTGGAGAGTTTGGCTTGCTATTTTCAGCACTGTTTTCTTCACATACGCAATTTTGAGAGGCCAGTCACTTTTCATAGTGAATATAATAAAGCAAGTTATTTGACAAGTGCAAATCAGACTTTAGGAGGATATGTGAACTGTGAAGGGTTTTGGCTTAGCAGCAATAACCTTTCATGATTGTTCATGGTTATGAACATGGTTATGTTCATGATCTATAGCACATCTTTATTCTCTAAGTCTCCCACAGCCATCCTGTATTCATACTTGGAAGGCAGGTGGAAGCTCTTGTGAGAAAGATGACACATCCACTTGAACTTACAGGAAAAGAGCTTGCCAATACCAAAATCAGTTTGTCATTAGATATTGAACTGGCTTCTGAGTTTTTCTGACACTCTTTGATGGACATCACAATCTCAACAGAATTCACTTTCGTTACTGCTCAACTGCAATGATCAAGCCACTGAACTTTAAAGAAAAGAGAGTAAGCAATAACTACCAAATACACTATCATGCATTCTGATCAGAGTAAGAAGAAAAACCATTCATGAGATGTTTTAGTATAGCTCCTCTAACTGGCACTTATTTTGTATTTACATATTTTCTACTGGTACTAATTTTGTAATTGCATATTTTCTATTAGAACTTGAACCTTACTGGTATGCTTGTTGACAATGCTACAGTGGGTGAATGGAACCTCCAGGGTCTTCCAAATGATGACCTTTCAATTCAAAATGGCATTATTGTCACAAAGGCATCTAGGTATCCTTTGCTGATTGATCCACAAGGTCAAGGAAAAATCTGGATTAAAAATAAGGAAAAGAATAACAGACTTCAGGTAAATAGTTAATTTACAAGTTTTTTTTATGTGTGTGTCATTTGTGTCATCATACTTTGGCTATGTATAATTTAAATCTGATGTTTATTGGTATACAGTTATGCGGAAACTAAAACAAGACTGGCACAGAACCTGTACCCTATATCAGGGTATCAATATCAGGGCAAAATAGCTTGGAATGATACGTTATGGCATATCTGCTTTTATGATGAATCTTTTAATTGCTTGTCATAGTGAAAGAGACTCAAAGAGAGAAGTAAAAGGTTGTGTCTCATTCTCCACCTTCCTGGAGACTTGCATCTCCTCCTCTATATCTGAGTTCTCCCCAGTAACATCCAGGAGGAACAGAGTTATGTCAAGAATCCAAATACACAAGTGTTTAGACTATGGCTTACACCTGGGATATTGTAATTTGCTGTGTTCTTGTTAGTGTTTTGTTGTTGGTCACCCAGACACGAGCTTCATCCCTCAGCTGAATTGGAAATAAAAATGTAGGCAACATGCTGTTTTGGTGGATACACATATGCCTACATTATAACAAACAAAAAGTGCAGAGTGGTGGGACAGAGTATTGATTTTTAAATAATATACTGGTTTAATACTGTTTAATGTGCCTCTAGATATTTTAATTATACCTTTTTCAAAGAGCTTTGCCTGCAAGACAAGGATTTATTTTAAAAACACGTCTATCCTAATTTTTTTTTCCTGGTAACAAAACCACCCAAAACCTATGACTTAAGAGATGTCTGGAAAGGCTATTCAATTATCATCTCAAAGGATTATGTTAATGATATTAAATTTAAATAAATGAAAAGGAGTCTGTGTGATTTTTAGCAATTTTAAGACTGGTGGAACTGAATTGGAAACTGAACGTCTGATGTCAGATGAGGCCTCCTATGCAACACTGGTTCCCTTTCTGAACTCCATAAATATATCCCTACTTTACTGTTCTAAACATAATACTATTTATATTTAGGATATATTAAGATATTACAATGATTATTTAGATATGAAGATAAATAAGTAAATAGATAACAACAAAGAAATGTGATCTCCTATCCTCCTAAGTTTAAAGCAAAACTTCCATTCATGTCAGCAGAGGCAAGTGTTGGTCCCTAAAATGTAATCATTTGTGTAGATATCCCAGGATGAGTATAATTTTTTAGAGCTGCAATACATTTTATGCTGTTTTCCATGCGCTTTCAAATGCATGCTGTATGGTGACTCAATCTTCCCAGGTTACAGCTATGAACCACAAGTTCTTCAGAAGTCATATAGAAGACTGCTTGTCCCTTGGCCGACCTTTGTTAATTGAAGACATTGGAGAGGAACTTGATCCTGCTCTAGATAACATCTTGGAAAAAAATTTCATAAAATCTGGTTCTGCACACAAGGTAAGATGAATTGTAGACATAAAATTAAAACCCCTAAAATAGGACAGGTGTTGAGTATCAGGTAGTCTGAATACTGACATGATTCATATCTTTAAAACAGTTAGAAAATGAGTAGTGAACTCATGGGGTTGTTTGAGGGCCTTTTTACTCTTAATCAGAAAGTTTAAAAAGTGTAAATGAAAATGTTAAAAAGGGAGTCAATAAATTTTTCATTAGATAAAATAACAGTTTTTCTGAATTAGGCTTTTGAAAATTGAGAAATGTGTTTTATTTTCAGGTCAAAGTAGGTGACAAGGAGGTAGATCTGGCGAAGGGGTTTACCCTCTATATGACAACAAAAGTGGCTAATCCTGTTTATACTCCAGAAATTAGTGCAAGAACAGCTGTGATTGACTTTACTGTTACTATGAAAGGGCTGGAAGATCAGCTCCTTGGCCGTGTCATCCTCACAGAAAAGCAGGTATTGAGTCTTGCAGTATTTGTATAGAGGGAAGTCTTGTTCAGTATCTGCACCAGGAGTGCATACATATTCAATGGCTTGGTTGAAATCAAATGCAGGAACAGAAATGTGAATGAAAGTTTAAAGGTTGCTCATTTGCTTGCTGAAAGACAATGTGGAGCTGTTTTTTAATTGAATGGGGGAACCTAAACATTTATTTTAAGATCTGGCCTTGGAAAGAGAAGAAAGAAAATTATTCATTAAAAATACATCATAGGCATATACATGACATACATAAAACAACTTTATTCCTTCATATACAGCAAGGGCTTCTTGTTCAGTCAGAAATCTCTTTTATTTCTGAATTCCTTTTTAAACTTAATTTGAATTACATGAAAAAATGCTTATGAACTTGAACTACTTTTGCCAGCCAGGCTCTAGTGTGCAAGATAAAAGATTCTTAAGGAGCCCTGAACACTGACTTGACTCTGCTCTTACTAAAATTTGCATTGATTATGTGGAAGTTAATATAAGGAAGAAAATTCTCTCTCAGGTGAGAGAAAAAAATTAAGGTTTGGATTAGCAGAGCTGCTGCTTTCAGTAAGTAGCACAGGTAGACTTGCTCATGAGAGAAGAATTCCCTACCTACGGGAATTCACTCCTCCTCTGAATTCCCCAAAGCATATTCTAGTGCTCTTTAGTGGTGCTGTCAATTTCTCCAGCCAACACCCTTCCACTTTGCTCAAAATGAGCCTTTACTGAAGTAAGGACTGGTATTTAAGTGCCCTTCCTTCAGTCTGACAGCCAGAAACAGAGGCTGGAAAGTCATTGCAATACACAAACTTCCTGTGAATTGTTCCATGAAAAACAGAAAAACTGTAACAGCAGGTACTGGGGAAAAAACGGGGTGGGAAAAATGCTATGCAAACTTTTAATGCAAAAACTTTTAATCTTTACTCCAGTAGATGTAGGTTTCTGTAAGCAAAATTGAACAGCATCAGCAGGAGTGAATGGGAGTATCCTGACTAACCTCTGAAGGGAGGGAGAGGTCTAAATCAAGATAGAAGTGAAATGGTTCCTCATGACCTACATATAAAACTCCTCTTCCCACAAGATACCCTTGCTCTGTGGTTTTTTTTTTCCTGTACAGAACTGATAGAGACTTCATACTGAATGTGTGTAGCAGCACCTAGACTGCATTTTGGGTCCAAAATATAGTCACTGAAAAGTATTCCTCCAATGCTGTACATCCGCTGAAGAGAGTTGCAAAGGAGCCTGGTTAATATCAGCACTATTTGCTGCACAGGGACATGGTTGCAGCTGATCAACATTTATTAAACTTCTTTTGGCAGATATGAAGACATCATGGTTGTTCTGTCTCTTCTGTCTCAGTAAGAGATGAATGTTGTGGTGTAGATAATCAGAGCCAATGGGATTCTGAAAAATTTAGTTCAAAGAAAAGACACAACATGAGCAGAGATTCTGAAGAACAGGTTTTCTATTATAAAGAGACAACTTTATGATCGCTGAGCTAAAGTAATAGATTAAAGGAACCAAGACATTCTTCAACATTGCTCTAGTGATCAATGAAATATGATCAAAGAAGTGTTTATTCTTCTCAGCTTTATAGGTTGATCCTGTAAATATATAAAAAAAAGTCAGCATATTTTTGTACTTTGATAATGAAGTTGCTGCCACTATTTTTGTTCAGAACAGGTATTTTTATGTTACAAATATGGTTGTGAAGTTCCCTTGCAAACAAAAACTTGCACTTGGTATATTTGCTGATTTTCTGAAAGATGCCTTTTAAAGGTTTACAAATAGTATGGGTAAAGTGTCTGATCTTGGACAAGCACATCCTTATGTGGAATTTAGGCATGTAGCTAAATGTATTTTTGAGTGTTTTGTGGAAGTATTCCTTTTGTGTAATTCTAATCTTTTTTTGCATTAATGGTATAGAAAGAGGAGTAAGTGTAGAAAGCTGAATTACTGATGCTTAAGCCATTCCCCTCTTTTGGGAAGCAGTTACTTGTAGCTTCCACAGAGCTACACTCTGTAGCTCTAGAACATATTTCAAACAGGTTTCCAAATGAGAAATTTGTGAAAATAAAGAAATTTGTCACTTCTTTGAAATACAGGAGAATCTCTCCTGTACTGTATAACTCTGTACATCTCCTTTTTCTTTAACTTGACATGTTGACAAAAATGAAAATAAACTGAAGCCATAGGTGTAGATAGACTATTATTAACCACCCCTTTTTTTCGTATAGGAAAGTTGACTTGATTGATTATAATAAAGGCAGGCAGCAAGGGTATCCCTGAGCTGTGTAGACTGTGCAGTCTAGATGCCTCATTTCACTTGGCATTGTGTTGACTCGTCTGCCTTTGTTCTCTTGTCATTGTCTGTCTTGTAGAAAGGGCACAAAAATCCATATGACATAGATAATAATTGTAACACTTCCTGTTTTATAAGGAGTAGAGCATTGTATCTTTCAAAATCACAGAATTGTAGAAATTAGAAATGGAAAGATCATCCAGTCAACTTTGCTCACAATGTAAAATCCATCCATACAAAGCATCTTTCAGTCCTTTATCTGATTTAATTTTCAGTACTCAATGTAATGTGGCTTTTATCACTTCCTATTGGAAACTATCTTTAGTGGTTTGTGCGCCTTACTAGGAGGAAGCTTTTCCTGGTAATTCTGATATGTTTTCGTTCTCCAGCATTTATGCTGCATTAATAAAAAAAATGCAGTATAAATTATTTAAATATATATATTCAGTGTGCATATAAATTATTTTAGTACAGAAATTTTAGTAATATTTCTGTATTTTATGAAAAAGGCAGCAAAGTCCCCAATCTGACATGCATGAAATCCCATGTTTTCTGTGTCTTTATAAGAAGTCTTTCTTTGAATTGATGTTAAAAATTCTAAGGCAAATTTCTTGAATACAGGAACTGGAAGCAGAAAGAATCAAACTGATGGAACAAGTGACATCCAACAAGAGGAAAATGCAGGAGCTTGAAGATAACCTGCTCTGCCGTCTAACCAGTACAGAAAGCTCGTTGGTTGAAGATGAGTCTCTGATACAAGTCCTAAGGGTCACTAAAACAACCGCAGAAGAGGTGAATTTTGAATGTACTGATGATATATTTTGTAATTGTAATTTGGAGACTGTATATAGATTTTCATTCCTGTTTTTTTTTTTTTTTCCATTCAGAGCCACTATATAACATCTGATTTCTTAACAAATAAATAGTAGAAACACTGATTTTTTCTTCATAAAAAATTCCAAAATTAAACTGCTACCTGGGTACTGTTCTATATTCCAGGCATGTTTTGCAGGTGTAAATTTGAATCAATTCCCATTGTGACAGGAGCTGGAACACATGAAGACACGATGCCTGTGTTAAAACAATGACAGAAGGAAGCAAAGCTCAACTAAAAATACTATTGTGATCTTAATCAAGACCTTTTCTTTTTGCCTGTGTAGTATAAATCCCAAGTAATACAACTTAATCTTCATGGTCTTTTCCATTAATTTTAAGGTCAGTGAAAAATTAAACACAGCAGTGGAGACAGAGGTGAAAATCAATACTGCACGTGAAGAGTATCGGCCCGTGGCAGGTCGTGGTAGCATCCTTTATTTCCTAATCGTGGAAATGAGCTCGGTTAATGCCA
Source organism: Corvus kubaryi (assembly GCF_017639235.1). Taxonomy (NCBI): domain Eukaryota; kingdom Metazoa; phylum Chordata; class Aves; order Passeriformes; family Corvidae; genus Corvus; species Corvus kubaryi. The sequence continues at coordinate 154,068 of NW_024581680.1, forward strand.
TGTACCAAACATCCTTACGGCAGTTCCTTGGCATTTTTGACCTATCAGTGGAAAGATCTCGGAAATCTCAGATCACAGCAAAAAGGGTAGTTTATATCATCGAGCATCTCACCTATGAAGTCTTCAAGTACACAGTTCGAGGGCTGTATGAAAATCACAGGTTCCTGTTTACACTGCTTCTGGCACTGAAGATTGACTTGCAGGCGAAGAAAATTTCACACACTGAGTTTGAGACACTGATCAAAGGTAATTTCTCTGAAAATGTTCCTGTTTACATATGTTTGTGAACTGCCAAATTCAGATTTGCAGTTCTTGCATTAGTAATGTGTTATATCCTGTGGATCTACTGGTTTTTAACTGGTGAATGAAAGCATATGCAACCCAAGAAAGAATTAAGAGACACATTTTCTAAAACAAGAGCAATATAGATTATTTTTTATCAAAACAATGCTTAGATGAGGATTATTTTAACAGTTATACATTGCAAAAAGGGAAAAAATTAAGTCCATGACTTTGTAAGAGAACCTATAGTCTCTACCATCTGCCTCTTTCTCAAGCTGCCCCATTATGTGTGTCTGTGAGATTGTAGACAATAAGCGAAAGCTCTCTTGATGGCTGATGAGCAGGCATGTGAATGCTTCAGGACTCTGTACCAGCCTTAAGTATCAGCACAAAAAAGTGGAAGTCTGTTACATGTTGGAAAACACTTTTATATTGCATTGCATTATGTCACCACTATATGTCACTACTCAGACACAGACAAAGAAAAATTTTAGTAAGGTGTATAAAATTTGATGGGGGCTGACCTCACTGTCTCCAAGATAAGATAAGTGCAACCTGGTACAAAGACAAGTACAGTCAGGTGCTTGGCATCCAAATATCTCAGTTTGTTTGGCAAGCACTGCGTAACTGTTCAGCTGTGGCTCAGCTGTGCTGGGTGTGCAAATGGGTGTGAGGCTGAGTGGTGGTTGAGCTAAGAGTCTGTTGACATTGCACAGTGCTGGAAATGAATGCACCATGTGCTTTCTTTTTCTTTAATATAGATGAAAGGAGGCTCTACTAACCAGAGGTCCTTTCTACATCTGGTATGAAGAACTGGTTTTGAGTATACTTTTGGGTAGAAGTGTTTTATTCCAACTCTGCAGATGGAGTAGAAGCAGCACAAAAATTAGTGGGGTATCAGCTTTGGGAGGAACTGAAACCACTTCCCAAAAAGGTCTTTGTTAAATGATTCTTCCATGCAAATTGTAGGTCTCTGTATCCTGGTTTACATAAAATGTTACTCCCTGAATTATATAAATAAGTATTTTTTATTATTTGTCATTCTTCTGTTTAAAAATGTTTGGTTTTCTCTATAATACTTTTCACTTTGCAGGTGGTGCCAGCTTGGATATGAATTCTGTGGAACCAAAACCAAAAAAGTGGATCCTTGACACGACATGGCTCAATCTTGTGCAGTTATCTAGCTTGTACCCTTTCAATCAACTTCTGGTGCAAATTGTTAAGAATGAGAAGTCTTGGAAAGCTTGGTTCGATGAGGAAGCTCCTGAAAAAGCTGTTATTCCTGATGGTTATGACATCTTACTGGATCAATTCCATAAACTTCTCCTTGTCCGTAGCTGGTGCCCTGATCACACCATTGCCCAAGTAAGATACACTTTTGTACAGTGGTTATGCCATGTGACATCTCCTGAAGAACTGCTAGTTCCAAACTTATGTTCTCTGAATTTCTTGTTACCATAATATTTGTTGCAGAGTGAGCTATTTTGAAAAATCAGATATTGAAATGCTCATTAAAAATATGGGTGAAAACACTAATTTATTTAATTGCAATGAACTAGGAAGCAGGACATGAAACGAATTGGAGCTGCAAGAATACCATTCTTTTTGTGTGGTGCTTTCAAAGTGGAGTCATGACACCTGTAAAGAAGTTGCATTTCTTTGGAGAATCAAAAGAGACATCCCTATTCTTTTTCACAGAAGAGGTGGAAAAAGAACAATTCACTTTTATGACAGGTGCACTAAAACAGCAGATAAACTGTTTACTTACCCTCTCTACTGAGGAAGTAATAATTAAGGCTGTGTCATGGCAAATCTCATAAAAGAAACTGCAGTAGACTAGCAGTTTGTCCACAGTCTGTGATATGTTGATTTTTCTTCTCTATGTGGGTGTAAAAGTCATATGAGCCTATGAGTACCCTCTTTTCACTTTTTTTTTCTTTCTCTACTGGATAGTAGTTTTTCTTTCCTGTATATCTCAACTTTACATGTTACATGCTGTGATAGTATCTGTGTTGTATTTAGGGGACACAGTATTTTCATGGACCTCTTCTTCAACAAGGCTTGCTCCATCCTTTTTCATTTTCTACTCCTCAGTCAGGAAGTGGGAGAGAAGTAGGTGAGCTCCACCTGCCATAATTTAAACAGAGCAAAATAATAAAGCTGCTACTGCTTATTTATCAACACTTATCTATCAGCTTATTTATCAATTATTTATTATTGTCTTGCACAACTATCTCTGAAAAAGAATGCCTCGGAACAATGGTTTCAAGAAAAAGTAATTATTTTAATTTTTGAGGAGAGAGGGTATCTCTTTTGTTACTCTCTTCTTTATCTCTTCTTTTCCTACTGTGTTATCCCAAGTATTAGAAATTTTACCTGTCTTCACTAGGACAGAATTACGTAATAGGGGATGACTGAGAGGTTTTTTCCTGCAATTGACATCTTCCTTGGTTCACCTTGTTCCTCAGGGCTTCTCATCATCATACATGCCTCAGAATCTGTGGTAGTCATTGCATAGCTAGGAAATTGCCTCAGTCAGAGAAGAATTTCATGCACTAGGGTATCTTTAGAAGTTCTTTTAGAAAATGTGTGTGAAAAGAAAAAAAATAGAGGCGTAAGGAAGGTTTGACCTTTAAGGATCAAGTCTGAACTGAGTTTATGTTTTGTAGAAATAGATATTCAGCCTAAGAGACTTGAATTGGATAACCACTGGACAGGAGAATTTGTTTGAAGTTCCAATAAATATATGGGAGATTGTAACTGGGTCAGATGAAAGATCTGTCTAATCCACTATGCTGTAGAGACAGTGTCAACAATACATGCTTAGAGGAGCTGAGAATGGAACTGGTATAGAGAAACTCTTTTATTTGGCTATCCACCAAGTTTTAGCAGGCAGTAATTTAGGGGCAATATCTGGGCTGTCCTCAGAGCTGACACTGGATCTATTCTGCATGGATTTTTTTTTTTTTTCAGTTCTTTAAAAAAACCCATTTAGCATGTTCTAACAACAGTGTTCACAGGATGGCTGTTCCATGAGCAGAATTCTTTCTCTTTTTTGTTTGAAGTTTGCTGTCTGAGAATTTCAATGGTTGCTTCCTGTGGGCTGTAACTTTTGTTATGCCAAAACTGAAAATTAAAGCTTAGACAATCATTGCCTTCCAGTGCAGGTGCTGGTAAATTCCACATCACTGGTTAATGCTAAATTAAAAAAAGAAATATATATATTTTTTTCTGGTAACTTTTTTCCCAGGCTCGTCACTACATTGCAGAATCTCTTGGAGGGAAATATGCAGAAGGATTTATTCTTGAAATGGAAGCAATGTGGAGAGAAAGTGACTGTCGAACACCTTTGACATGCCTTTTATCAGTGGGGTCTGATCCCACTGAAAATATAGAACGTCTTGCAAAATCAAAGGTATCCTCCTAAACTGAGTTTGCTAGATCTGATAAAGATATTTTTAACTCTTCTTTGCACTAGAAGTGGTATTTCCACATTTTAAAGAAGTTGAAATAATGATATTCATACTAGTGTTCTCTGGAAGTTAATTTTTGACCAGTAGCCAAAATGCATTTATTAAGAAGTAAAAATGTCACAGTCTTGCTTTTTGCAGTGGTTTGATTGCAATGAGACCTCCATCTTTATCCAGCAGACTATGATAGTCTACTATGAGGAGAGGTACTGAGCTGTGAGAACAAAGCAACGCTTGTAGTTTACATTGTGTTGCATTCACTGTAGGAGCTGACAGTAATGATGATTACAAGAAGATACAGAAAAAAAATCATAAATATGGTGACAAGAGAAATTAATTTTAGCACCCTAGCATTCAGTCTGTGCACTTGATGGAGACATTCAACATTTCCTACAGAACAGCATCACTTTAAGGTGCTCTGTGCACTGTTTTATGGTTCACAATGTAGACGCATGTAAAATTTTCCCAAGAAGATGTTATTTATGGTAGACCTCCATAAATTTTCCCTCTTGTTAGAATGCATCTTCATTTAATGGTGCAGAATTTTAGTATACACTAAGTAAGACATACTTGCAAAAGTGGGGAGGACCCACAAATCACTTTAGCTTATTTATTAGAAAGTGGAGATGCTTGTTCTGTTTGAAAATCAGTACCATTATTTGTCTGTCTGTGTTGAAGATGGCTTAAATTATGACCTCTCACTTAGTGTTTAAATTTAGGAATCTTAAATCTGAAGTCATTATTTTGATCCTTGTCTGCTGTCAGACCAAAAGTGTATTGCAGTGGTGTACTAGTTTGAAAACAAACCAGTGGGAGGCACCAAGTCAGAATAACAATTTAATGGAAATTAAAGAAAAGGAAAAAAAGTAAAAGAGAACACTGGTTCAAACTGACAGAGTCAAGGTACAACCTGACACCCTGTTAGGCAGGGTGGTGGTAGCAGTCTGGTAGAATGGTGGCTGCAGTCCTCTGAAGCAGTGATCCTGTAGTAAAACAGTCTGCTCTTCCTCAGGAAGTCCAATGGTGGCTGTGTAGCTCCTGTCCTCTGGAAATCCAGTGGGAAGCCGGTGTCTCTGGTGTTCAGAGTCCCAGATTATATCCACGATGGGATGCTTGGTTCCTCCCTCTGGGTGGAGCATCTCACAATGGGGTAATGAGTCATGAGGCAAAGTGTTGATGAGGCTCATTAAAGAAGATAGTCCGGAGGGAGTTATCTCTGAGTCATGTGGCAGGACAATGATGGGCCATGAACAGAAAGATAGTCTGGGGGGAGGAGGCAAGGAAACACTGCCCCACCTGGTTTCAACAGCTCCTGAGGATGGTAATAGAATACACTGTAACCCAGGACAAGTGGACAGTCTTAATATATCTTCATGCTTTCAGGAAATTTGTATGGAAGAAATGGAAAGTGAGGTTGCAAAAGAGCTGAAGGGATTGCCTTGTTTATTCACACATGGTTTATGAACAAGGCAACGTCAGCTAGGCCATCATAACCTGAAGTTCAACTCTAGTGTCACCTGTAAATATGAAGTCAACAACACTGTTTAACTGTAAAGTCCTTTCCTAATCTCTTGAAGTAAAGACCTAACCATGCAGCATATAGAAACCTTCAAAGTTTACAAAAGCCATCCAAATTCCACAAAAAAAATACAAACACAGGTGTTTTTTTAAAAAAAATGTATATAACAATGTGGAACTTGAGGAGCATTTCAGCAGTTCTTTATCTTTTGAAACATGTGTCTAGAAATAATTTAGTTTTCAGAAACGTTTGCCAGGGACCTTTGTGTTTAGTTTGCTAGTATGTCAACAAATTGTATTTAGTTCCTGTCTTTCTTTGGGATTTCTCTGCTGTTTTCCAGACTAAATCTTTAATATAGGTTAGCTGTACCAAGGATCTGATCTTGGAGGGGGGGTGGTGATGGTGCTGGGATTTTCTTCTTCTTAATGAAAAAACTTGGACCTCTTTTTTCAATGATTTCCCTTTTACAGTCATGATTTATAGTCTTAAGATGGATTGCTAGTTCTGATGGTACCTCTAAGTATGATATTAACAGCATAAATCAGTTTTCTGCAGTTGGTAATGTTCAAATTTGTGTCCAGAATGTATTTTTCACTCTAAAATTTAGTTGTTCAGGTGGCCTTCTCCCAAAGAAATGAGAACAGTATCTGTGGCTACTGAGCTATATAACCTCGTTTATAAACCAAACAAGCTCTATCTTAAAAATAATTGCATTTCTGCCCCCCTTTACTTTCACTCTAAGATGGAGTGAAAATGTAAGTTTCAGGATTAAAATGAACTTTCTTATACCAGCACTTTGACTCCATTAAAATCAGATTTTTTTTTTTTTTTTTTTTTTTTTTATTGTAGAGATAGTTTCTTCTTTCAGGGAATGGTGCACAGAAACTTCAACAGAACTGTCAGGGCCACTGTGGTGACTAAAATGCCAGCATTTTCATCTGTATAGTAATGTATTAAGATGACATGGATATGCTGATATGACTCACTACTGAAAGAAACATTCTCTATGCAGACATTTCGATAGAGTTCTTTCAGAATGGGTAAAATGAGGACAATTCATAGTGAAAAATATTGTTTCCTTCTCTCGATGTTTCCATAACCTTTAATGATTGTACATTTGAGAGGTAACATTGATGAGAAGAGCAAATGATGAGAAGATGCTTTGTTAGGGAATAATGTACCTGCTGAATGCTTATGCACTCTTATGCAGGGGTAGTCATAGTCTTTGACTTAAGGGGGTGCTAGCTGTACTCAGATGCATCTTAGAAAAGGTGAAGTTTTTTGGTCCTCTGGCACATAGCCAACTTCACAGGCTTTCAGCTTTGCTTCTTTTAGCTACAGTTTCAGGTTTCACTGACCTGAGAGTAGAGTTGAACTGCTTTCTTGTCTCCTTAAATCTTGCCACGATATGGGGGATCATATACAGCAGCTGTATTTATACTGTTCTGTAAAATCAGGTCAGGGCCCATGCTCTGACCCTAAGGCCAAATGACCCAGCACAGTTTGTGTCCATATGCTTAACCTTCTTCTCCTGCAAAAGTAGGGCAGCCTCCTCCATGCTGTTTAGGAGCGGATGTCTCCCTTCTCTTCTGTTTCACAGTGAGAGAGTCTGAGCAGCTGTACAGGTCAAGATTAACCTTTGTAGCTCTCAGCCAGCTGAAGGCAGGCCCAGATTGATAATGCAGCTCATCGCTCATTGCATGAGGGGTACTCAGCTGTAGGTCTTGAACATTAAACTGTCCACGAAACAAAGTCTTTTCACCTATTCTTTTGCCCTCAATATGTATGCAGAATAATATGTTTAACTGGGTTTGATAGTTCTGGTTTTCTCTGGCAGGAGTTAGGCAGACAACCTGAGCCAGGCTTAAAAAGTACAAGAGTAACAAGAACAGTAAGCACGAGAGGATCTGCTTGCACGTTACTGACAGAGCTGTGTGGTCCTGATCTCAGGCTTATCTATTTCAGATCCCCTTGTGACAGCTTTTATCATCCTCTGGTTTTCTGAACAGCTGGTTTTATTCTCCCATAGCCTCTAGAGAAGAGACCATAAACTTCCAGAATTCTAATGTTTGCATTTATAAGCTTTGTCTCTCCTGAATCTAGATCTGCTCGAGGTCTGCTAGAGCTAGCGGATCACCAGACTAGAATCCTCTGAATCGGTGGCTCCACAGCTGCCATTTAGCAATACAGGATGTTTCCTGAGCAATGCTTAAATGTGAACCAATGTTTCCTGTCCTACCTGATTCACCAACAGTTTTCCTTTAAATGCAATATGTTCAGACAGTAAAATGTCACCAGAAATGCTGGGTTTACACTGTTGCGTTAATTATTATCTGCTCATCTCAAGATAGTCCACATCACAGGAAAAAGAATGGTCAGGCTATATTTATGTCTTGCTTTATTTGGAAAACTTGTGAAAAAGCTGAAAAAGTGTTTCAGTTGTCTTATCCCATAGATTTTGTTAGACCAGCAAAAAGATATTATTTCCAGTGGGTGTAGTTTTCTTCCAACAGGTGGAAGATAAGAAGAACTTGAAGGGTTTTACTTTTTTGTTTGTTTGTTTGTTTTGCTTTCTTTACTCTGTTTTAATATAATCAGTCTCCATTTATATTGATGGTTTTCTTTGTGGCAGAATATCACTACACATGGATCTATGGAACCAATACATCCTGCGTATAATTCTAAGGAGCTACATACAAAATGAACTTTCTTTTTTACTTTCAGAACGTTCCATGTCGTGCCATTTCAATGGGTCAGGGCCAGGAAGCCCATGCAAGGCACCTGTTAAATCAGTGCATGCAAGATGGAGGATGGCTCCTTCTACAGAACTGCCACCTTGGCTTGGAGTTTCTTAATGAATTAATGGACACCATCATGACAAAAGAGTCTGTGAGTGAAGATTTCAGAACCTGGATCACTACAGAGACTCACCCAGAGTTTCCTATTAATCTTTTACAGTCCTCTATAAAATTTACCAATGAACCTCCTCAAGGTAGGAATGACTTCCCTTCCCACTGGAGAGATCACTGCTGGTCCAGGAAGGTTGGGCAGAAAGTAATGCTGGTTTCACTGTGCAGCTACTTGCAGCTGCCAGTCTTGGACAATACTGACCTGTGTCCCTGGGCATCCCCTGGTCTTCTGGACCTCCATGCACCTCCTTAGGTCCAGGATCTTTCCCCACTTCCACAATGTTTCCTCATATTCAGATGTTTATCTCATGTTTTCTGGGCCTCTAAGCCCCCAGTTTTCCTAACCTAAGTAGCCTATGTGCAGAAGCACAATGTGAGATCTGCATCTTAACTGGCAGTTTGGACTCATGTTTCTATATTAATAGGAGTGCAGGAAAGATATGGAATGAGTCCAGTGAGAGCCCACAAAGATGCTGAAGGGATTGGGCAACATGCTATGTGAGGAGAGGATGATTATTAAACTTAGAGGAGAGAAGGGGTATCTTATCAGTGCATATAAATAAATAAATAAATATGCCCTTTATATATATGTGTTACCACTGGTTCAAGTTGATGATGTCAGTAGGAGCTGAGAATTTTTATCCGAGGTTCTATTTAAAACTTCAGACATTTAAACCTCTTATTTCAGTATTTAGCTTCCTTTGAACATTAGTAAGATGTCTACAAAATATTTGATCTTGTGAAAAAATCCTGTTTCAGCATTTATACTCCATCTCAAGAGAAGATAGTCAGTCTGTTGATAAAAATTTCTTACTTCTTCCTCTTCTCCTCTTCCCCTTTTAAATTCAGAGCTCAGCATCTTTTTATTGCACAGTGGCCCACCCCTAATGATTCTAATGGTAACAACCTATAGTTCCAAGAGGCTGTTTTAGAAGTCAAGTTATAGCAAATTTGCAACTTGCATTTAGTGACATAAAAAAGCCCAGTGTAAAAATTTAAGTCAAGATGAAATATAGATAGTTTTAGTTTTCTAAGACTGTCCTGCCACACTGCTAGCACAATATGATAAGACACTTTTGTTTGATTTTGAAACTCTCTTATGATACCTTTTCAATATTTTGAAAAACGATTTGTTTGAATATTGTTCTACAGAATCTTTGTGAAATATGAACAAAGCAAAGTACTTTTATTGTACTTTGTCATAGGAAGTAGGGTGACTTGGACAGTCTATTCCCTGCACTTGAAATCTGTCCTCCTAGACTCGTGTGATGTTGATTAGGTGGAAGGTATCATAAGAGGGACCTGATGTCAGTAACTCATGCTCGGGTTGTCTGCCCAAGGCAGAAGATGCTTGAGTAGCACTGCCTGAAAACATCTGGGAGTAGTCAAGCTTATGTATTCCATGGAAGCTGAGACTGTATCAGTATCAGCTGCCTGAAGCTGCTCCTGGGATATGAAATGTCAATGCTCAAACAAACCTCCCCAAGTATTAGTATTTGCACTATGAATTTAGGTTCTCATCTCTGTCACCTTGGTGCCTGTAGGCCAGATGGAGAACCTGCACACAGAATTTTGAGATTTTTATAGGAATCAAATCTAAACAAAATTATCTTAAGTAAAGCTAAAATCTCATATTATAAGTAAATATCAAAACAAACTCTTGGATACCAGTGCTATATTTCATATGATGTTAGGTGTCTTTTTCATTGCCATATAGTTGTGAAATACTTTTTTTTATGTTTCAGTTGTTATTGGGAACATTTAGAATACAATTATTTAATTTCAATTCCTTCCAGACTCATGAAATTAATTTGTTGTATTATCTACCTAAAAAAAAATGTTATTGAAGTTTGCCTGCTATGACCAGCTGATCAGGTAATTGATTCTAAGATATTATTTGAAGGTGTAAGTAAGATGATACTGCAAATTAGAATAGAGAATTATGCTTAACAGGTTGGATTTATGGATTCCATATTTTTTTTTTTACTAATGTATTGCACTTTTATACTTTCTAGGTGTGAAAGCTGGCTTGAAACGAACATACTCAGCTGTAACTCAGGATCTGCTAGATGTGAGCAAAATGCCACAGTGGAAACCATTGCTATATGCTGTAGCATTCCTTCACACAACTGTTCAGGTTTAAGAATATATTTATTTTCTTCTGTCGTAAATCCATGTTTTATTTATTAATGAACCTTGTTATTAAATGAAAAACATTTTTAAAAGGGCAGTCCCATGTAGGCAAATTAACACAAGTAAAATAAGAAAGAGAACAACATATGTCTATTACTGCAAATGTGTTAGAACTTAAAATTTTGCTCATGTTGGTCCTGTAACTCCAACACGGATGGTATTTCAGAGGAAAAAAAGGACAATCAAGCAGTGGTCAACTAGAGTTACTCTTCTATTAAAGTCTTGACTGTGTGATCTGTCTTTCAACTAACTGAACTTCTACTAATATTTTAAATCATAAAAGCCTATTAAAGAAATTTACAATTTATGGTTTGGAAAACCATAGTCTTAAACTGCTGCATTCACAATGAGAAGATACAAGAGAGTGAATATAAATCCCTTCTGCTCTGAAACCTGTAGGAGGAAATGAAAGTAGATTTTGGGTCTTGACTTTCAGGACTTCCATTAAAGAAAGTGCTTTATAGATTAACCACAACTTTTCATCATCCTATCAATAGATTTTGCAGTATCCTTAGTTTATATTTGGAGCCTGGTTAATTTAGCTCTGTGGCATCCATGCACTGATATATTGTGGTCCAGTGGAAGCCTGTGCTACGTTTTTTTTTGTATCACTTTGGTATCACTTCTTTCTTGGTGGAAATTAAAAATTTGCAATTACCAGATATTGCCCTAACAGCTATATACTGCCAGCTGAGTCTGTAAATTATTCACTAAGAAGCAGTTTTTCCTACTTCCATCTGCACCATGCAGAGACAGCAGTGACAGGAATATATCTAGTCCATAGGAGGACCACACACAATAATCATGGCTGATGAATTTGGACACCTTGCCTCAAACACTAGCTTAATTTTTGAAATCCAAAAGCTATAATTCTACACTCAGAGATTTGCTGCACTTAAAAAAGAGATTTTTTTCTTTGTGAAAATGTTAATATTCCTATTCTTTGTTTGTATGGGGAGATAATTAATCAAGTGTTCGGCATTGTGTGTGTTAATTTTTTTTTTTTAAAAAGTTGATGAAATAGAATTCCAGCTGGACTACTGCATTCTTAACATATTTCATGTATTCTTCTGCACTTAAGTTTTCTCCACAATTACTATCAATCAGTCTTTTACCTTTAACTCCAACTCTTTTACAGGAAAGACGAAAGTTTGGCCCATTGGGCTGGAATATTCCTTACGAATTTAATCAGGCAGACCTCACAGCCAGCGTGCAATTTATCCAGAACCATTTGAATGATGTGGATAATAAACATGGAGTGAACTGGAGCTGTGTTCGCTACATGCTTGGAGAAGTGCAGTATGGTGGCCGTGTCACTGATGACCTCGACAAGGCACTGCTGAATACATATGCAAGAGTCTGGTTTGGAGAGCACATGTTCAGTGAGAAATTTTGTTTCTACAAAGATTATGCTATTCCAAAAGGGAACACAGTGGAAGACTATCTCCAGTACATAGAGCAGTTGCCAGTAATTGATACACCAGAGGTAAAAGATTTTAATATATTAAAGGGAGTTTTTGTCAGATGAGTAACTTAATGAGGTGGGGTTTTTTTCAGAATCGTGTATGCAGAGGTCAAGATTAGTGGGCAGACCATTATAATGGGTATTCAGTGTAGATCTGCTGACCAGGAAGACATAGATGAGGCCTTCTTCAAACAATTAGAAAAAGTCTCATATTCACAGGCCCTGGTCCCCATGGAGGACTTTAACAATCCCAATTATCTGCTGGAAAGTTGATACAGCAAGGGTGAAGCACTCTTATCAATGTGCATGAAAACCTGTTGGAATGCTGTGAAGATGGAGCCAGTCTTTTTGATAATACCCGGTGAAGGGACAAGAGGCAATGGGCATAAATTAAATAACAGGAAATTCCTTCTGAGAACAAGAGAACCCTTTTTAAGGGGAGGTGATAAAACCGGATAAAACTGGAAGTTTGCCCTGAGACATTGGGGCGTCTCGATCTTTGTGGACATTGAAATCTCAATTGGACGCTGTCCTGGAAACACTGCTCTAGCTGACCCTGCTTGAGCAGGTGATTTGGACTAGATGACCCTCACAGGTCCCTTCCAAACCAAACTATTTTGTGGGTTCACAATTCTGTATGGGATTGAGCAGACATGCAATCTGAGAAATAATGAAAGTAAGAACCCCTATGGTCTCCCTTTGCAAGTTATAATTAGGAGCTTATTCCATTTTGACAACAGAAAGGTACGGATGTTGCCATGAATTTCTGGGGTGGGGTGCAGGGCAGCTCCTGGTTGTACCCAGTTTTACATGACGCAATGTGTGCATACCACAGTGGTCACAGTGATTGGAGGATGGTGACTTTCTCCTCCCTCCAGTACAAGCACATATGATGGAGTTAGTTGAAACTGAAACAGAAAAGAATCCTCTGGAAAATTGAAACAGAAGTGTACGGTCTGGATTTTTGTCTCATTTCTATCAAGTTGATAAATGCCATTGGAAATAAGTTCTATTAAAATTAAATAGATGGAACAGAACAGAAAAAACTGGTTTTCACTTACTGATAATGTGCTGGGTGAGAGGGTGAGAAGTTTCCAAGGTCATAAAATAAGCTTGGAAAGTTCTGAATCTCTGAAGGTAGTGAAAGCAGAGTGCAAAGGTATTTGTACCAGCAATGATGCGCCTTTTCCAAGTGAGAATAAATGCAGACATGATAATGCATCAGTGGGATCCATTTGAGCCCAGATCATGAAGTGGTTCCTATCAGCATATGAACCTTGGCTCTATCAGATTTCAGGTGCTGCTTTCATGGATCTGCTCTTTTAAGCACTTGAGAACCTATCTCACAATGCTGCAATGTATTTTTAAAGTGTTTTGATGCCTGTTGAAAAGTCTGTATGTGGTTTGAGGTAGGGGAATTTTATCTTTGGCTTTTATGTAAATAAGAGCAAGTCCAGGAACGCAAACATCTTTTTTTCCTTCACATTTTCACTTGTTAAGAAGAAAGCTATGACTTTCTTCTGTCATTCTAAAATCTGTCAAAATTGCTTATGAAAATCTTTAACCTTTTAATCTCTCAATCTTCTTCATTTCACAAAGCGTACTGTGCTGGTCCAAACAGTGTGTCCTTGATTCATTCCTTTTCCATTTTTAGTTAAGAAAGAAAGACTGAATCGGTCTGCTTGCTATGTCCTTGCTCTTTTGATGAAATTTCATCCTCTGAGCGGAATGAACACTGTCTTCTGAGGAGGGCAATGAACTCGGTGTATTGGGTTAGCATGGAAAGGTTTCAGTAGCAGGGGGGGGCTACAGGAGTGGCTTCTGAGAGAAGCTGCCGGAAGCTTCCCCCATGAGTGACAGGGCTAAAGCCAGAGGGCTCCAAGATGGACCTGCTGCTGGCCAAGGCCGAGCCTGTCAGCAGTGGTGGCAGTGCCTCTGGGATAACATATTTATGAAGGATGAAAATATGCACATGAACCCTCAGTCCGAGAGAGGAGTGAGAATATGTGAGAGGAGCAACTCTGCAGACACCAAGATCAGTGAAGAAGGAGGGGCAGGAGGTGCTCCAGGTACAGGAGCAGAGATTCCCCTGCAGCCCGTGGTGCAGACCATGGTGAGGAAGCTCAGCCCCCGCAGCCCATGGAGGTCCACAGTGGAGCAGAGATCTACCTGCAGCCCAGGGAGAACCACACACAGAGCAGATGGATGCCTGAAGGAAGTTGTGACCCTGTGCGAAATCCATGATGGAACAGGTTCCTGCAGGACTTGTGGCCCCATGAGGAGAGGAGTCCACACTGGAGCAGATGTGCTGGCCAAAGTTACGACCCCACAGGTGACCCATGCTGAAGTAGTCTGTTCCTGAAGGTCTGCACCCCGTGGAAGGGATCCACACGAGCAGTTCAGGAGGAACTGCAGCCCATGGGAAGGACTCACACTGGAGAAGTTTGTGGAGGACTGTCTTATGTGGCAGGGATTCCATGCTGGAGCAGGGGAAGAGTGTAAGGACTCCTGCTCCTGAGGAGGAAGGAGTTGAAGACAATATGTGATGAACTGATCACAAATCCTGTTCCCCATTCCCTGTCTCCCTGTGCTGCTGTGAGAGGGAGGAAGTAGAAAATTTGGGAATGAAGTTAAATCCGGGAAGAAGGGAGGGGTGGAGGGAAGGTATTCATAGGATTTGGTTTTGTTTCTCATGATCATACTCTGATTTGATTGGTAATAAATGCAATTAATTTCCTCAAGTCAAGTCTGTTTTGCCTGATGATAACTGATGATTGATCTCTCCCTATCCTTACCTCAAACCATGGACTTTTTGTTATAATTTCTCTCCCCTGTCCAGCTGAGGAGGGGATGATAGAGGAGTGATTTCAGAGGAGTGTATAGCTTTAGCAATTGGTTTTGAGGATTCATAAGGCTAAAAATCCCTGAAAGACAGAATTCAACATTCTCTTTTTAAACAACGTTCCCAGAGATTTTGGATCAAAAAGAATGAGAGATTTGGCTCCTTGATTAATATACAGGACATTCAGAAAACTGGTCCATCCACTGGTTTCTTTTTTCTTTTTTCTTCATACATCACTTACATAAAACCATAGGACCAGAGCTGTCTCCCATGTCTCCCTGTCTTTGTTAATATTGCTCCAATGTTTAAGATAGCCCTTGGACTAGCACATCAATTTACATTCACATATATAGCAGATATTCTTCATGGTGCTAACTTGGGCTATAACACTGCCACAAAATCTGCTAGAGCAAAACCAAACAATTAAGCCCTCACTGTGCAAGAGCAAAAGCAGAAAAGAGTGTATCTTCAAATGTGTATTTCCTTCCACACAGAATATGAGTGTAATAAAGTGTGTTGGTATTTTTGCCTTTTACAGCTCTAAATATTTAGTTTGAGTAAACTGCTATGTGCAAAACATTAAATCCTGTCTGGAATCTACCTACAAGGTATTATAGTCACACCATCTCTCAAATGTGGTATCAGGTCTGTAGTGCGTTCTTTGTGCTGTTGTAGGGATAAGATCCCCAAGTGGTGTAAATCAGTGCACCTTTGCTGGTTTGGCACCAGTGCAGCCACTTATATCCCATGTCCCTGAGTTTTTAGGTTTGCAAGTAAAACAATAATAAATGGCCCTTTTAATTCTGTATTCAGAGTATGTAAATACTGGTTTTTAGAAGTGTCTTCCTGCAATATACCAATTCTAATGTAAAACATGAAAACTGAATATAGGAAAAAATGTGAAAAATGAGGAACAGAAGATTGCTTGGCTTTTGTGCTCAGTTTGAGAGCAAGCCTTCCTCATTGTTGGATCAGTGGTTCAAAGTTTGTAAGAGATATGTAATAGCTATAATTAAATGAGGGCTGGCGAAATAAGTCACAGTACATACAATTCCTCCTGGAGAAGAGTTGCAATTGTCAGTCTGACAATTATAGACTTACTGATATTTCGGTGGAAGTTTCTGAAAAAGCTATTATCATTCAGACAAAGGGCAGCTTTGCAGTAATTCTGTGCTAGCTGTATCTTAAATAAAATAACTCAATTTCAGGAGAAGGAGAAGTAAGGAGGGGGCAACTTCAAGCAAAAATAAATAAACCATAAAATATCCTAAATATATCACCATTTTTAAGTACTTCAGATGTGGGTATTTTTTTATTCACCATGCTAAATGCCTTATTAGCCTAAGAGACTGAGTAAAGCAGAATATGCTAGAAGTGTTGACTGGTCTGATAATCAGGGGAATCTACTTGAGCTGGTACAACAGCAGTAGACACATAGAGACAAAGAACTAGTGGTAAGGGGTCAGTGTCCACATGTGGCATGTTTCCAACAAGCTCTAGTCTGAACCAGTGGAAAGGAATCTGTTCTCACTCCCTAATATCATTCCACAGCGTGATCCATGTGAAGATACCCAGATCAGTTGAAAAACCCCCCACTGATATAAATGAAAACACTGTTTCATATGCAGCCTGTGTTAATGTTTTGTGTAATTTGGGTTTGGTCCTTGGCCATTTAAATGGATGAACTTCCACTGACCTGTTCATATCTAGTGTTTCATAGAGCTGAGAATTTTCCTCCTTGCTTATCCATTTTCATGCATTCTTTCATGTATATACTTTTAGAAGGAAAATCACTTTTCCCCCCCGAATTTTTTTACATTTTACTTTAAGGTATTTGGACTTCACCCTAACGCAGATATAACTTACCAGACCAACCTGGCTAATGAGACATTTAGTACCATAGTGAGCATCCAGCCCAAAGACAGCAGCACTAGAGGGGGAGAAACACGGGAAGCAGTGGTGCAGCGTCTTGCTGATGAGATGCTAGAGAAGTTACCTCCCGACTATAACCCTCATGAGGTATGTGCTACTTAAAAAACAGATGTTTTATGTATGCATGCATGCATGTACATTTGTGTTTTATAAGTTTTATTGAGCTTCTTAAATTTAACTGGCATGTGTTTTAAAAAGGTCTTAAAATTATGCATGAGGGCTTATAAGTCTGTTTTGGTTTATTATCTAAAATATTCCTACTTCAGAAATACTTATTTCAAATGCCACAGTCCACTTAATTAGTCACCTAAACTCAGAAGACCCATTAAAGGCTCTAGAAAGTTATTGCTTTCCTTAGAAGCTTACAGAAGAAGCCTGGTGTCTTCTTCTGAAGGACTGGTGATCCTATAGTGGTTACAGCATTCAATTTACCTACTCCCACTATGACACCACCATGATGAAGAGTGAATTTTATCACTGACTTTTTCATGATCCAGATTTTTTGGGGTCTGAGCCATAAGAGGTATCTTTGTCAATCTTTTCTTGCAGTTTTAATTAATAGTCCCATTAAATGGAAAAATCCAGCATAGAGACTCTTGCATCAGTTTATAAGTAGGATCTGCTGTCTTGCCAAGTGTTTCAGGAACGCTAAATGTTGAAAAGCCCTCATTTCCATGAGTTTATTCTTTACAATTGTTTTGCATTTATAGTGCCTTTTTTTGCCCCCCGGTTGTAGTTCAGGCTTGTCAAATGCTCAGTATGAATTGCAACTTGTTATGCATGCTTTATTTTCTTCTCTGGCCAACGTAGAATGTCCACCTAAGTAACAACTAATAGTATTGGGGCCCTGGCAATATTTCCTGTCCTCTCCTCTACTATTAATCTCAGATTTAATGTGTCTTGTATAAATAGCCACTTTTGTACTGTCATAATTCAGCTCAGAATTTCTCTTTTCATTCCCTTGTTGTCAAGCTACTTATGATCTGCAACTTTTTTTGGTGAGGTTTCCTAGCATCTGTCTCCATATTGTTATTTTTCCATCCATCCCTTCTTGTGTCTCTCATTTTTTGTCACCTTCTCATTGATTCTTAGTGATAGCGTATAAATAATTCATTTGTAAAATTTATTAAGAATGGAGTTCAGTTTTCTATTTTTCATATTATTATTTAATAATGAATAAATACTAGAAATATAAAATAAAATGAAATCTAGTAAGTGTAATAATAATAATGTAATAAATATAATAAATTTCATGTTGGATCTACAACTATCATTTACGCCTTAAATTGTTTTCAGTCCTCTTCCCTTATCCTTCCAATCAGAGTAAAGCTTTTTTATGGAGTTAGATTCTTCTAGTTTCATTCAGCTCCTTAATTTTTTTTTTCAATTTACAGTAGTAGTAAAATACTGAATGTCTGGATAGCATGTATGCTTTTGCCATATTTGTAATATATGAATTGAGCTAAGTTTTTACAATATCCTTGCTAAATCCTCCAAAGGACTATTTCTTCATTTCCTTGTTAAGCTGCCAACCTTTTTCCTCCTGAAGAATTTGCAATACTTAGAAAACATCAATAGTACTTACTGCACTTTATATTGTAACCAGAGGGTGGTCTTAACCTCAGGTTTTACCTCTGGGAAGTCTGTGCAGTGCCTTTCAGTCATGTAAAATGCACACACACTTGTTTAATCCAAATTTCACTTCAAAATGGTTTGAACAAATACTGTTTTTCTCTGGTATTTCTCCTGTTTAATCTTAGTCTCACTCACTTTCTTTCTTTCTTGGTTTACTCACTGAGGTAGGTTATGCACACAACCCACACATAGAGGAGGCCTCCCCTTTTCAGTCACTTCATTAAGTCTTAGCTTTGGAGACCACCAGTTTTGGAGCCAGGGGCTGTAGTTAAGGGTAAAGGGTCTGAAAGGGTTTTTTTGGATGTTCTTCACTCTTGTCTCTCTCTATTTTACTGCTGTATTTGGGTGTAATACATACTTTTCCCTGTGACTGTCTTAAAAAAAATCACCACCAATGTTTTCATTGCTCTTTCAGTCTCATCATCAAGTAGTATGACAAACTATTATCTTTTTTCATGATCTGCCAATCATACATGAGGGGCTTTATCTTCTTATAAGCAATCATCATTACAATGATGCTTAGAATTAACATTTCTTTGCTTCTGTACTGCTTCTCTTACATCTTCTATGATCTTCAAAGGAAACTTCTTTTGCTTTAATTTGCCTGACAGCTGTCCTCTTATGATTCAACCAAGGAGATTTGAGTTTGTACAGAGGATGTGCTGTTGGATCTACTTTTTAATTCTGTATTTCTTGTAGATGCATTCTGAGCTCAGTAAATGTAGATAATGCCTCTTTGTGGGGTTATCAAGTTTTTTAAGGCTCTGTACATCCTGATCTGTGAATTACACTTCATTTTGGCCAATCATACCACTGTATTTACATGCTTTTTCTTCAGTCCGCGTTACTGATGGATGAGATGGTACTTTTCCACAGAAACATCCAAAAATTGTTCTTTGTTTCTGTAACATGGTAGTCATTCCTTTGCTCTGACCATCCAGAGAATATCCTCTGTTCATTTTCCAAGGGTTTGTTATTGCTAATAATGTATTCCTCTGTATATCTCCTTGGCTGTCAGCTGCACTACAACTTCAGATTTTACTTCTGCAGTGTTATGAGGTTTGGTGTTGTTTCTTCCAGTGCCTGATTTTTCAATATTTCTTTCTTCAGTTTGCCTAGTGAATTTACCCTTTGTCTCTTCCTCTACATTTTAGAACTTGTCTCATTCTCAGCATCTTAGAACTTGATTTGGTGTTTACAAATTGTTTCTCTGTTATAGGGGAATTTCCCTTCTCTGCAATCAGTGCCCAGTTCCACATCTTTTTTGTTGCTTATGTGCCAGGAGTGTGGCCACATCTACATAATAAGCAAAAAAAAAATCTATATCAAATGTATTTCTCATCTGAACTGTCACTGTTATTCTGGAGCCTCTTAGAAAGCATGGATATGGCTAGAGTGACTTGTAAAGAGGGCTAAATTTTTAAATGGAAGTTTGTATAAACTGAAAAATGCCCCAAACCCAAATGTCTAAAATACAAAAATAAGAAAAAATATTATGCTCACTAACATATAACCAAGAATTTCATTAATCAGAGCAGAAAAGAAGGTAGAGTTGAGATATTCTCTGAGGGAAGAAGCAATGGAGTTTGGCAGGAGCTACAATATGGCAAATGAAATTATACTTGCAAGTATAAGGAGTGAAATGGATTATGTAGTTACTTCCTGAGACATTTGGGAAAAAAAGGGCATGAGATGAGTTCAGTTGTTTGTCAATTTGAATCGACATTTGGTCATTCCGGACATTGTTACATACTAGATCATTTTAACAGATCTGAAACAAATAAAACCAATATCCTAAATTGTAAGAGAGTGAGGGAATATGTCAGAAAAAGAGTTTATATGCGTGCCTCATTGGAAAAGAGCAGTAGAAAGAGAAACATTCATCAGTCCCAGCAGTGCAGCTTGGGTTTGCTTTTAGAATAATATTGTGCTCCAGTAAGGCCATGACATGTTAGTCTTTGAAAAGCTAGGTATAAAGATACTATCAGTGGAGAATATAAAAAATTTTGGGAACAATGAAGGTAATTAAAAGGAAATTCTCTTCAGGGAAAGTGGCAGGTGCCTTTGCTACCTTAGAGAAGTTCTTGTGGCTCCCTTTAGAATATGTGGAGTGAATTTGCACAGAGTTACAACCCCAACAGACTGGGTTAGGGACAGATGGTACCAAAACCAATTATTTGCTGGCATTCAGAGCTCAGGATTGTATTTTCTCTTGATACATTGTGAATCCAGAGAAATTTCCGGCTGTCACAGAAAGGCCTTCATTTCTCAGTTATTAGCCTTTGGCAATGATTTCGGTCTCAACAACTTTCAAAACAGGGCGACTATTTTACCCCATGATATACGCTTCCTCTTTTGTTGTTCTTGTAATGCTTCTCACCAGTCAAGTAACTTACCCAAAAGAGTAGAAACAAAGCGAGTAACCTTTGCATGCTTTCTCAGCCTGTGGTTTGGCACAGGTGATGGAAAAGTAAAATGAACCTTCCTCCTCACCCAAAACTGTCCTTGTTTTTCTCTAAGTAAGAATTCTGCTTTCATGACCCCATTTGCTTCTGGGTCTCACCTCGCAGGTTACAGAGAAATTAGTGGTAAAATGATTAGGTCCAGTCAGTCCCTGTGAGTGAAGACAGGTGCAAGAATAAATGTCAGCCTGTCACACAGAGAAGTTTACAATGAAAATGGTCCTTGCAGCTTGAAAAACAGCATTCTAGGGAACAGCAAGTAGCAGCGTTTTTTTCTTTAAATATTTTTTGTAGTACTAATTTAGCTGCAATTCCTCTAAGGCTATGGCTACATTAGCAAGCACTGCATGGAAATAGGAATTCGTCTGAGGACCCCGGGCCTTCATTAGATGTTTTACTGGGGAATTTGCCTTGGTCTAACTCTAGTCTGGGCTATAGGCTGAATGCATTAGTGGTTGAAGTACCTTAGAATCCCTGAAGCACATCTTTTGGGTTAGTTTAATTTGAAGCTAAGACCTTTGTGTGCCTGGAATCTAGTTTTCAGTGCAGGATTTTTGCTACAAAAAAAACCCAAATAAAAAATTTCAGGGTCTGAACTGAAACACTGACATAGAAGATTCTGTAATATGTCCCTGGTTTACTTATTACCACTATCAGATAGGGTGGCCATCCAGCTCTAGAGCTTCCTCTATTTTCTTCGTATTTCTCTGTCTGCCTCTTTGTGTACAACAAGGAAGAGGTCCTTGGCATCCCTTGAAAAGAGGTTTGGGTTGTCCATCTACAGAGTGATGGACTTCCCATTTCTGCTGACAAAGAATGTAGCAAGTAACTAAGTCTGATTGAAAATAATAGCATTTACTGAAAGCCGTAGGCAGTCACTAGTACAGTAACTTGATCAATGATCATGGCATGAGTTCAGCAGCTACTTTTCTACTGATAATCTTATGAAGTATGTGGTGACAAAGAAACTGGTGACCTGAGGACAGTTAAGAAATATGCATAAAGGAATCTGACACAGTAGAGATATGCATTGCAAAATCATGCAAACAAAGCCATTAAGATAATGATTTTAGTAACTCCTTTCTTAAATCACATTGTTTTATGTTAGGTGATAGCTGTTTGCATAATGAAAAGGAGATGTTCTAAGTGGGCTTTATGGAATTAGTATATTAATCTCAGAAAGGCTATTTTGGTTAATGAGTTTTGTCTTTTGAGGTTTTTTTTTTCTGAGAGTCAGAATCCAACTCTTTATGTCATAATAAATACAACACTGCATGTAAGTCATCTGATTGCTTGATAAGAATTCTAATACAAAACTACTTAATCATACCTCAGAGCTTGTGTTTCAAAGAGCCTTTGCAGCAAGATTTCCAAGAAATGCACTATGTTATATCCAGTAAATCTCACCACAGATCAGGATTGATTTGTATACAATAAAGTAAGAAGTATGTAATTTTTTTCAATTTTGATATCTGGTTGTGCTTGGTGCTCCAGACTGAATGCTGTGAGCATATCTAGGTTGGATTAGCAAATTTCTGCTTTATTGGTTGGCTTCATTATTCAAAACATTACAGGTGTTCTTGTAGGTACATGAAAGTAGATCAGAAGAATGTGTAAATTCTGAGAATTCACTAGCTAAGTTGTACTATTATTGGTGCAGTAACATTTTACAATCTCTACTTCATCTCCTCTTTGTAGATTCATAAATATCAATATTTTGGAAAATAACCCCTTTAACAATATCTTCCATACAAATTTTCCTCAAATGGGAGAAATTCTTCCTCTAAATGCTCCTCAAAAGGAACACATGCTTTGTAGACTAGAAATAAAAAGTGTTTTTCTTATTTAAAGGGTAACATGCACAGACTATATTCTGCATAGTTCCTTTCTTATTAGTGGCATGCACTAGACTTCTAAGTATTCTGAAAAAAATAAATCAAATGTTTTTCCTTTTTGTCAAGAGGGAGAATTACCAATTTATGTAAATTTTTCAGAAAGCAGAAGTTTTTCCTGGATTTTGTATTAAATAGTCAGAATACTTCATTGTGGGGGTTATCCAAAAACTTTATTGTCTCAGCTCTAGTCTTGTAATAGCTGATTTTAGTATTTTTTTCTCTTTCACAGGCAGAATGCATTAATTCAGTCTGTAAAATGTACTGTCACATTGCAAAGCATTAGCATAATTGGCTGGCACCTATTTCTTGGACATTCTGTCTGACAAACCCATGGGTCCTTGTGATTAAAATATGATGTATAACCTTGCTGATAGCTGTCTCCCAAGGAGGATAGCACAGAAAGTTGAGAAAGAGTATATTGGACTTGGAGTTGAAATTTAAGATTTGGAAATTGCCAAAGCACTTGCATATTTATACTAGTGATTGTAACTACTCAACTGCTGTATGATATTCGTCTTGCAGAAATTTTCTATTCAGTCTAATAATTAAATCTTTAGCAATGTTTATTATTTGTATAAAATGTATAGTATACATAATAATGTATACAATGAGATATATGAGCCATTGGCTTTCTGAAAGTGGGGAAAAACAGTCAAAAGTCTGAAAAATCAAGAATTCTGGTTCTGTGTGGTGTATGGGCACCATGATTTTTTCAGGTGCCATTAACCCCTCTCTCACTCACTGTTATGTACAGTGATCTTTGATATACATGGAACACGCAGTGCATGTCTGAAGCACAATCCATACACATTATTTGCAAAAGTGAGACAGGGAATGCTGTTGCTACTGTTACTATGTCATGTCCTTAACTAACACAGGCAACTGATTCCATTTTGAGAATATTCTCTGTTGCATTTCAGAGAAACTGTTGTCTTTAAAACCTAAAAAGGCCAAAGGCTCCTACTTGCAAAACGGTGCACATAATGGTGTAACAGATTTCTGCGGCATCTGTATTATTTCTGGCAATCTTGCCTCTCTAGTAATGTATCCATGAGCGTCTTGTCTCATGAACGACTCACAGGCTACTGAAAGTAGCAGCTTTTACATATCATTGTGCTTGTTAAGTGGAACTCCATTTGTTGCATTATTTCAGCTCAGCAGGGCAAGAAAAGGTGAGAAAGTTCACCTAGTACAATTTGGAAATATGAAGAAGTTACCATCAAACATGCTTTTGTATAGCATGTGGGTTTTTTTATTATAAGATCTAAGACCCTGCAGCCTAACAAGGACAGAAGGAACTGCTGTGTCCCTTCAAAAAGAGGGAACTTTCCCTTCTTAGAATGATGGAGGAGCTCATTCTGGTAAGCTAATGAGTCACAGTGTGCTAAATCTTACAGTTGGCACAGGGCTTGAAGGGCCATCTGTTACTAAAAAGTTTCTTTTCTGAAAATGTTTTTGCTTTCAAAAATTATTGCATGGGAAACAGGAGATTAGATTTTATAATCATTGCACTATTCTTTTTAAGGTGAAAGCCCAGCTTCAAAAGATGGGAGCTACTCAGCCCATAAACATATTTCTCCGTCAAGAAATTGACCGCATGCAACTTGTTATATCCAGAGTTCGAACTACACTGACTGATCTCAAATTGGCTATTGATGGTAAGCTACAATATCAAAAATCATAATTAAGGTGCAATATTTATTGCTAGCAGTTGCTTATGCCATATGACTAAATAAATATTGCCCCTCCTTTCCTTCCTTTCTCTTTTGTTCCCTCCCTCCCTCAGTTTTTCTCTTTTTCTCTCTCTTTATCATATGACCACTAATTTTAGTCCCTAAAATCTCCTGATTACATCTCTAAGGACACTCCACCTAAATTTATTCTGCATGCAGGCGCTCCAGTATTGCAGTTCATGTCCGTCAGCACTGCATCACTTCTGTGATCCTCTCTAGGATCCTACAGAGCTCAGAGGACCTGAATTGCGTGATTAGGTCCACGGGTCATGTACCAAAGTCATTTATGAAATGAAGCTGAGACATAATGATATAGAACAAGGTAGAAGTATTGCTGCTAAGTAATTGAGAGACAGGGAACTCAGGAGTAAAGGTGATAAAGACTCTAATTTAAGGTGAAATTTGACATTTTTGTGAAACTGGTTATACCAAATGGCATGTCTCTAAATGGAAGCTGAAGTGAGTGGCAGTGTCAGTCAAAAGAGAGAGAGAGAGAGAGTTCTTCTTTTAGGCATCACAGGAGACAGGCAACAGCACTCTGTATCTCTCAGAGACAGGAGTATTTGGCTGAAAGTGAGCAATGGTGAATGAAGTTAAAATAAACCAAGAGTAGAGGCAACTAGA
The DNA here is from genome assembly GCF_017639235.1 of Corvus kubaryi. Taxonomy (NCBI): domain Eukaryota; kingdom Metazoa; phylum Chordata; class Aves; order Passeriformes; family Corvidae; genus Corvus; species Corvus kubaryi. The sequence continues at coordinate 179,029 of NW_024581680.1, forward strand.
AGCAGATGGAAAATTGGATCGGAAGAGGAGTGAGGAAAAAGAAGGGATAATGATGTTACCATCTGCTTTTTTTTTCACTTCCTATTTTGCTCATCTGCAAGAGTTGAAATACCCAGGAAGGAAAGCATACTGTTGCTCAGCCAAGCTTCTGAATTAACAATAAATTAAAATCAAGTAGGAATGGGTTGATTCCACTGGTTAAGATCTCGCCCAAGTCTGCTGTTCCCTAGCAGAGAGACAGAAAATATCTGAGACAGCAAACTGTCCTCACAGGGAGCAGGTCAGAATGCCTCAGAACTAGTCCCTTCTGACATAGCTGATGGCATTACTGTAATCTGTCTTACTGGTGTTTTCCAGTCTTTTGACAATGTCTTTCATGAGGGGAGATTTTTTTTAATTTGTGTTTTTATTACACAAGAATCAAAAGGGATTTTTTTCCTATCATTTGTATGATACACTAAGCCAACAATACGTGCTTCAGAAACCTCGTGCTTATAATCTGAATCTAGGAAAGAGGTTCATAAATGTGCCCAAGGCTAATAAGCTTTCATATCCTGTAATAACATAGGCAAAGATCAAGCTGGAAGAAACAATTGTCCTTTCTTCCTGAGCTGAAAGTTCCATTTTATGTGTGAATAGAGTCCCTTTTCAAGTAAATAAAAATAATATTTTCCATCCATGAAAGTGTTAATCTTTCCTTGATTGTGACAGATATATTTAAATTCTCAATGTGTATAATATTCTGCAGAGGGGTGGATGAGTAACATAATTTATTTGCACTTCACATTCAGTTCCACAGTGGGCACAGTCTTCTGCCAGATGTTTAATCAAGTTAATGCTGTAACTTTCATGCAGTTCTCTAAAACATAATTTCTTATGGACAGACAAGTTAAATATAGTGAAAAATTGCTCTGAAAACAAAATTGGATGTATAGTTAAAAATAACAATTAATGGCTTCTGGCATGTTTATGATATATCAAGTGCACATGGTGGACTGTTAATTAGGGGATGGAAAGAACATTTAGGCACTCTACCTCAGCAAAAGGGAAAACCCCAAGCTGTCTCACACTAGATTCTCCCCCAAAACTAGTCAACTGCAATCTCAGGTCATCTGAGGTGCTTCTTTTTCTTTACAATGAGGTAAACTGATCTGCCTGCTCAAACAGGTCATGTGATTTTTTACATCTGCCCAGCTCATGTATCTGGCTTTGGCTTCGTGAATGTGTTAAGGTCCCAGCACCCACTTTTGGCAGACCTAAACTTTCAAATGAATTTTGTGTTTAAGAATATAGTGCGTCTTTAGCTTGTGTCATGTAGCTTTGTGAAAGGAAGTCTGAATATCTGATTCTCCAGTTTGGATGTGAATGGTTGGACCTTGTCATTTTGATGTTGCTCACCAAGTTACATTTGAGGTAATGTAAATCCCTCCTCAGGGAGAGCCCATGCGCAGCTGAACATGAGGGATGTAGAAGGAATTAGCCCAGACAGTTTTGTCCCTCTGTCCCGAGGGCAGATTAAGCAGTGTTCAGCTTTTGGGATGGGTGAGGATGCTCAGCATGTGTCCAACATGTTTGTTGGCAAATATGCCCCAGAAGCTTTCGTCTCCACCAATAAACTGCTGCCCAGAGGGATACTTTTTCTGGATCAAATTGTAGTAATTAGATTGTAGCTGCTCATTGTACTCTCAATTATGTCCCAACCATTACTTCTGCTTTAATTACTTATTGATTGCCCAGAGTTTATTTCACAGTTAGCATAATACAGAGTTTCACCATAAATCAGAACACAGCAGTGATGGGTGTCCTCTCGAGTGCCCTAAATAGAAGCCATGTTCCAAACAGAGAAATCTTTTCAGAGACAAGGAGAAGTAAGACATGGGATCTGCACCAAAAATGCCACATCTTAATGGGTTATGAGCAGCAGATCTTGAGCCCTGTCAGAAGATGACCATTCCTTGTAGGGCAGTATCTGAGCTATTAAGTTCCTGTGTACTTACTGCCTGCCTCTGGTGGTGTAGAGGCCTCTGGCACAGAATACTAATCCCTCACTCTTTATTGTAGAGTGGATGCTTCAAACCCCCTCTCCCACTAGTGAAGATAGTGTTTCTAAATGCAGTAAAACCTAATGACCCATCCAGTTATTCCTAGCCTCTTAGAGTTTGTTTGAGTTTGTTTGAATGTGGTCTGTCTGTGAGATTTTGTGGGGTTGTCTTTATTTCTCCATGCACTGAATAAGAGTGGTAAGCATTTTTATGTGTCTTCTCTTGGTGAATGAAGTGAGAAGAGAGATTCTGTGGGAGTGTTTTCCATGAATGAAGTGGAGCATACTTGTAGTAGCGCTGAAAGTAGGTATCAAATCCTTGGCAATGGAAATAAGCACAGCTTTTAGTATGATTTCAATCCTGATTCTTTTTAACCCACTTAACATTGTGTTTAAGGGCTTCTTGTGAAAGAAACAAATGCTTAACTCATTTGCTTATACCTAGATTCTACTTTGGTCATAAAACTGCATCCACTTGGTCCTGGTTTCTGGTACCTTACAGCTTTGTGTTTTCAAACTAATCCTTTGGAATCGTCTAAACTGCCTACTTCATGAACAAGTGAAGAACATCTGAGAAACCTTTTATTTTTTTATCTTTTCATGTCATATATGAGCCACATGATCACTGCTGTATATACAGTATTTGCAGAGTTAGGAGAGAGCAGTCCTTTTCTGGAAAAACAGCAGTTCTATGGCGATGTAGTTCTACACACGTTACAGGAGTTGTGTAGGATTTTTATATCACCTACACAAACTTGTGTGTTAAGCCCAAGGTAAAGATTTGCTACTTTTTTCCAACTCAGAATACCATGAAGTTGAAAGTAGTGTTTGTATCCTGATACTGCAAGGAATTTCTGTTCATTGTATGTGGCACCTTATAAGAGGGATATAAATGAGGTCCAAAAGAGTCAAAAGAGGTAGCTGGTAATTTATTTTAACCTACATGGTGAAAAAGTGAAGCTCGGGAAACTAGTCTTGCCAGAGTGCACAGCAAAGGTAATTTCCCATGAAAGGGAGAAGTATGGACTGATTCCCCCTGTCTGGCTAAGTTCTATTTTGACTTGTAATGGTGTAAGACTGCTAATACTAACAAAGTTTTAGTTTGGCTTGCTGACAGTGGTAATAGAATTTTGGACTGAAAGATCTTGGGCTCTTGCCTTACTAAGTTCTACTCTGTGTGTGTGTGTGTGTGTGAGGCTTGTAGGGATCATCACTTTTGGATGAGGATTTTATTTGAAAGTGATTAAGAGCACTCAGTGAAGACAGTAATGGAATATAACAATGGGGACATCATTTGAGGAATAGAAGGGATGATTCTAGTATGTGTTGTGGTGTAGTTACTCTTGGCTCAGCACCTCTCATCCATTATTTCTCATCCTGATAAGAATGCCAGAATCCCTCCTGTTGTCTTTCACAGTGTGGCACATCATTTCTGAACTTCTTAATAGGTATTACATATGCTTGCCATGACGCTGGCCAGGACAACTGTTTAGAAACACACACTGCACATTAAGGACAAACTGCAGAATAGAGTTTATCTGCCTGTTGTATTACTCTAGCTCAGGGTAGTGATTTGTATTACCTTTTTTGTAGAGTTGTGTGTGGATTTTCATCTTCAAATTACTGCTTTAAAATTTTTATTTTCAATCCTTTGATGGAAAGGACTCTTCAGCCAAGAACATTTAGTTCGGGAGCTGGTAAATTTTCAGAACAATTTGCAAGGTTACTTTCAAATTGCCATCTTTCTGACTGAAGGATTTAGCTATTGAGGAGAATCTAGGAATTTGTGCTTTTCTATGTGAAAAATTGCATGCTACTCAAGTTTCTTAGTCCCTCTCATCTCTCCTGACTTGAAGAATTAAATCAGAGGATTCTGCACCAGAAAAGAAAGATGGGAAACAAAGAGAAAACAGAACAGGGGCAGAGGTTAGATGCAGGTGGAGAGAATACCAGTCTGCAAGTAAAACATGGAGAGAGTGTTGTGCATGGCAGGTCTTGGCTGCCTGTTTTATTCTTCCTCTTCTGGAGAGCTGGGGCAAAAGAAAGCAGTAAACTGTTGAGAGGCCTTGGGATTAAAACAGCGCGGTGAAGTTAAATGAGCTTCCGAGAACTTCCCAGGAATCACCTCCAAATGCTGAAGTGCCCAAGCACTGCAAATGAAGAGAGAGGAAAATACCCAAAGAACTGCCTGAAGCAAAGAAGTTGACTTCTATCAGTGCAGCAGTGGTGGTCACAGAGCTGGCAGAACCATACTAAAGCTTGCAAAAAAAAAAAAAAAAAATTAGTTATAGGAAAATATACATTAGCTTTTATACCTTGAGCCTTTGTGTGGAATAATAAGAAAAGCTTTGGAGAAAACACAGGCGAGTGTTAGCTGTTGCCATAAGGCAGAAAGAGAGGAAACCTTAGGAAGTTATAAACAAGTCGGTATTTTCTTTTCAACATGTTCAGCAAAGAAGGGGGAGTTGGAGCTTGGTGGTGGAGGCAAGGTGTGACTGCTTCAAGAACAAAGCAGGTTTTTTGGATGGTAAACTTGGGTGGGAATTAAAGTGTGAAAAAGTCAGCTTCTGGGTTTGCAACTGGGACAGTCAGTAATGGATTGATGCTTTCACTGAGCTTTTTTCTTTATGTGCTGTTCAGGCTAGCTTAACAGGCTCATTGTCTAGCAAGTATTGTTCTCCAGGGCTAGTCTCCAATTTTATTATAATGATATCAGCTACTGGCAAACTGTACTTGATGGAGAAAGTAACTTTTTCTCATGTCATTTGTATCCTACATAATTATTCTTGTTATTTTTGATTTACATCTGTGCCTGTGGGAAGAGAATCAGTCAGTGGACTGAGGCTTTTTTTGGTTCATGCTGGAATTTAAGATCCTTCCTTTGTTCCTAACTTTAGCTACTCATTTAAATGAGATATGTAAGTTTCCTAGTTCAGATAGACTCTCATAAATGTGAAATTCAAAACAGATCCAAATTTTACAAATTACACAGTTTTCAAGTTCAGTTTGTGGGAGGTATGGTAGTGAAAAGGGTCAACTCCAAGAAATAATAAAAGCTCCTGATGTAGTCTATTCAAAACATTATATCTATTGAATGAATCACCCTAAAACCAGATCATTTTAAAAGAACAGACTATTTACTTTAATTATGAATAAAATTAGTTATCCTCAGAACTGAAAAGCTTTATTTGGGTTATTCACCACTCAGCAGTTGGATAGATTTAGATGTGATTTAGAAGGGGGATGGTATAAATTTTGGGCAATCAAAAAGGGGAATCCTAATTTCTGAACTCTGTATACTGTGCAAACAGTATGGTTACAGTGGATATTATTTTTGAAGTATGGAAATGCCCTAATGTCTTTAACTGACCTGACCCTTCATCAGTCATTTTCAGATGGGCTTTATTCCATTCAAGAAAGGGACTATCATGGAGTAAGCCCCAAAATAACAAAGTTATAAACAGTTGACCTGATTCGTAGAACATTAGAGCCTGTCATGTTAGGTTCATAGGACATTCAGTCTCTTCATATAGTACAGTGCTCTGAGGTTCTCAGAAATTAAATATGAGAAGCCTATGGCACTGTACTACTCATTCAATTTATCAAAGATAGTTTTTCAAACAGCTGTATCACTTCTGTCCTGAAAGATGGCATGATTTTTCTCCTATGGTACTGATTTTATTTCTGACAATTATTTTATTTTGTTAATTATTTTTATTTTTATCAGAGTATTTTGGCTGCAGGAATGCATCCCAACACCCACAGATGCCATTTAGTGCTGAAATTCAAGCACTGTATGCCTACTGCCAGAGATGACACCCACTCACTAGGAATATTTATGCAGCTATATGGGCACGGCCAGAGCTGCGAACATACCTCATCCTCAAGAACACTCTGCCTTAACATTCTCAACAGCTGCTCTGAGTCATAGCAGGCAGGCATTCTAAGGGATTTCACAATGCTTCAGGGCAGAGACTGGTTGTATCTCCCTATCTGAAAAGCTCCAGCCTGCCCAGAAGAATAGAGAAGGAAAGGAGAAAGTTGAATATATCAGCCTGAAAACAAGGAATAACCAGAGATGAAAGAGTTCTTTCTTTCTCAGTTCTATGGTAGTGATCCCCAGGGCTAAAACAAGATGCTCTTCACTTGTTTTGTGCCCTCAGTACGGTTCCTATGAAGTTGAAACCAACATGCATTGCAAGACTTCTTTTCCCACATTTTCTGTCTCTAAAAGGTGAATAAAGTGTATGGTGTAATATTACGTTTTTCTAAGGAAAGAGGAGAAGACGTGGAGTGGCTTCTTTCTTAAATGTTGGTTCTCTTGGTTATATGTATAAGACAAGATTAATACCCAAAGAGAAGGTTTATTAATTGTGTTCTAAAAGTCTCTTAGCTACTGCAGAACGTGATTCTGAGCCTGACTACAAATCAATTGCAGAGAACGCAGGATAGGGAGTATTTTTTAATATTTACTGTTTTGTAAAAGTAATGGTTTTCTCAAAGAATTTGTTGCACTAAAAGAGGTGCATATAAATGGAGGCAGATCATTCATTATCTGCTAGAAGAAATCAAAGCCTATTTGCCATTTATGTATCATAGAAAGCACTAGATTTGCACACACTGCTATAGGAGTGTTTATGTTTTAGCTCTGTTCTTCAAAATTAAGCTGGTGTTTGGTTTCTGGATACACTTTTCCTTCTCCTCAACTGAAGCCCTGTCATCCTCAGTGGAAGGAAGGGATTTGAAATGCTTTCTTATTACAGGCCACATTTCCTTATGGGTATGTCTGGATGGACCACTGCAGTTCTTTGCAGTCACCCAGACCACCTCCCTTTCCTTTACATGTTCTGTGGTGGAAGCCACCTAATTCTGTTTGGTATCTTATGTTGTCCTTGTGGCAATTACAGCAGCTGTGTGCGTGGTGATATATTGTACTTTGGTATTACATGAATATTTAATCAAAGTTGGGGCTACCAGACCAGTTTCTATAACAGAATAATAGAACCAGTTTCTGGAACAGAGAAGTCATCCTGAGGCATGGCAGTGTGCCAGATCTCAGTACCATTGAGAATACATAAGATGTGGGAACTTCTAGCACACGGAATGGTGAGAGTCACTGAAAAATCACTGTCTTAGTAAATGCCAGCATTTTAGTGGAGAGAGCAGTACTATGCATGGAATATATGAGTATGCACCGCCACTGCCAAAAAAAAAAAAAAAAAATCCTGCCTCTAGCTTTATTCTACGTACTGCTTTCCCACTGAGAATCTTGATAATGGAAATGTACAAAGTTATCATTAATAATAGCGAATTTCATGAATATAATCACTGCCAGTACATGCTTAGGATATAGATGAGTTACACAGTGTATCTCTATCATTGATCGTGCATGTAGGATCCATTAAAATTTAGAAAAAAAGTTTTCAATGATTAATCACATTCCAAACACACTGTGAATATAATGAATATAAATAATGTGTATGAAGGAGAAGAAGTTGTTTAAGAAACATATCTTTGTTTCTGATCAAAACAACAGAAGAGATATCATTTATCTTATTGCCTTTAGCTTTGAATCAAGTCTTATAATTTTGAACAAATTAACTACAAACTGATAAGACTGCAGTGCTACAGGTGTGCAATTAAGGCACAAAAAAAAGAGGGTTTATGAGACTCGGAATGTTATTTGGAAGTTTTAATTGCCTTTGCAAGCTAGGGGAAAGTTCATTCTGAACATTTTGCTTATCTTCCAGGAAGCATAATTATGTCAGAAGAATTGCAAGATGCTTTAGATAATATTTATGATGCTAGAATTCCAAAACTGTGGTTTAGGATTTCCTGGGAGTCAACTACTTTAGGATTTTGGTTTACTGATCTTCTTGAGAGAAACCAGCAGTTCAGCATCTGGCTGCAGGATGGCCATCCAAACCAGTTCTGGATGACAGGATTCTTTAATCCACTGGTAAGTTTGCCATGTTGACCTTTATAACTTCTGAGTAACAGAATTAGACCTTGGGAGGACTTCAAGCTGACTTAATATTGACTATATGAAGGGTAATCTATATTAATTTTTTAGCATAAATATAGGATAAATTATCTTCAGTATCTACTGAAGAAATTTTTGCTAGAACAAAATAATGCTACTGAAATGATGAAATGCATCTTTGGCTGCTTTAATCATGAGGAAATTGGGTAAATACGTGCTTTCACATTTCAACTTAATCTTCCCTTTTTTACCTCTTCTGTTACCGTGATCTGTTCTTTATTTTTTGCATGAAAATCCCTCTGAGTACAAAACAAGATAAGTTCCAGAACTCTGACATAGGAAGAAGAGATTTGGACTTGGTTCTCAATCCTTGCAAATCAGTTCCTTGAAATGGAAGGTTTGTTATTCATACCACCCCAGAATTGTGCCAGACATGGTCTGCAGAGACATATAAAAAATACAGCCTCTTGTCTGCACCATCTAAAATAAAAACCTGGCATGAAATGAAACACAGAAAAAGGAACAGCTGAGAGCAGAGTTAAAAAAGTAAAATATACATACCTAGATGATGTGTAGTTTCTCTGCAGAGCTATCCACATCCATTAAAGCTTTTTATGATTCACAGATGTTTGTGGGAAGTGTGAGTTGTGGAAATGAGTCATTGTGAGAGTATCCAGCCAACAGGTTTCTATGAAGCCTCAGGAAAGAACTATTTTAAAGACCTATTTTAATCTCAGTACTTGTTAGCAATGCAAAAGCTAGCTGAAACAGCTGCCTAGAATAGAGAAAGCAACAGTGCCAAATATTCTCTAGGACTACTGCTGGGAAATATCCATCTATCATCTATCCTGTGTGTGTCAGCTGTCTGCCGGTACAACTTTATAGCATGGAAGGGGGTTCACAGAATCCCCGAGCAAAGGGTTCTCAAGTGCGAGGGAGAGGAGTAGGAGTTCTAATAAAATGCTTGTGCTTCCATACTTGGTTTGCTAGCAACACACTGATGGCAGCATTCTAAAATACTTCAAAGTAACTTTTGCAATGATCAGGCTGGATGCAACAATAACAGGCTTTTGGCTTTGTTGGTGTTTGCTTTTGCACTACAGATGAGCAAGAGCTGATACAGATTTTGTACTGGACATTTTAGCTGGCTTTTTTGTGCTCTGGGGTTCTGAAATTTTGCCAGCCCAAATTGGGCATCCTACATTTTTTTTGGATCCATATAGCTGGATTTCTGAAAAGAGCTGCCAAATAATCAGTGTAAAATGTCCCCAAACAAATTGTGATTTAATAGACCATAGTAAATGAGAAAGCCTCTAGAAATACAAAAATTACACACTTCATAACCCCTAGTTCTTTAAGTCCCTAAATACATTGTGTGCAGAGATTAAAAAATTTATTTGCGCTGACAATCACAAGCTTAAGAACCAGACAGTTATTGTTGCAGTCACCACTTTCTGTAACCAAGCCTGTGGGAGTGGCTCATTCTAAAAGCAATTCACCTGAGCAAAGACTCATTTTCTTTTTAATTAACTGTTATTTTGTTAATAGTCATATTGCTGTGTTTGAAATCAGTATTTCATATGTTAAAAAAATTGATTTTCGTCTTCTCAAACAAGCTGAGGTGGTGAGGTGTTAGTGCTGCAGTTCTAATGGCTTGTTTGTAATACCTGAGAAGTTGTCAGAAAAATCCTTTCATTTGTGAGATGAAATGCAGCTCCTCAGTCATTTGTCTGCTTGCATATATCTCACTGTTTGCTTTACAGTCAATGGATAAATGCCATGGATAACACAGGGCAATAAAGTAGATTTATAGCACTGGGAAAACGAGGCATTCTGGCAATAAAAAATAATATAGGACCAGTCTCTTGGACTGTTTATTCACTAGGATAAATTCAGTAATTTCACAGAAGTTAATCTTTATTTTTGGTGATACAAATGAGGGCTGGCTCAGACTTCTATGTATAAGAAACCTGATTCCCCTTGTGTGTCTGCATGGGGCCAAGATAACTGGGGTGAACAAAACAAGAAATGCCATGAATTTTCTTCCCTCCTGGAAGTTAATCTGATGTTACTGGAGTTTTTCATCAAAAATTTGACATTAGGCATTTCTCATTTCTACCTCCCAATTTCCATTTTGTGGCTGACACTGGTTTATTGTTTCCTTGTTTGCATCTCTGTATCCAGTTCCTGTCACTTGTCCTATATATAGATTTTAAGCACTATGAGGCAAAACTGTCTTTCTGGTTGTGTAGTACTCAGCATAATGAACCCTCAACCTACTTCTACGACCCTTAGATGCCAAAGCAATGCGGATACTAATCCGAATATGAAGTACAATACCTCCATTCCTCAGTGCCCACTTAGTTCTAGCAAACCTGCCATAATTTGCTCAGTATTTGCAAAGTGAATAACAAACAAGGAACCTCCATAGTAAGGTAAAGGAGAAAATATGATTGTGAGAGCAATAGACTTAACTGATTTCTGTATTTTTTGTCACAGCCTCCATGGGTGCCTGCTTTTCCTTCACTAGAAGGTTCAGAGTTAGTTCGCATGAGTTGTTTAAAGGCCAAAGGACAAAGCTTTAGCAGGCTTCAGTGAGCTGGACAGGGAGAAATTCAGGAAAAGGCAAACACACATATACAAAAAACCCCCCAGAACCCTAACCAACCAACCAACCATAAACAACCAAACCAAACAAACAAAGGATTAAAGGATTACCAGAAATTGAAGCAAATATCATGGCAAGTGGTTCATTATGTCCCTGACAAGAGGGTTTTGGGGTGAGCCAAGCCCTCAGCTGTACAGTGGCACCTCAAGCTACTTGATTCTGTCTTGCTCTTTGTTGTGCCATTCACCCACTCTGGGACACCCAGCTGGGCCTCCAGCTCACAGCTGCAGTCTTCAAATGCTGTCTAGGATTCATTCAAATGAGCAGATAAGCATTAAAAGTCCCACTGCAGAAAGTGTATAGGTCCTGCCATGTCTGTAGGAATAATCTGCTATCTAAACCTTATCCCTGAAGACAAGTCACAGCTCTGAGCTTACTTTTATTCCAGTGTTTCCATGGTGCCTTTGAACTGATTCCCTTAATACAGTCATTGCTCTGTCCTCTTCAGGCTCTTCTTTCTTTAATATTTCAGTTTATCTGGGATCCAGTAGCCCTCTGGGGCTTTATGGCAGTGAACACTCCATGTATTTTAAACTATTGGTTCTAGCATGTTTCTACAAATTAAAATTCCACAAATTACTGCAAGGATTCTGCTTTCATTTAATAGTATTTCTGATAGAAGAATTTGGCCTTTAATCCTGTGTCCCTCAGCTATACGCTGGAGTTCTCATCTACTTCAAACGCAATTACAATTATCTGTGCTATCACAGAAGCTCTTTAAAACACTTGTCCTGGGGTCTCTGGTATTATATTAATGAGAAACAACCAATGTAAGTTAACAGAAATACCTGAGTTCGTGAAAGTCATCTCACATTCTCATAACTTAAAGGGTATTGCATGGCTACAAAGTGCTTGGAGCACTCCAGTCCTATCAGCCAGAGGTTGGCCCCTGGGTTCAGTAGACAGTTTGCCAATGTTCCCACATCTGACTTCTTTCCATTCATTTGGCCCTAATGGTAGGCCAACAGAGCACCCTCTACTGTGAATATTGAAGAAAAATAAAAACTTTTTCAATTCCCTCATTGCTCCTGATTTCTTCCTAGTGGAGCTGTTGGCTCATTAATTCTCACCTTTGTGTGTTCCTCATGTGTATTCCTATGTTGTTGCAGTAGATAAAGACTTTTCACTGAGCACAATGTCAGAGGCATTTCAGTATTTAATGGCATGATTCTAGCTGGTATTTCCTTTGTGTTCTTATTTGTTGACTGAAAAGCATTTTTTACAATGTCAGTATAAGAAAAGGTGAATAATATAGCCAGTGTTAGAGGAATTAGAAATTACCTGTGTTTGGAATCTCTCAAAACACATGAATCTGGCAGCCCTATGAACCTCTCTCCATCTGGTTGGTTGTAAAAAAGGCATGTGAGGTGAGTTATACAGGCACTTCTGATATGTTAAATAAGCCAACGTGGGGGCTTCTTAGCACCAACGTGTGCACGCCAATTATGTATGGATGCATGGTGCTGAGAAAATACAGAAAACCATTGGATTTACACTACCAAATTTGTTTTATATGCACATGAAATTCTGCGGGATGAGCTTTCATACAGCTGATGTCACATCGGGAAAAAAATGTTGTAAATTGTTTAAATTCAAGGCTTTTTAAAAAATCCTCTGTATCATATTCCTGTGTATCTCCTTAGGGATTCCTAACAGCCATGAGGCAAGAGACAACTCGCATGAATTTAGCCAAAGGGTGGGAACTCGACAGTGTGGTTTTGTACAGTGAAGTGACCAAGATGATGAAAGAGGATGTTGTTGGCCCTCCTCCTGCTGACATCGGTGGGGTTTACATACACGGCCTGTTCCTCGAAGGGGCAGGCTGGGACCGCAGGAACAGTAAGCTGATCGAGTCAGCACCAAAGGTAAGGATCAAGTGAGTGTAACAGGCTGTGGCATAATGCAAGTGCTCAGGGAAAACCAGGAAGTATGCTGAGTGCCTGCAGCAGTGGTTTCACAACAGGTTTTAAGAGGGTAACCAACACTAGTGGCGCTGGGAAGAGGAAAGACTCTTTACCCACCAGAAGTGAACAGAAAGGCTTCTGTCAGAAAATTAATTTAGGATGCATAGCACTAGAGCAGACCAGATGCTGGGCTTCTTGGCTTCAGGGGCCCTAGCAGCACAGTTATGTTTGAATAAAATAGTGCAACCTGTAGTCAGTCTTCTTTTGACTGACCAAGGGGGACCTTATCAAAGCTTCCAAAGCCCTGGGCTGGATTTGATATGGAGGTCAGTGTTTTCTTGACTAGAAATCCCTAGTGTTTGTTTTATAATATGAGGAAGAGTATTAGTTCTGGGCTTATGCTCAGTTATCCATGCATTGAGTTACATTTCGCTGATGTGACTAAGCAGATTTAAAATCTAACTACGGAGTAATGATTAGATACTGTAGTCACGGTCCAGGGAAAATTGACGTTGTCTGCACTGGTACACTTTTTCCAAGTCAGTGCTAACTGTCCTGGAATTGGAATTGAGGTAATTCCTGTCCATAGGTAAAACACTTCTGTGTCTGACTGAGAGAAAAGTTTTCCAAACCAAACCTTGCCAGGTGTAACTTCTGTTGCTGGGTTTGTCAAAAGACCCCTTCAAACATGGAGTTTACTTAAGTGCTCTGGAGTGTTCAGCAAGGTTCCATGTTGCTCTTGGATTTGGGTCTGTTTTATCCCCTGACAATGAATACTTTATCTTGGTGGAAGACCTGAGGGGATCTAGCTTGGATAAATACCCAAGAGGCACCTTGGATCTTAGAAGCTTCACTGTCAGCAGTGCAGAGGTAACAAGGAAGGTTGCTGGTTCCAGCTTGGTTTTTGTAGCTCCAGTCCTGCCATTCAGGAAAAAGGAGGTGGGGTAAGAATGGGAAACATCAGTGAAAGGGGCAAAGGAAGGGAAAAAAGACAATGGTTGCTGTCCCTCCTAGAATCACCATGCCATTTTTCCATCTGCCTCCACAGCGTGCAGTTTTCCAGATTTCTACTGCTTTCCTTTGCTTCCACCAGACTTCCTGATGGCTGTCGTCCCTGAGCTGCCACAGGCTTAAAGTTAGTGTCAATGCAGTAGTGAGTGTAAGACTTGAGTTCTCACATGTACGTCTGCTGAGGTGCTGGTGCTTTTGCTGAAGGCCATCACTGAATCTAGTTCTGGCATTTAGAATTCAGGCAGCCTATTCTGCTTCTCTAATGCCGAGCCCTGTGTATGTTTTAACATTCTCAGGTGCTGTTCACAAGCCTTCCTGTAATCCATGTGTATGCTGTTAGCACAACAGCGCTGAATGACCCCAGGAAGCAACATGGAAATGTGTACTCCTGCCCTGTCTACAAAAAGCCTCGGAGAACAGACCTGACATACATTTTCTCTTTGTATCTGAAAACAGTGCAGAATCCTGATCATTGGACTTTGAGGGGGGTTGCAGTGCTCTGCAGTTCGAAATAAGGACAGACAGCTATGAAAAAATGAACCATCAAGTAGGATTAAGCTGCAGCCAGTATGACTTGCATTGTTATTGTCAAAGTGGTGGCTACCTTCTCACAGGAGGGTGGGAATTAGCAGGTGACACATAGAGATTATTTTAGTTGCACATAGATCAGCTTACTCTGTTCACAGCAAAAATACTAAATTTATTTATCCTGGGAATATCAGAGGGAAAACAGCTGCAGGTGTAAATTTGGCAACTGTTATAAAGCAAGTGAGAATATAATCACCTAACTTGCTCATAATGGAAGCACTATGTAAAAAAGTGCTTGTGATAGTGACAACTTCTCTGACATCTTATGGTGGTTCTTTTGTAGATGCTATCTTTCTTCTTAATACAAGAATTTTTCATAATATAATTATTTTCAAATTCAACTTTGTAGTTAAAATCTTATAATCCATAGCATTAGTAAAGCTGTAATGGCAAGATAATTAAATGCATGGTAAAGCATTATGTTTATCTGCATATATTTCAATGCACAGTTCCTTTGATTTTGCATTTGTAAACTTGCTGGGTGGTTTTACTAATGGCTGCGACCATTTTCTTGAACAGTCCCTTTTTAATGTAAACAATCATAGAAACAGGAGTGTTTGTCTTTGCACAAGAAGTGCCCTTTGCCCCTATTAACGAATTTCTAAACTTATATCCACTTATAAGGAAGGTGTGCACACCCCCCATTATTAGCAGGAAAAAACCACATCCGAACACCAGTTTGGCTCTGCTAGTGCTTGTTCCATTTGCATTAGTGCCTGAATCCTGCAAACTCAAACCTCTTAACTCCTTTTTGTTCTGTATTTTGCATCAGTTTAGTTTAAAAAAAAAGAAGCCAACACACAGGCCACACTTCACCTGAAATGGTTGAAGTATTTTTGTGTTAAGCACCACTGCTGTCTACCCTGTAACTGAAGGATGATTGATACTTCTCTTTTAATAGACAGGAAGCTATTGGCAGAAAATGTGTTTGGCTTTTTTCACTAGCACAAATTCAAAGCAAAAGAAATTTTTGTTGGGTGATATGAAAGAAGGACTTGCAGTCAGGACTTTGTTAATATTTTTTTTCTCCGTGTAAACATGGAGATTCATGTTTCTCCATGTAAACACTTTCAATTTTTTATAGCAAGTATCTAAGAAAGTAGTTCATCCCTTCCCATAACCTATTTTACTCTGCAGTTAGCAATTGTGGGGCTCTTTCCATGAGGAAGTTTGATATTCACACTCACACCCACAACGAAGTACAGAGTGCCAGCTTTCTTCTTGGAAAAGAGCAGACGGGGACAGGGTCCTTTCTTTCCTCTGAGCTAGGAGCAACAGTGCCGGCAAGATTATCTTTTCAAGTGAAACCAACTGTTCAAAAAATATACACCAGACCTCTCTGCAGTGCAGCTGTATGTCAACCAATTTCATTGAGAATTTTGTTTCTGAGAAGGCTGAAGGATTTGGCTTCATGATCATTGATCTTGGAAATTATGAAAAAGATGGGGGAAGGCTTCAAGCAGCAAAGGGCTGTGCTGCTACACAGAAATTGAGGTCGCAAACCATAGTGTTTTCTGCCTTTATGAAGGAAAATGGAGTAATTTAACTTTGATCTCTTGGTACATGTAGAAGTCAGGTCGGTAACACTGATAGTAATTTAAAATAAAAAGTGTACATTGAAGTACTTTGCACACCTGAAGAACTCGCTGCTTGCTATGAAAACAAATCATCCTCTGCCCAATTGAAGCTAGAAGTAAACATTAAAAAAATATATATTTGATAGAGGTTATATCTGGTGCTACATTATAAGCTCCATGGAAACTGCATCACTTCTTTTCTTTGTCAAATAAAATGAGAAAATTAAATGCTATATGAAGAAAATCTAGAGGCAATGATGTTCTAGCACTTAGTGTTCTGCTGTATAAAAATGCAAAGAAATAGCTTATTTGAACATCAATGTTTTCATTTCAATAACTAAACCCTGTTTATCAGTTTAGGAAAACGCCAAATCTTGCAGAACAGAATGCAGGCCATATTACTGAAGAACCAGAAAAACCATACAGTATTTCACTGAAGATAGCCACAGTTTTATACTGAACTGAAGAAGAACATAAAGTCACTTTTTTCCAGAAAGGCTTCTTATCACTAGCAAAAAACACCGAACAAAACCATCAGTGTCTCCTATAAGCAAAACACTTTCTTTCCTTTTTGCATGTGATTACAGTAGAGTGGAGATGAACAATTTACTGCTGACAGAAATGTGTTCCTTTCTCTGTCTCCTTCTCTTGCTCTATCCTGCCCTTCCACTCAGTGGAGTGCTTCCAATCTGACAACATTAATTTGATTTGAAATGTCACTAATATAGTAAAACATTGACCTTCCCCAACCAGTGTTCCCCTAGTTACTATTGCTAAAGCTGTTTCACTTCAAGCGGGATGTACACCAGACTAAATGAAAGAACTGGCAGGCAGAATACTTGAAATCAAACTAATTATATTTAAATGATACATTAACAATTAGCCGGAAGTCCTCAAACAATGTATAGAGATAACCAAGTTATGCTCTTCTGTTAAAATGAATCCCATATATTAAATACAATCATACAGCTTTTGGCAGTATTGTACAAGTTTCACACACATAGTAATGACTAACATTGCTTTAGATAAGTGCTTTGAAGGCAACTCCATTGAAGAATGAAGAGAGCAATACAGTCCTGCACCCCCTGTCAGTGTAGCAGTCGTGTTTACAAACGTATCTGATGTCAGGGCACTGGCTCCCGAGAGTTGCAAATAAACAGCATTCCATAGTCCAAAGGGTGTCTGTCTCATAATCCCTGAGGCTGTGACTGGTCAATAATGATGATGATAAGAAAAAAAGAATTGGGTTATGGATTGGCTCTGTACATCTGTGACTTTATAGAATAGATTTTAATTGCAGTGAAGCTCGGAAAAAGCACAGAGAGTGGAAAACAAAACAATTCCCTTGTCTGGTCAGTTATGCTCATAAACACTATGTTCCTCTGTAAAGAGTAACAGTTTTCTAAAAGCTCTCAAGGAAACCGTAATCATAATATTCTAATTTTTCTCTCTATTTATCCAGAACCCATACATTCATCTTATTCCACTTCTACTGCTTCATATCATTGCCTTTCTCACAAGCTCATCTTTCCAAAACATGAATAAGATACCTTCTTCCCTTTTCTTCCTGCTGTTCCATATTTAATGTATCTTCTTTTTAATTCTTACTCCATAAGTGCACAAAACACATTGCTTACTTACAATGAACCTTCCTGTTCCAGAAGTCTGGAAATAACCTGTAGTCATTTCAGGAGCTTCTCTTTTCCACTGAGAAAAAACACAATTTACTCAAAGCCCTATAATTCCTGCCACATTTTTTCACACTGTGGGTAAAACAGGAATATGCTCTTCCTGCTTTTTCTGTGAGGGCCCTTAAATGATAATATTTGTACAGCTAAACTACATTTTACATAATTCTTCCTTTTGCTAATATGAAGTAATAGATTTGTTACTGTTTTCTGATTAGATGAGTTGGTATAAGATAATGGAAATAAATTTATACTGTTGTACATAAAACAATGAGAGTGATTAGGCTGTAAAGTGACTGCTAGATCAATCTTGGAAATGCAGCAGATTCCTATCTCCCTTTGACATTTGGGTTAACGATGGCTATCGGCACACACAGAGACACAGGGGGAGCCCCTTCATTCAGGCTTGACTTGAATGGCTTGACTTTTGTCAGGAAGAAAGCACTACAGACATCAGTGTGGATGGCAGAACAACACCAACACGGTTTGTGATATAACACAAATTCACACATTTTTCTAAAGCTGAGTGAGTACATACTGTGTTCCCTCTTGCTCAGTGAGGACAGTATGGTGTGTTTGCTCATTGACTCCTTATGCTGATTGCTTTAAGTCTAGCAAAGGGACGTCATCATCACCTCCTCCTCCTTCTTTTCTTTCCTGCTTAAAGACGACTTCTGGGATCGTCACCCCTATTTCAGTTGACTGGGAAGCAGCTTTTGTTGCACTGTTCTTGTCTTTCTTTACCTTAGTGATCACTTCTGTGTAAGAGATTTCTTCGGTGAAGGGCTCTGCTGATGGGAGCTCAGAGGTGATGTGTACGCTGGCTTCCGGGATCCCCTCCTGACCTTCGGCTCCTGTTCGTTCTTTATTTTTTTTATGGATCTTGAATGTCTCCTTTGTCGGAGCAGCTTGTGAAATGGTTTTCTTGATTCTTACCCCAGATTGTTTCAGTCTCTCTCCTGACTGCCTGATTCTCTCTCTCCTCTCAGGGGTCACTATCCTAGTTTGAAGCCTGTTTACCTTCTTGCCAAAATTTTGTCTTGTCTTTTGGATATTTTCCCTTGAAAATGCCTTTTTGATGTCATCAATGCGCCTCATGCCTGATTTCTTGAACTTGGTTGCTTTGCTTTCTTCAATATAATATTCTTCATCAGAAGACAGATCATCAGGTGGGAAGAAATCATCCTCTATAGTTTCGCCTGCTGTCATCTCTTTGATAACAGAGAGAGATGAAGGACACTCGGTTTCCTCCTGTGAATGAAAGCAGAGAGTCATGTTCCAGCGTGTTTCAAAAAGATGGTGATTCAATTTTTTTTTTTTTCTGGTTGGCTTGCAATTAATTAGTGGAAATATAATACTGTAACAAAGTAAGGTAGGCTTGTACCATCGTACTCGATCTGTGCATAACACAAATGGCAAAAGAAACCTTTGCCAAGTTCTGTAAAGATATTATATGCAGGATTAAAGATTTCTTTTCACTGTGGCTCTACCTGAAATTAATTAATGCAATAGTCCTATGGGTACTGGCCTCTAATGGTTTTCAGAGCAGACTTGTCTAGGTCTTTTTTTTTTGGGAGCTTATCTGCTCCTCTGGATTGGACCTAGATCCATTATTTCTCGCTGATAAAAGCACACACCCTGTGGACAAAAGAGGCTCTTGGGCTGGTGTCAGCTCTACACTGTCCAAGCAAATGCCTCAATGATATGAGTAGCTTCAGTCTACTACTATTACCAAGACAGTTGTGCATTTTTGACTATTTGGAACTTAGCAAACACTTTCCATTGCTGCCCAGAAGGGGATGAACCCCAACATATCAACTTAGATGTGCTGTCTGCACAAGGGGACAAAGTCAGTAAAGCAGGGAGATGGTTTTTGGTAAACCCAGTAACATTCAATTCACTCAGCACCTGTACCATCGTTGAGGTAAACTTGATTTGTTCCATTTGGAAATGTATGATATTCCTGAGCAAGCACCTTTGTCTCCTGTGGTGAGTTTGGTGGCCTGTTTGGGAATGCAGAATTATATATTTAGATCACACATCTAATGTGTGTCAGCTGCATGCTTGGAAGTGGTGACTATCCTAGACACCTTAGCCCTAGGAATTCATGCAGCCTTTCCAAAGAAAAATTGCTAGAGGCTCAAAGCTCAAAGACATGGAAGACTTCCAAAAACTGTCCACAGTAAACAAAAAATTTGCCTAGAATCAGCTAGTGGTTAAGGACATCCAAAAAAAAAAAAAAAAAGGGATAAAAGCTTACGGTGATGAAGGATTTATCTGAACAGGGAGAATCTCCTAAAAAAGTTGTTTCCCTGATCTGCATGGACAGTACGAATTTGTGGCTCAGTGTTAGTGAGTTACTTCTACCTAGAAGTGCAGTGTATGCAGAGTAGAAAAATTGTAACTTGTAGGAGGTGTATGAGGTGGACAATGCCACCTCCTTCTTCCCCCCCCAGGTTTTTCCATGCACGTGCGTGTGCTATTCCCCCAGGAGGAGCAGCCCTTTGGGGTGCAAACAGGTACAGCAGCTGTATTGCACTCTCTAAGCTGTTTCCCATTAGTACTAACCACTTCAGGTGATTTCTGAGGCCTGACAGTGTCAGGACTCTACCTCAGTATTACCATCCTCATGTAGAAAATATTGAGGCTATGAACCCATGAAATTTTGCTGTGAACTTGTTTCCAGCCAAAAAGATGTCTGTCATTTTTCACAGTGACTCATTAGTAGTGAGTCATGTTATTTTACTGAGTGCTAGAAATACATAAAATAACATACACTGAGCTATTTGACAGATAAAGCCCACTTAAGGGTCTCTCATCGTGCCTTGGCTTCTATAAAAACCCTCTAGTAAAATAGTGGTTAATGCTTAGAAAAAATAGGGACAAATTGTGTTACATTGATTACAGCAGAATGTTATTCAGCTCATCTATCAAAAACAGCAGGAACGAAACTACAATGTTTTGCTAATAACCATCTTCATTAACATGTGCAAATTAACATTAATTATATAAAGACTTCTACATATAAACATAATCTCTTTTTTTTTTTCCTGAAAATTAACTAAAACACAGCTGGATAATAATTCCTCAAAGTTTTTAAATTACACCCCACTCCTTCAACTGAAATGGTAACAAAAATATTTCCAGAACGAATATTCTAACATTTCAGTACTTACAGAAATGAATACAATATGGGGAGATGAATATGCCTTTCATATGAAGATTACTTTTTAAAAGGAGGGAAGGCAGAGAGACTGTTTTCTCTGCAATATTTAAGTTGTCTTCCTTAGGAAGAAGAATTGGTCTGTGCTTTTTGTCAGCTGCTAGATTTTTATTTATTTAACTTTATGTATTTGCCTTTAGTCTGTTAGCTGAAGAAGAGAGCACTTTAGCTTTCATACACACATTAGAATTAAAAGTTATGGACAAGAACATGTGAAATGAAGATCTTGTAGATGAGACACAGAAACTAGAGCTGCAGATCCTGAGAAATATTTTCATTCTCCTACAGACTCGCAGCATAAACTTTGCCAGATCTTTTATTTTCTTCTTTTCCTTGGTGTCTGCACACATCTTGCAGAATCAAATGTAGCGAGGCAAAACATTAGTGTGAGTTTCTATCTCCTCTCACGATTTCTGGATGTTACCGAAGTGGAAAGTATTAGTGCACCTGTCTAGCATGTTAGGAAGGTTTCAGAATAAAAATACGGTGATTTAGTCTCTGTAGGTGAGCTTTTTCATCTGCTTCCTTTCGCTCTCCTGCTCCTAACTCATTTCTTCTTATCACTAGATATCTGTGGGGCAGAGAGAAGAGAGGAGCTCATCCTTCCTAAGGCAGGAAGAAGATGCTTTAGTACCAGGTGGGAAACAGATGGAGTCAAAGCATATAGCTACCAGCTCCTTTATAGGCTCACTAAAACCAAAGACCAAACACCTACTGATTTCAGCAGCACAGAACAAAGCCCTAAACTGGGTGAGAGCTTTCTCCTTTTCCTAGAAAGCAGATGGGACTGGGAATAGCAGGACTGGGCAGTCCAATGTTCAGGAAGGATGAGAAGGGAGTTGAGCCATCGATGCTGCTGCTTGCAAGCTTTTTGTTAAAATTCTGCTTAAGCATTTTGCTACGAAGAACTTGTACCTACCACCACCACCACCACCTCATGGGAGGTAAGGGAGGATCTAAAATGAGGACAGGAGATTATTTCACAGTGAAAGATTATACCAAGCAGTCAATTATTTTCAACATGATTTCTTGAGGAAAGAGGCATGCGGTCATATGGGCTGTCTATTGATTAATACATAGGACATGTACTCTGCTTGTCTTGTCTACTGGCAAAGACCAAAGACATGCACAGGCCAGAATCCAAACGCAAATCTATGGAAGCTGAGCATTCCTTTTCCCTTTCATCACTCCTCCTAGAAGGAGTACCTGCAGAGGGTGCTCACACTGGTCCTGGTGTGTTTGTTGGCCATAATTGCTCATTGGCCATAGTCTCCTGAAAAGGTATCCACCTCTCAACACAATGGAAACAGACCTTTCAAACAGAAAAATATTTTTCCTTCTCTTCCAAGAAAAAAGTTGGTAAATCTGTCATGTAAGTGGTTGATTTGGAAGTTGTCTTGGTTTGTACAAGAAATGTAACACACATGCTTATATTATGCATCTCCCACCTTCTCACACTTACATGGCCCCTCCACTAATGCAGAAACATTTGGACATTTTTCACCAATTTGGGAATGGATCTGGGTTCTGACACAAAGAAATAAGTG
The DNA here is from genome assembly GCF_017639235.1 of Corvus kubaryi. Taxonomy (NCBI): domain Eukaryota; kingdom Metazoa; phylum Chordata; class Aves; order Passeriformes; family Corvidae; genus Corvus; species Corvus kubaryi. The sequence goes on from NW_024581680.1 coordinate 201,259, forward strand.
CTCTTCTGTGAAGCTGGCTCTGTTTTGAGTCATTCTACCTGTTCCCCCAAGCTGACATCTGTTCTGAGCAAACATGCCATGGCTCAGGTACCTTGCATGTAGATCTGAATCTTGTAAGGGGACAAGGGTGCTAAGAAGAGGGCTTGTGTGTTGTGAATGGGTGTAGGAGGAGAGAGGGGAGAAAGGAATCAGATTAGATGTTGTGTTGAAACTGGAAATGTTTTGGAGAAATGCATGGGTGTCAAAGGAAATGAAGCCTGAAAGGAAAAAGACTTCAGGTTTTGTGGTAGCAAAGGAGAGACTGAAAGCACTGGTTGAATGATAAGGAAAAATCCTGGAGACTTTTGCAGTTGTAGTTGCAGGGTAGTTAGATCCACTGCTTAAGAAAAATCTTTAACAGACAAAACTTAAAGGTATGACACCGTAACAGTGCAAGTGCACAGTTCAGGAGTGGCTGGTGAAGCCCATGGCACAGTGAGTTTGCTAAGAAAGCATCTAAAACCTGAATTTTTTTTTCCTATTTTTTGAGTATTTAACCTCTCAAATATGCCTAGCCAAAGAATTTTGGGTTCTTAAGGGCCTGTCTGAATACAAAGTAAACATGTAAGTAACCCTCAGCTTTGAGGAAGAAGGCCCGCATGGCATTGATTGGAACAGATGGCTCCAGGGGCAGAGAATATTGAAACCCAATGAAGTCTGACTCCATCACTGGCATTTTCACCCTCTGCTCTCATTTCAGCTTAATTCACAATTAGAAAATTTTCAAGGGGACATAGCCTGTGTCCTTCAAACCCTCCTTCTGCTCTTCAACCATTCCCTTGGCTTCCAAAATTCTAGCTGCTCAGCACCCATGGGAGGGAACAGTGACCAGTTTGCAGGCACTGCTGGCATCTTGTGACCACAAGGAAGGGATCAAAGCAGTAGAATGTTTTTCCCCATAGGATATAGTAAAGCATTTATGAGAGAAGGCTAATGCACCTGCTCCTTAACCATGCAAAGGGAAAGGTGCTGACTTCTCCACCTCACTGAAACCTTAAAACCAGTAGGTAAATAATCTTAAATGTGGCAGTGCCTCTCATCAACAGTATGAGATTCTCAAGGTGGCAATGCTCAGATAATTGAAATCCGCAGGGGAAAAGAGGCTGTTTCAGAAAGTGCCTGCTTGATAACCCTGCCTGCACAGTCAAGCTCTCCTCCTCTCTGGGAGGAGAAAGGGGGAAATGGCAGAGCAAATTGTTTAGCAATGTCTCAGGTATTTTGCAGCCATGGTGTCCTGGTAAAGATCAGGTTGGCTCTAAAAGCAGCCTTCACTTACTGCTGCACTAAGGAGCCAAAGGGGGCTGCTGGAAGAACATCATGCCTTCAGCAAGGACTGTGAGGCTGGGAAAAGGAAAAAGGGTTGTTGAAAAGATTCCCTCACAAACTAATTAGCTAAATTTCCACTCTTTGGGAGTACAGATGGGATCAATAATTAATAGCAGCAGTACTTTTATTTTCCTTAAGAAAATGTGTGTTTTTCGTTTAGAGCTCACTTGATTTGCTAAGTGATACAGCGACATAATGTCACTGTAAAACAATACTTAGGCTTTAAGTACATCAACACTTTTAATAATAGTTTCAGTAATAATTTTATTATACCATTTGAAAATAAAAAATAATTGAATATGAGGGCAGTTTAATGAATGCAGGCAATTCAAGAGCTTTACATCCCTTGTCCTTCCCTGGTTTTTGGCACATGTATTCTAGGTTTGTATTTCAAAACTCAAACTGGCTTCCAAAGTTGGCAAAGAGAAGAAAAGGTAATACACTCTATTACATGTAAATATTTGCTAGAAACGCTATAAACTGGTTTTGTGCTCTCTTTCCAAATAGCTTGAAAATGTAACTGTAAACAGCTTTAATAATGGCAACAGTTATCAGCTCTCAGCTATTACCTAATTTCAATCAACACTTTAGCAGAACAAAGCTTTTTTAAATAAAAGAAAACAGAAAACCAGAATGACCAATTAATTAATTTTTTATATATCTAAAATAACATATATATCTATGAAATTGTATATTGTATATATATAAAATCAAGACTCAAAATGGTCCTAAAGAAACTGCTCCCAGCATAAGTAGGGAGGAGAGACTGATGAAACTCCATAACTTGGAGTCATTGTGTTGCACATGGAAAAGGTCACAGCAAATTATCTTTCAGCCTTGGGATGTGTGACAGGGAAAGTGCAGGTGACAATTAACATAAGCACAGATGGGTCTGGCTGGTGATCACCGGACAATTCTGAAGCAGAGCACAAAGCAGCAAAATGGTCAAAGGCTACCCAGCGCCTGCTCTGGCACAACTGCTGTGTCTATGACAACTGGTGATGCAAATGATGGGCAGCTTATGAGCAGGAAACTGCATTGCCACAATGTTTTAAAGAAATCATAGAAATTTGCATGTTGAATGAATGATTTGTTATTCAGACTGGTAGCCAAGGTAAACCAGCAAAACATCTTGAAATTGTGCTCTAAATCAATATGAAACCACTGATGAATAACCAATTACAAATCATTCAGTACTTTTACTCATATTCTAACAGTTAAAAGTGAAGCTTTATAAATCTCAAGTGATCCCTTCATTTCTTCTGCAAATATGTCATTTCAGACTCTCTGCCAGCAGGCCAAAAAGCTGCTCAGATGAGAGTGAAATAGGATTATTTTAAAAGGCCACCTAAGAAATTTTATCAAGTAAAGTAGACAGAGAATAAACACTTCAGCATATAAGACTTCACAGCCAAGTGCTGTTGCTTGCATTTAGAATTATTTTTACACAACAGAAAACCAGCCTGGTCAGAACAGTCAACTCCCCTCATTTCTCTTTCCTGAGAAAAGACATCACATCCCTTTTATTTAAACTCTGACAGAAATTCATTAATCCAACCACCAGCATACAATGACTACAAAGGAACTCGGCTCATTCTCCCATTATCGTTGTCTGTAGCTTGCAGCAGTCAATGAGCAACCACTTCCCAGTTACACCACATCAGTGGATAAGCCCTTGGCTCCAGGCTACCACATGCTGCATAAAAAGGATGACTGCAGCTTCAGGGGAAAACAAAAGCTTCACACTTTCTCTGCTTTGCTATTGTTTTATGGAACTAGACCAGGGAATAGCTCTGCAGGTCACTTCTCAGGCTTGCAATCAAACTGGTGAAATCTCTCATTTCCAATTTTTCTGGAAGCCCATTGTAAGTGAAGGAGAAAAAGCATCACAAGGCAAAAAAAAAAAATATTTGGTAATGTTTTGATTCATTCATTCATCACATGGTGACTATTCCTACAAGTCAGCTAGACCAGGGAAGAGTTCTCAAGTACAAGTGAAAGCCAGTTATCAGGAGCTGCTGAACTTGTCTGCCCTAGCAAATGTGTCTCCATATGAACTCATTTCTGGTCAACCTTTTAACTACATGGGGAGAACAAATACTTATAATGTAGAAACTGTATCCAGAAGCAGATGTCTACAACAGGTTGGGGGAATCAGGTTCCACACACTTCCCTCTGCTTCCTTGAAAGGAGTATACAAGCCAAATGTAAAAACATCTGTGTTACTGATGTCTAATGCCTGGCAAGATGAGTCCTGTCCCAGATCCTAAACTTCCTGTTTGTGACTTCACATATTCCTTATCTCTGTTCCTGTGCTGTTTTGATCAACTTTACTCCTGTGCTAAAGGAATAATTGCAAGGTTTTGCTATCTTCACTAGTGCTGAGAATATGAATCCCAACCACATGTCCCCAGTCAAGTCCATTCCCAAATCTGTGCCTCAGGAATGAAGGGTGCTGCCGAACAGCTGGACTTCATGATCTCAAGGGATCTTTTGCAGTCTAAGTGATTCCATGATTCCATTCTAAGACACGTACGTGCCCACAGCAGCCAGCCACAGTTCCTGGTGACAGTTCCAAGCAGCCTCTATGACCACGGAGAAGGGACACAACACAGGAGGCTCATGTTGTAACTGCGCTCCTCCGCTGACATGCAGGGCAACCACAAGGGAAGCCCTGGACAGCTGCATCCAGTGCAAATGTAAACTAAGATCAGCTGTTTCCACCACTCAGTGCTAATAGGTCAAGAAAAATCAATGGCAGCTCTGAGGACAGCCTGTCCCCTGTGAGGATCATCCCCAAGGAACAGGTCTGGGGGCACCAGACCAAATGGTGTTGAGTCAAGTTTATAATCTGGTATGAACACAGTCCTGTGAAATATGCAAGCTATTTTATTTTAGGAACACAGAAATAGCCCAACATCTGGGTTTATTATTATTATTATTATTTTTAAATTTTCCTTTCTCCTCATTCCTTGCAAACATATCACTAAAAACGCAGGTTTTTTTATCTGGTTGACAGCCTCTTCATGAGTGGCTGCTGCACAGCACGGGGCCAGCTCTGCACTTTGAACTGGAGCGCTGGGCTCAACACTGCAAACAAAGGGCTCTTGCGACACTCTCTGACACAATCCTTGGGTTTATTTTATTCTCTGTATTCTCAGCAAAGGCAATTACCTGTCCCAGCTGTAAAAATATTTGTAAGGTTTCTGCCACAAGACTCCAACAAAGGCCCAGTGTCGCTGGTCTCTCGAGGCCAGTATTCTGCTGTCAGAGGTAGTCAGACAATTTGCACCATTTTTTTCCCATTAAGTTTTCACGCTCCACTTCAATAGGAATTTAAGTTTCTTCTCTTCCCATGAGTTCTAGAAGGCAGTTTTGTCCAGACCCTTTTGTCTCCAGGACTGGAGACATCCATTTATAGTTTCAGATCAGAGCTAAAACTACAGGAATTAGCACCATGTACACTCAAATTAGCATTATTCCAGCTGTAAAAGTAATTTGGTTTCTTGTCTATATTTCTTTCTATGAACTGACAGCTTCTAATTTTGAGCACATTTTACTATTATCACACCTTTTCTGTACCAAGATTTTTAATGAAAATATTACACAGATGACAAAGACGACCTTAGGAACACACTTTCAGAAACCCATTGCAAGCTTCGTTTCACATTTCAACACAATGCACTGACACCTGTTGTTTTTCCAGATTATCTGTTATGAGGTAAGATGCCAGGCACATAAATATGAGAAAGGATAAGACCTCCCATGTTTCTGCAAAGCAGAAAAATGATCAAATATGAGCCACCTAGCACAATCTGCTCTGGGTGAGCTATTTAACTCCATGCTACTAAAGATTTTGTTCTGCAGGGCAATTTTTGAGCTTGCCATTCTTATACCCAAATGGTACCAAATTAATGGCAATCTCCTGAGCTCCTGACACCCTGATTTCTACTGCCACTTCAGATGAAAGTGCTTTGACCTCAGGTTTCCAGACTATTGTTCCCGTCTTGATCTCACCATTCTTAGCGTCCTAGTCATTATAACCACAGTGGGCAGGAGAAGATACGTATATTTTAACTTATTTATGCATATTATCAGTGGCATACGCAAGGCTGCTTGTGTGAGCCTCTGCCCGTGTGTGCAGTGGAGCAACCACAGGGAAAAAAATCAGTTGTAACCTGATAGTGTAGGCCAGTCAAGCCATAACCTTACTTGGTTTATGACACGTCCACTAGTTTTAAATGTCAGACAGCAGTGAGTGAAACAAATCCACGTGTCCCTTCATAGAAAGTTGTTATTCATTTATAGTGCTTATGTAGTAATAATAGAAAAAAGGCCAGTAACATGGACTTTCTGGTACCTGTACAGTCCCATTTAAAGAGGGACCTGCAGAACATGCAGAAAAGCAAATGAAACAAGTTCTTTCAGGGTGAAAACAAAAAACCCCTTTAATTTCAGAATAATTTAGTCAGAATGATTTAAACTGTTAAATGTTCTTTGACTTCAGAGAAATGATAGCTCTTACAGCTGGTTATTCAGACTAATCTGAACAGAAATGAGCAGTGACCTGTACAATCTACAACATCCTTTTTATTCCCTGCTATAGTCTCAGGGCACATAGCATTCCAGGGTCAAAGACCTCACTAGAAAGTCTGAAGTAACCTGGCATTTTTAATCATGCAGTCAGCCTAGGGAGGAGAGCTGCCTGCTACCAAATCTTTTCCTCCACCACATGGCCTTCTAAAAACGAATGCTCTCAATTCCGTAATCATTCTGCTTAAGAATGATCACTTTGTCTCTTTTTAATGTGAGGATATCATCAACCCTTTTCATCATTGCTGAGGTGTCTTGGGACCATCTCCTTCAGCCAATGATCCTTTTCAACCTGCCTACTCCCTCCATCAGTGATAAGATCAAAGCTATCCACTTGAAAGAAAACCTTTAGTATTTAATTGGTGTTTTGTTTCTCCTCATATGCTGATGTTCCGGCAAAAGTTAAAACTAAAACTCACATGTACTCACCCATGTACGGATTCCATGGCAGCAAGCCACGGGTCATTGGCCCCATCACAATGTCCCAAACACCTCTTCAGAAGAAAACCTCACTACAGAAGAGCCATCAATCACAACCACAGAGTAAACAACTTGGTTATATCCATTTGTAACGTATAGCACAGGGAGCACCTTGGTTCCCAGACTCCTTCTCATCCTAGCCAAGCTCCAGTCATTCAGGTCTTGGCACTGCAGCAGTGTGCCTGTGGTGTAAATCAGCGGTGTGAAAATCACTGCACTTGTGTGAAAGAGACTCTCATAAGTGTACCTGTGCCTTGAAGTTACAGTGCACTCTTGCCTACCGAGTGTGTTCCAGGTTTTGTGCAGCGCTGCAGTTATCCCTCTCCAGAAAGTGTTAAATGGCGGATCCTAGAGGGATCCACATACCTGCCTCTCCTCTGGGCAAGTGGGAAAAGGTTGTTCAACCTACATTACAAAAGGGATGGAAGTTAAGGAGGGAGTCATTCATATTCTCACTGATAGTTCTAAACCACGGTAGGAAGAGGAAGCCAGAAAGACAACAAAAAATGCTGTTTCCCTTCCTGAAAAGTACCACCTAAGAATTAAACATACAGAATAGGGTGCAGGTCATTCTTGTCCAGCAAAACCAGCAGAGAGATCATAAACACCTACTGAAGGTGTTTCTTAGAGAAAGTATACATTGTGAGAGCCACCTTTTGTATGAAATGCCTAAAATTCCAAAGGCTGTTCTTTACACCTGCGTGTAAATCCATTTTGACCATATGTTACTGTATTTTTAAATAAACAACAGCTCAAGTCTTGCCAGCAGAAAAAATTGCATCATATAATGAATACTGTTTTAAGAACAAATGTTTTCAAAGCATTGATTCTGCTGCAGTCATTATGGTAAAGGCCCATCAATGAAATGACATTATGCCATTAACCAGAGGAGTCACAGAGATTTATTACCTTTAGCTGGAAAATTATTTGCAACCAAAAAGTGAAAGTGCCTGTATTCTATTCCAGGATGATGATGCAGCTTGCAATAATGGTAATAATAGGACAGATTGAGCCTGTACTTTTTACCGAACAACTATAGTAAGTAATCCAGTCAGAAAATCTGGGAGGCACAATTTGGCTCTATATGGTACTAACAGAACACTAAAGAGGTAATATTCCCTACCTTCAGCTTTTTCTCCTTTTTTCAGCTATTTTTTCCCCAGTAGTAGAAAGTGAACTATTTAAGAAAGCTAGGTTATGGAGAAGAATTTGTCAGCGGGTACACGGTGGTGAATAAGCTCAGTGAAACACACGGCTCCATTCATTGCAAATGAAGTTATTTATGTACAAACAGATGCAAGAGTAGGGTGTAAAGCTGAGTGATGGGAAGTGCATTGTGTTACTCATGAGGGGTGTTATTTTCAAGAACGCCTAATGAGGAATACAACCCATTTGAAAGAAGCTTTGGCGACTTGCTGGTAAAAAAGGAGCAACTATGCTTCTGGCAAAAGATCAAACACTCTTACTTTCTGCTGACCTGGGAAGCTGGGAAGTTCCAGCAAAGGCAGGATCAGACCATTAGACAAATGTGTTTCACAGCACTCATTGACAAGACCCCAGAACTGTCTGCGCTGTTTGTATGGATGCAAGCGAGACCATGCTGCTTCATGAAACTTCTTTTCAAACACAAATTTTTTTAAGTACAATGAACATCTTAGAATAAGGTCAGTGAAAGAAACTATAAGATTTCCTTGCCCACTGTGATTGAAAGAACAGTGCTATGTTAAACCATTTCCAAGGTAGAGCATGCAAGGTAGTATTTGTTGTCATGAAGGGTTTGTGGGTCTGAGCTTTAGTTTGTACATATACTGCTATACACTGAGACAATGAAAAAAGTCCCAATTTGTCAGCAGTATGAAAGCCTGGGCAATGATGCCAGTTAAACAAGCCATGCTTTGAAATTAGTGTTAGAAGAAAGTCTGTGTTTCAGGGAGCCTGAAAACACTTTCGCTATTTGCACTTCTACCTAATACGGTGAAAAAAATAACAGAGATGAATGTCAGGCATGGTTTGTATGACAAGATTCACAGGGCCTACCTCATATTACCTTTCAGAGAGGCAGCAAATAGTCCTTGCTGATCTGCAGTTAATCTTACACGACTGGCTCAGAAACCTACCCACACTAATAATAGACCCTGTGTGCTGCTGCCAGTAGGTTCATGCTGAAAGGCACTGGGGAGCACAGATCAACGTCAAAGAAAGCACAAAATAACTCCTATGTCGGACAAACCGCACCTTTTGCTTCATTAACCAGCACCTACCAGAAGTCACCATGGAGGTGGCAAAGAGACAGTACCACAAGAAATTAGGTTCATGGTTACCTGATAGATCACGACCCGGAATTTGTTTTTTCTCAGCATCTCCTCTTGTTTTGCTTTCACCTTCTGCACGCTGGTGTTCTGCCTCTCCACGCGCGCCCGCACCTCCTTCATGGTGGAGCTGACTTTGCGGGTTTTCTCCAGTAACTTGTTCACCATGAAGCCTGTATTGCCATGAGCCTGGGCAAGCTTTAAAATGTCAATCTGTATGGTCTTGATGGCATTTTCCATCTCCCTATGCTTCTCCTCTATCCTCTTCTGGCTTGCCTGCACGCTGTCAACAATGTTGGCGACTTTGTCCAGGACTGTCACAATCGTGTAAGCTGCATCTTGCTCTTCTTCCTCCTCAGTGGCGCTGGAGAGACGATTTTGGTGTGTTTTTTCAGCCTCTGAGGTGAGTTCACGGCGATCCATTTTGCCTGCCTTCAGCCAGGTTGGAGGGAGGCGAAGTTTCGGTGATCCTGCCAGAATGATTCTGGCGCTGTTGCAGGGAGCCAGGGCGACAGCTGGCTCCGGCGATGCTCAAAGTAGGGCGTGAAACGCCGCTCCTGGAGCTTGGTCAAATACTTCTGACTACAAAATATCCACACATGATTGTTCAGATACTTTCAGCAACATGAAACCCCTAAAATTAGGAAGCAATATCTGGAAAGGAACATACGTTTAAAGGGTCACGCTTCTGTAGTGATGAAGTTATTAGTGTTAATCCAGGAAAGTTAAGTAACTTGCTAATTAAGCAGGAAAGCAAACTTGCATATTTTTAAAGATCTACTTTTGTTTTCATGTTACTGGAGTGCTTTCCTCTGAGGGAATTCAAAAAGCAGTCAGGAAAATGAACAGTTGTTTTTTTTCCAGCAAAACAACTTCAGGTCTTCAACTTGCTGCAATTACCCCATGGGGTAACAAATAAACACACTAAACCAGAGACAATATAGTGAAAATGTTGTATTGTGACATGCTTTTCCAGTTCAAAATGTTGAAAGCATTTTTTTTTTTATTGAACAAATTATTAAATCCTACATGCAAAATTCTGAAAGCCTACACTACATGTTAAAACAGCTGAACACATCCTATTCACACTTTATCTTGGGATCTTTCAAACGACAACTAACAGTCTATTAATATAACTATGACCAGCAGACTAATTTGGATGGACTTCTTTAGCTCTTGAAAATACTCTATACAAGAGCGCTAGTAATTCATTCACTTTTATTTTTTTTTAAATTTTAATCACAAACACTATACAATCTGTATTGTAGGTGTTAAAACATGTATTTCCTTTAAAAAAGTTTAAGAAGTATTAAAACAGTTTTAACAGTGATAAAGTAGGCTTTATTCCAATTATTTGTGTTCAATTATTCAACACCAATTTTTTTACAATACCTAAATCTACTAAGACCTACTTCTTTTGGACCTGTGCCATCTGTTCTACCAGGTAACTTCCCAAATTATGAAATTTATAATTTTCCTCTTTAAAAATAAATTGTTGGAATTATTTATGTAGATGGCAGTGCTTAGACCCAGCCCACACATTTTATAAATATGTTACAACTACACACAGCACACAGCTTCACAGTTCATGCGATAGGCAGTGTCTAGAAAATCAGTTACTAACTTCCAAAAACATTTAAATATCTACGGTATTTAAACACAGTGTTTTCTATTTCCTCATAAGAAAAGTAAGCTGTAAACATTTTTACCTTTAGTTCATGCCTTGTTTGTTAGGTAATGTGGACTTATTTTGTTGGTTTGTTGGGGCTTTTTTAAGTCTACAACATTGTTGAAATAAATCTGTGTTTCCAAAAATATTACATTCCATGGATAAAGCACAAGTCTATTATATAACCATGTGATACAGATACAGAAAATGAACTACTGTATTCAAAAACATAAAAGTAAAGATACTAAAACAGTCCATAGCTGTTAGAGCTGATGCTTTCAGAATACAGACCAACATTGTTACACTAAAAATGTTCAAAAATAAGGCCTCTGAAATAAATATTTCCATTCTTTAAAAAAAGATATAATAAAAATGTACATCACATGGTCAATGTAGGTATAAAAAGCACTAAGTTAAACCATTCTGGATGATGTATCTGAAGTAAAATGGCCTAGGTTTTGCTTCTGCCGACGTCCTCTATTGTTTTTGGGGCATTTTCTGTTAAAAAAAAAGAGAGACAAATAGAAAAGGAGGGCTGATTTTATATATGCCACATATAATTAAGCCTAGCAATAACACGTTGACTTAATTTTCTGTACTTAACAACAGCAAGAAGTCTATGATCTGTGCTGACCAATGGGACAGTCCTGCTATTTAGTACTGGACTGTCACCTGGGAATGTCTGTAGGGCCCCAGATCATTTAAAAGGGAGCCCTGCTTGACCTTGAGACTGAAACCAGCAAGGTTTCATCCTTCAGCCTTGATCCAGCAAACACATTCCATGAGGAATGATTGCATTAGCTTTACTTTATACATATTTCATATTTAAAACCCAGTGGATGGCGAGACTGGATCAATCAGACTTTTGAAGTGCTGGACCTCCAGGTGCCTTGCTGCTCACAGCAGCCTATGCGACAGACCCCACCCAGGTCTCTCTGTGGGGTGACTCTGGTGATCCTTTTCTTGGGGCCAGACACACAACTAAAAGGATTCACAAAAGCCAGCAATCCTGAACAGAATGGCACTTAGCCAGGCAATGCATGATGGAGCAGTCCTGCTGGGATGCAACAAGACGTGAGAGACTGAGAGTTGGTGAATGGTCATAGAGAAGCTGAAAGAGGAGCTGAAACATAGTCTTCCACACCACTGCTTTGGCCAGCAGGATGCAGTGTGAAAAAGGGGATGGCATCAGTTGCATGAGCCAAGTAACTCTTGCACATGTACAGGTGGTGTTTTACACGAGCTAGTGTCGGTTAGGTTGAACTTTACAAGGGATACAAGGAAAAAGGCCTGTACTGTTCATTCACGGAGTGTCCCTCTACATCACTGAGTTTGGGAAGCTGTGCACTAATGCAGTAGCAGAAAGTTTTATGGCCCAGTGTAAGTGGAGCTGAAAAAGTGAAGGACAACTTGAGGAAGAAAAGTCAAACTGTGTCACTGATGCCCAAGTGTAAGACTTAAATGCTTCATGCTCCTATAAGGTAACTAAGTCATCCTTAATCTATCTCAGAGACCTCAGTGCTTGTTTGGTTCAAGTCCTAGAACTGAATGCCTTGTCATCAAAAAGAACCCATGGCTCTCATCTCAGTTTTTACACAGGGTGAGAGATGACAGAACCCAGAAACCTGAACTCTGTGCTTGTGCATCTTTAAGTTTCATAAAATAGGTTCTTATAGTGAGTGTCTAATAACGGGACTAAGTTGCACACTAATTTTCAGAAAGTGTATATGGTGTGAAAGGTACTTTTTTCTCTGTGTAACACCATTTACAGTGGTACATCAGGGAACCTATGACATCAACCTCTCTGGTTTCAGTGGGTGGTAGCTGGGGAGCATAGCTTCCATAAGTTATCAGCAATGTTTCAGTAAGTCCAGTGAAGGTCTAACACAGTAGATGACCTCTTGGATTTGTTTCAAGGCTGATCTGTTCAGCTGTGTATTTGGTCTGGAGATTGAGTGGTTACTGGTGGTTTCTGAATTTAAACAAATCTGTCTTTTGTGACCAAAGAAACAAAGGGGCAGATAGGATGTTACATAATCATCCTGCTTCGGTCATTAGGTAGTTTTCATGTGGGTATTAAGCAAATAAAATACTGGGCGTCATATAATTAAATACAGAAAAAGTATATCCATACAATGTGTAATTTTTCACTTTTTGTCTTTACCTACCTTGTTATGCACATGACAATTGCAACTATAATGGCAATCTGTACAGCTCCAATTATTGCTGCAATAAGGACATGCGTAAGCTTTTGTCTACTTGGGACAACATAAAGAATACTAAAGTCTGTCTTTTCACAGTGCTGTCCAGTATATCCTGATTCACACCTGAAAAAGAAAAGGAATATTTCATGGACTCTGTAATTTGACAGCAACCCAGTCATTTTGCAGTTGAAATGAGAAATCCAAGGTGACTCCAGCTGAGAAAGAGCTGGTGAGAAGGTGCAGCTGTGGTAACACTTGGGGTAGGGAATGGTTTGGATCTGTGTGGCAAGAAAAGAGACAGAACAAGTAGATATGCTCTGCTTTTTCTGGATAAGGTTACTAGTGGCCCTCTGAAAACACACCAGTGTGGGGAAGGCCCTGATTTGTCAAAATAAATATGTGGGTCATTATTATATTGGTACAATATTTAGGAAGAGTGTCAACTGGGTGAAACAAGTAGACACTTTGAAGACAAGAAGAAAAGGCTAAATGAAACACAAGAACCATGCTCATGAAACACAGAGCGAGCACAACTCATTCAGCTCCATTGTCAATATGGGACAGAAGTGAAAAAGAGGAAGGAGAAGCTTGAAATGTGGGTTGAAAATCCACCTTGAAAAAGGAAGATCCCTTTACAAGCTGCAACCTAGAGAAGTGGAATCTTGCAAAATCTGCTGGACAACACCAGCACCAAACCCCCTCTTGCCTTGTGGCTGAGCCAGAATTTGATGGAGGTCAGCTTAGAAAACCCAGTGGCCCACATCTGTTCAAGTGAGAGTTCAAGAAAGAATCCAAAATAATTTGCATGGGGTGGGGGAGAAATAGCTGGAAGCAGAAGAGAAGCAGATCTCTAAATGGTAACTTGCCTGAGCAAAGCAGCAGTTAGCTCAATGAGAAACTCAGCAGAGGCTGTTCCTGAGCAGTGACGTGTTCAGGCGATGAGAGATGTGCCAGTGCAAACATGCTCTGAAACAATTCATGTCTCAAGGCAAAAGAGGCTGAGGCACAAGAGAAGGCAAGTGCCACCCAAGACACTGAGATGAAGTCTGCAGAATCAAAGGCCACCACTTACAACCCTGAGCAAGTTCCTTGTCCTTTAGAATCGACTGACGCAAATGCATCACTCTGGACAACTGAATCGTGTAATTGGCCTCCAGCTCTACAGCAGAAAGCTGGAGAAGAAGTACTCACACGCAGGCTGAGCAACAATCCTTTTGTAAACTGGATCTGACAAGCCTAAATGCAACTCAAAATCAGACTCATCCATTCAAAAGCTTTGTGCTAGGGTAGGAATCAATTCTGTTTGGAGCAGCAAAATAATTACACCAAAGACCTTTCTACAACTGCTAATGCAACTCCTAATCCCTCTCTGCATGCAGGGATAATAGTTGGGGGTTTACATGTTCATAATCTTGTGATTCTACTTTCTCCAGCCATGAGCTGCCGTGTAAGGAGTTTTGGTTCAGGCATGAACGAAATTCTGGTAAGACTTGTTAAAAAAGCCCTCCATGTACTGTAAGTGTGCCCAGTGGTAGCCAGGAAAGGAATAAAGAGAACTTTGTATAAGCATACAAGAAGAATGAGGAGAGTGAACATGCTGGTAATCATGCAAGACACAAAAAGGAAGAGGCCTTACTAGTCAAGAGGACTTAAATCTTACTGTTACTTTGCTTTCTGTTTCATTAAAGAAAGTAGAAGTTGAAGTATTATCAATGTGAGAGCTGCTTTAATGCAGAGAAGGCAAAACAAGGCAGAGGAGGCACAAGGAATTCAAAGATGTTTCCTCAGAAACACTGAAATGACAAGAAATTATTTCTGAGAAGTACTGAATGCAGATTCAGGAGAAGAAGTGCTTGTATTAGGAATTACATCATGCAGGATGAAGTAGTAGGCACTAGTTTACTGCCTTAAACGAGTAGAACAGATTTTAAAGCATTCTGCTGCATTAATGCATAACAAGATAATATAGCATTAGTATGATAGCAAGATCAATAGGGTCAGCAGGGATTTATCAAAATAAGCTGATTAGTCAATTAATTGATTTAGCATAAAGAAGTGTAGATTTCTTTTTAAAGGGCTGGACTGTGTGTCCTTGACGCAGCCTGCCATAAGGACAGGGCAAAACTGCACTGCACAAGGGGGGCAGCAGGAGACAGACCTGATCCCATCTGTGCAAAGGCTGCTAAACTCAATTCTGTGCAACTGACTGCTACAAAACCTTCCTCCCACCTGCCTGCTGGCAGTCCTGGAGGGCTGCTGTACAATAAGCAAGGAGATTCACTGCCCCTAGTGAAAGTAAAACTCAGAATTTGCTCTGCACAAGTATTTTCTGCAGTTTTATAGGTCATCCAACACCTCACATACATTGCTGCCAGGAAATGAGGACCAAATTAAACAATGTGTGTGCTAGATGTGTATGAGAACCAAAAGCATTTGAAAATAACAATTGGCCCTTAGCATTCATCATTATATTTTCCTTGCTGGAGAGAGAATTTTTTTCTCTGATAGAGGCACATGATTACTACGGCAGATTGATGTCTGTTATAAACTATTTGTTTCCTTAATAACTCTGCTTCAGTAAGAAACATGCATAAAGCATGAGACTATCAGTATTTTAATAGCCAAGAAAAATCCAAAGGAGATCTGATACTCAGGGTTAAGAACTGACAGTCACAAATTCTTGGCTGGAACCACGTGAGGTTTGTTGTGCTAGGCTCAGTGCTGAGCTACTATTCAGACTGTATAAATACATAGTTAAAGGTAGTAACAGTAAATCTAACCATAAAATAGAATTTAAAGGGATGATACATTAATTAAGTTCATCAAAACATTGCCTGTCAGTAATTATTAGTGTCATAATAAATATTTAAAAAGATTGAATTTACTCTGAATCATAAATGATAAATTTCTGTAAGATTAGCACCTCCTAGAAAAAAAATCTGAGAAAATAAAAATTAGTTAAGTCAGACTTGAAAAACATTCGTGAAAAACATTTCCTTGTTACTTTAAATATTTTGA
The DNA here is from genome assembly GCF_017639235.1 of Corvus kubaryi. Taxonomy (NCBI): domain Eukaryota; kingdom Metazoa; phylum Chordata; class Aves; order Passeriformes; family Corvidae; genus Corvus; species Corvus kubaryi. The sequence goes on from NW_024581680.1 coordinate 216,897, forward strand.
GGACAAATACACTATAAATTGTGTTAAATACAGTTCTAGATCAAAAAGAATACTGTAATCAGATAGTATTGCCTAATGCCCATCAAGATGATGGGCAAACATCAACATTTTATAAGTTGACAACTGTAGTGGCTCTGCCTTTTGGGCTGCCTGCTCTCTGACCTGTCTGGAAACCCTTAAATCTTGGCAGTGCAAAAAACACCTAAATATCATCAATCAATAAGGATCAGGTGAGAAAATATGAAAGTATCCAATGTATTTACAGCTGAAGTTTCAAAAGTGAAGGAAAGCAAAGAGTTATAGCAGCTTCAGCCACATTAATCTGAAAGTACAAACTTGCAAGATAAAAGCTCAGGATAAACGTCCTAGTAAGTAGGGCACTGCATCTTACTGCAAAGTGGCCTTTTTCTATAAACAACTTTTATATATTTAAATAATAGTAATAATAATCATTTAAATAAAAATAATTTTTGGAGGAAAACAAAGATACAGAATTTGATTGGTGAAATCTAAAGGAAAAAATATCTGGGAGCTAAGGAATATTCATATATCCTGGGAAACACTGAGGGGCTTAATACTCAGTGTACTGAATTGCTAGTTTACACTGTAGACAAACGGTGTGGGCTAAAGAATATTTTGCAATTTATATTCTCTAGATGATGCCTATTACTGTGAAAAATGGCAATAAGTGTTAAAAATAAGATATTGATTCTCTAGAGAGAGTTTACGACAGGAAGAATAAAATGTACAGATAGTGTAATAACAGGCTGAGAGGTCAACGGGGAAAGAACAGGGATACAGGCAAGGCAAAGGCCTTTTTTCTGTTTCTGTTTGTTTTTTTAGCTCTGGATATGATTTAGCAGCTGAAAATAAGAGGACAACACTGAGGATACACTCCTCAGAGGGATTCAGGTTCTGAACTCCCTGACTGACCAAGCCCCTCCTCTGAACACTCTCCCTCTGGACTGGAGCAGCTGGGTGCTGCCCACAGCACAGGGATACAACTCCTGTGCCACTGCTTAGGTATCACATAGTGCTACACCCTGTCATTATGTCTAGAGAGCATTTTGATTAAACTTTACAGTGATTTCAATCACATTTTGGAGACGTGAAGGACTTACCGGCAGGAAGCCTTCTGAGTGGAATAAATGAATTCACATTTTCCATGTATACAGTAACCATTGAAGCTTTCTGAACAAGGTATGTGGTTTCCAATGTAAATGTCTTCTCTTTGATCACTGGCGTCTTGAAAAGAAATAGACATAAACAATTATACATGTCTCTATGATGTTAATTAAAAACTCTCAACCAAGAATAGTATATCCTTAAAAATTTGCAGTAAATAAAGGAATAGAGAATGATAAAGCAGAGGCTTAATGGTGAAGTTTCAGAGGCACCTACAGAGATTTGCTAGAATGTACTGCACTGGAAAATGATCCTCAGAGACATCTAGATATGCTTTTTATATCAGGTTTCTCAAAAAGGAGAAAAGTGATCATGACAGAAACAAACCAAAGCAGGAAGATCAGCAGAAGCTTTGTCAGTGGCACTGGGGCAAAGAGCTAATACATAGATAATACATAGATACAGAGAGCTCTCTCCCATGTGTAAACAGATGGAAAAAAACCCTCCAAAAAGGATTCGAAAAACGCTGAACCACATTTTATGATTACTGGGTAGAAAACTGCTTGATACAGCCCAGATCTGATTGGTACCACTGGTGGTTAAAGCTGAAATCAAACACACTTCAATAGCAGTCTTCCTCAGAGAAATATTTTATGGAGAGAGAACTCAAAAAATATCGAAATGTGTTTAAAATACCCATTCCTTTGGGAAGTGTGCTGGTTTTGGCTGGGATGGAGTTAACCTCCTTCACAGCAGCTGATGGAGTGCTGTGAAGATTTCTGGCTGAAATAGTACTGGTAACACACCATTGTTTTGGCTGTTGCTGACAGGAGCTTGCACAGCATCAAGACTTCCTCTGCTCCTCACTCTGCTTCTCCCCTCAGCAAGAAAGAAGACTGGGAGTGGGCAAGAGCCTGGGAGGGGACACAGCCAGGACAGCTGACCCAAACTGACCAATATGGGATATCCCATACCTTATGAAATCATGCTCAGCAATAAAAACAACAGTTTTGGTATTTCCAAGGTGGCAGTTGCTCAGCAACTGGCTGGTCATCGGTCTGCTGCAAGTAACAGATTTTGCAACACTTGGTTTTCTTCTCTTTTTTACCCCCCTTTGCTTCTTAAAAGTGCCTTAAGCTTGACCAATGAGTTTTTCTCACATGTGCTTTCTTGATTCTCTCCTCCATCTCCCTGGGGGAAGCTGGGATGGAGCAAGCGACTGGTGGGCACTTAGTTGCTGTCTGTGTCAGCCCAGGAAGGCAGTCCCTCCTGACCCAACATCTTTCATGCTTCTGTCATGTTACCAAAATTATCCAAAGCTGTGCTCATTTTCAACCATTTTTCCCCCCAAATTTTTTTGGTAAAATAGCCCTCAACACAGAAGTTGGTATTTCACAATGAACTTCTCTGAAGAGCAGGGATCTTAAGATGTGAGCGTAATTCTGGAATTGTGTTCATTTCCATGGCAATAGATTATAGCTTCACAAATAAGAGACTAGAAAGCAAAAGGGAGTGTGAAGAAGAAATCTCTTATACAATTGCAGATATTTGGAATAACACCAGCAAGAAAGTGAATGTATTTATACCAGACAAAAAAAGAGATATGCTGCTGTTTTAGGTTTTTCCTGAAAATGTCTGGAATGTGTTTTAATTAGGTTCTGGGGAAAAAAAGCCCAACCATCTATTAGAGCTTTTAGATATAAGGAAATCTCTTGATTCAGACTATGTTTTGAAAACAAAGAAATATTGATACAAGAGAAGAACGTTGATTAATACTGATAATGTGTCCACCACTGAACTGATGGAATAGACTATGTCACAACATGTCTAAGAGGAGAAAGGTGGGGATGTCTCATCCCAAAACTATTGTCTCCCTCCTTCTCCAAGAATTTAATTACTGTCATATCAGGTCCCAGTCAAAGGCTTGTAATGACCTACAGACAATTATATTAGTATGTTTAGAGAGCTGCACTGTATCTGGTTTTAATACATGTACTGACACAGAATGTGAGGCCCAGTGGAAAACTGAAAGGGGCATCCCCTGAAAAGTGGCCGGACAGCCACACACAGGTCAGAGGCAAAATTTATATTAAGCAACAAGATGTTAAATGCAGGAGATGATTCCTAGTGTAAAACAGACATTTACCCCCTATTGACAGGAATGCATTTTTAATCAAAGACCTGCTAGACTGCTTCAGATCTCCAAAGTGAAATATCTAACTGGTGTAGGAACCTTGAAAGAGTGACTGGATATAGGAGTTCAAATACTTCACCAGGAGGAAGAGTCATGCATAAAAACTGAAACCCTGATGCTCATGGTAAAAGAAAACCACCAAGCCAGCTGAATCTGGTAAGAGAGACTTTTCTGATGTAACTTTAGGTAGCCATCTGCACTGCAGGAGGAGACCCTCATGGTTCTAGAGACTAAAAGATATCCATTCAGAGAACAGGGTTTAACAAAAGTAACTCACAGGAACTGAAAGCAAAAGCAAACAGGAGGGAGTGTGGACTGTTCTCTTAACCTGGAAGAAAAAAAAGCAATTCACAGAAGTTCACTTCAGGCTTTCACTATCAAAAGACTCCTGAGCACTGCATTAAAAATTTTCAAAACAACTTTTTTTCATGAAGCATACTCCCTTCATGCACATCATTTGCTGAATGTGAGACCGGACGAGCCATACTCATCAATAATAATAATTATATACAATGGTTTTTTCCACTAACTAGACTTCAAGGGTAGTTTACATGCAATGAGTAAAAGGCTGTTACCTCTTTGGAATGGGAACTGAAAGTGGTGTTTCATTACCTTACATAATAAGATGTATATTGCATTTGGTGCCTTTTATACCTTCATAATGTAAGTGAAAATTGACATTAAATCACTCCAACTGGTACATCATATGCAGTGAAAATAAGAGAATTTGTGAAAAGAGAAAAATATATGAAGATTTTTGGCACTGAATGACTTTTCAAGAGGAACACAAGGAATGTTGAAAGCCATGGTGGGATGGCTTTACTCAGAGAAGCCATGGGAGTGCAAAACAAGTATAATGACAGAAAAACTTAAGACCAGAGCTAACAGAGAAGGTACAAACCCCTTGCAACAAAACCTGCATCAAGACCAGCACTGAGGAGAAAGAACAGTGAGTTAGGTTCATTTGTGATTCCTTCCTGTGTGGAATAGAAGCACCCATTTGCAGACTGGATTCTCTTTTCAGGGAAGTTTTCTTCCTCCCTGGGACCTGAATTAGAGATGTCCCTACAAGACTGAAGAGGTTATTGCAACCTTCAGACTACTACCCACTCCTGCTCTTTCACGTGGCTACTAATGATGATGTAGCAACAAAAAGCCTGAGGTCAATCAAATGAGATTTCAGAAGCCCTGGGGACAATGCTAAAAAAATTTGGTGACACAGAGACAGTGTTTCCCTTCAATCCTTCCTATAATAAGGAGAAACTTGAAACAAACAGGAGAGCCCAGGATATCAATACCTTGCTCTGGGACTGGTGTTTACACCAAAACATTGGGGTTTTAAATTATGGAAGAGACTTTGAGACAAAAGGTATGCTGGGGCCTGATGGGACCCACCTGTCCTGAAGGGTAAAAGGACTTTTTGGCAGTAAGCTGGCAGGACTGACGGAGAGGGCTTTAAGCTAGAATTGATGGGGGAAGGGGATGCCAACAGCACTGCAGTAGGTAAGGCACAGGTTGTCACAGCATCACCTGAGGGTAGCACGTGCTAGTAGGAACACTTATGCTGCTCCTGGGAGCATGGAGAGCTCAGGAGCACATTTGAAATTCTTGAACACCAACTCAGACAGTATGAGAATAAAACAGGATGAACTGGAAGCACTGGTCAGCTCCCAGAGCTATGATATCACTGGTATTTGCATGACTTGGTAAAGTGAATCCACAAGTGGAGTGTTGAGATGGAGGGCTACAGGCTGTTCAGGAGCGACAGGCAGGGCAGACAAGTTGGAAGTGTCATGTTTTATGTAAGGAAGAAGTGATTGTACAGCACTTACAGTTAGTGCTGATGTGGTTGAGAGCCTCTGGGTGAGGGCTAGAGGGATGGAAAACAAGGAGATGTGGTTGTAGATGTCTACTACTGAGTGCCCAGCCAGGATATAAGCAATTATGAGAAATTTCTGGATTGCTAGCCCTTGTCCTTATGGGAGATTTTTAACTTCCCAGACATCACCTGGGAATATAATATTGCTGTGATGAACAGGACTTTCTTGACATTTGTAGGAGATAATAACTTCTTGTCAGAAGTACTCAGTGAGGAAAGCCCTCCTAGGCTTGCTACTTGTGAATAGAGGACTCATGGGGGGATGTAATTGTATGTGTCTGTCTCAGCCATAGTGATCATGAAATGGTTGAGTTTAATGGTTGAGCCTTCAGCGCAATGAGAAAAAAAGGACACCAGAGTTGCTACCCTTGGACTTGAGCAGAAAAACCTTTAAGCTGTTCATGGAGCTATTTAGCAGAGTACCCTGCAATGTGCTTTGTAGGTGTCCATGAGCGCTGGTCAAGTTCTAAGAAGCGCCATTTAGAAGCACAGGAGCATTGCTGCATTGTAATTCTGCTGCATTGTAAGTCAAGCAAGTGGGGCGGAAGACCAGCTTGACCAAACAGGGAACTCTTTTTGGAAGTCAAGAGGAAAGAGAATTTGTATGGTCACTGGAAGGGAGGTCAGGCTTCACAGGAAGAGTACATAGCGGTGGTTCGTATGTACAGGGAGAAGACACAAAAGGCCAAAGCTCATTTAGAACTGAATGGCCAGTGTTGTGTAAGATAACAAGAAGGGCTTTTTCAAGTGCATTACTAGCCATAGGAGGTCTAAAGAAAGCATTGGAGTGATACTTGATGTGTATGATCATCTGACTAGCCGGGATGAAGAAAAAGTTGAGACATTAAAGGTTATTAAAAGGTAAGGTAAGGTTCATGTCGGTGAAACATTTTCAATCAATGTGATTCAGCGTATCATGTTACTGAAAATATTTTAAAACAACCTAACAAATACAGGCTCATCCATTTTTTTCGGAAGTTAACAGAAAAGATGGGATCATGGCAGGGAGGCTTGTGCTATGTTATTTCATCAGGAAAGTCACAGCTTGGTGTCTTCCAGCAAAGTCATTTTCACAGCACTTGGAGGGAGTCCAGTCCTGTGGCCACTGCACAGGGTACTGAGCAGCTGGGCATCTTAGAGGAATACAGCAGGCAAAACTTACAAATCACGCACATCTTCCTGCTAGCCTCACAACACGCTCTAAGGAAGAAGCTGTTCACAGGTCTGTCTTGGTTACAGGAATCAAAGCTGTAAGGCAGACTAGAAGGACTTGTGTGCTCTATTTTGTCATCTTGTAAACCATAACCAAAAAGCACAAAGTCTGCACCGTACCTTTCACTTCTGGCCGATACTGCATGCCATCATCTTTCTTTCCGACTGCATTTGTGTCATCTGTTTCTAGGTGATAAATACATGCATGGTTACTTATTAGGAAAGGATATTTTCCAGACCACTGCGTGTGCATCACTGATAAGCCAGAAAAATATTCAAAGAATTATTTTAAGTTGTAGTAAAACTGGACACACTCCCACATTGTTCCTCCCATACAACCAGGTTGGTATCACATCTGGTCAGTAACCCTGGTGTCCAGACCAACACCTGGCACAACTCAAGCTGTAGGTTTTTAACTAAAAACTTCACTGTGGTATGGACCTAGGTCATTTTGGTGACAGTCTGTTTTGGTGTTGGAACTGCCCAAGTTACAGATCTAGATGTAACTGGCAAAGAGTTGGTGGAAAGCTGTTATTCCACGTGAAAGTCCTAACTGCAAGCCCCCAAAGCTGAAAGGTTACAGACATGATCAGCTACAAAGCAATAGACAGAGGGCTTCAGTGGACCATTCCAACAAGGAATGGAAAGGAAATTATAGAATCACTTAGGTTGGAAAAGACCCTTAAGATTAATGGATCAAAGTTTGTGCAATCGAGGCCCAACTTGGCACACCTTGGAAGCACATTTTACTGCCCACAGCAACAAGAGGGAAGATTTCCCACACAGGCATATTCCTTCTGTTCTCCTACCATCCCCTCATGTAAGAACTGTTGGATTATTGCTTAGATTTTCCCAAGAGCTTTTCCTGTCTTTCCAGGTAACAGCAGCCAGAGAAAGGTAATGTAAACACAGCACTATGTGTGTAGCATCGGGAACTCAAAACTACAGGTGGTGAGTTCACTGATAACTGCATCATTGACTTCTGACCAAAAATGGAAAAGGGGAAGCTCTACCAAGCCCCATTATGTCAGAATTTACATTTACCAGAAAACCAAAATTAATCCTACCTGAACAATGCCCAAGATGCCTGATGTCAATCTGCTCTTGCCTCAGACATGACGCCTCTCTGACAAAGCATGGATTGTTATAGGAACTTCCATCAGAAGCACATACAGGATTAAAACTGTATCCACTGCAGTCTATGTTACATACACACCTGTTAATTGAAGCACACAGCAAAACAAAATTGATGTCCAGCAAACAAAAATTAAGTCATGTTAAGTCCTAAGTAAACACGAGCTCATACACCAATGCCAGGAGGGGAGAGCATGCTGCATGAGGATGCTGAAGAAGCCATTGACATCTCAGGCTTCCAAGCAGAATGTACAAAATTTTGAATAGATGCTTCAGTGTGCTTTTCAATAATGTATTAATGTTTCTTGTAGTTTTACTCTGATATCAATCTCATGGAATACACCTGAAAATTGGAAACACATTACTAGGAAGATTTACTACATTAATATACCAGTATGTAGTGTTTGTTCTCTAGTGTGAACAAAACCAGAAGAATATTCTACTCTTTTTAGAGTCAAGATCCTTGAGAGAGAAAACAAACAGGACTCCCTTTTCTGTTAGGCAATAGAAGCAGCTCTATTTCAAAGGCTGTTTAGACTCAATATGCTTGGTTAACTGTGTCATTTCAGCAAGACTTTCATTCATTCCTTTGAACGTTAACAATAGGTCTATTATGTTGCATTTAAAATGGGATTATGCAATCTGAATTATTTCATATTGCATCCCATTAACATTTTGGTTGTTTAGGATGAATCATTTTCCAAACAATTTGCAGCTAGGGATTGTGAAATGAAAGTGGGAAAAATGAAGACCTAGTGTGTAGCTGGTTCGTAACTACACAAAGGTAGGACAACCCCAGACTCAGACAGGGCTATGACCTGTTCATGTTTAGATACATTTGTAGCCCCAGAAAAAAGTCCTGAGATTTTACACTTGTGAATTGCATAGGAAAACTTTCCAACTTTCCAAGCCCCACACCCCCTTACTATTTTAATCAATATTCTGGTTTCTTCATTGTATTCTATTCTATTCTATTCTATTCTATTCTATTCTATTCTATTCATTTCTATTTTGAATCAAAGTTTCTGTGTATGTTTCACATCACTCTACAAGCTTCCCTCCACTTTTGGGATGGGGTAAATAAGAAATGTGGCTGCAGAATGAGGGGGAGGACAAGGTGGCCACCATGTCCAGCTCTCAGTCATGCTCCTCCTGATGTTGTGAATGTGGGAAGGGCCACTCTGCACCTTCTGAGAAGGTGGCAGTGGGCACAAGGTCCTCTCCTTGCCAGAAAGCTCTACAGGGGGCAGGCACATGGTCTGACCATCAGGAGTTACCACTAGATTCATCTTGATTCAGTCTTGTAAGTCACAAGATGGGGAAAAATGTCCAAGCTACCAACTTACCAGGTTTTTTATGTTCTTTCCCACTGTTCCAGATAAAATTAAACTATTAAAGAGATGTAGGTAGGCCTCAGGCCAGTAACAAATCTTGCAGCAGAACCCAATTCCGTGCTGCAGAAACACTGAAAATGGCCAGCATACTTTTCTCTCTTCCTCTTCTTCCATGAGCATCTTTTTTTGCTTAATTTAAATATGCTAATTTTGCAGGTAATTTTTCATGCCTATGAACTTCAGATTGCTTCTAGAACATCTCTAGTGCAAACAGGGTTTTAAGTGCACCTGCTGACAGTGAAAAACTGCCCCAGGAATGAGTCTCTACACATCTTAGGGACCTACCTCCGAGTACTGATGAAGCCTCTAAATATCAATATGATGAACACATAATTTTTCTTACTAGAATTGGTGATGGTTGTAAACTTTAGAACCAGGATGGAAATACTATTTTGTTTACATGCTCCCACATGATGTTAGGACTAATAAGGGGTTTATTAGGATTTACTACATACAAATAAAAGGCTCATAGCTCAGCAGTTTTGCATACTTATTGACACAAACTAGCAGAGAGCTGGTCCTCATTTGCATGACACTGTCTGTGCACAGACAGATACCTTTGCTCACCCTTAAATCTGTCTGTAGTCACCATCCAATGTCTGTAGCATTATGGTTATGGCTGGGTTTTGTCAGTCCTGGTGACAAATAAGGTGAGTTTTGAAAATACTTTTTTCTTCCTCATGGTGACGTTACAGGCTAGCGTTGAAACTGCTTGGAAACTGCTTATGTTTCCTGCTTTTCTGTGTTTAGATTTAACATCTAATATTAAATGCTTACTTTTTCAGAATTCTCAAATGCTTACATTAGGGGTGGTTATGAATTCCTGACCATGGTTTTCTGATCAACAGTCTCAGTCTTACCTCTAGCCATCTCTTTAATGTACAGAAATTTCAGATGTTGACCCCCTCCACATGTATCTGATTATCTGTCTGGTGCCATTAGTGACTTCTTTGCCTATGACCATGATGCCAAGTTGTACTTCCAACCTTCCCCAGCCAGTTAGTTACTGGTTACTTCACAGAGCTGTCTGCCATGTAAAAGCAGGTGGTTTAACTACACTGTGGCATAATTAATAGTTGGCCTGATGTACTTTAAAAAGATTGAAACACTTATTCCAACATAAACCTCTGAAGCCTTCCAGAGGGCTGAAAGGGAATAAGTTCAGGTGAAGACACGGCTTGGGTGTAATGCTCTGAAGGGACAAGGCCTCCACAGATGCAGTAGTGTGGCAGAGAGGGAGCCAGGAGCACATGTTAGAAACCTGCACTCATCAGAGAGTCTGCATAGGGTGCAGTGAATTTGTTCTTGCTCAAAGACAGTTTACACTAGACCAAAAATACATTCGGGACTGCGGCAAGTGCCAAATCGTGAGATGAGAGTTGTGACATATGGGAAGTGCTGCTGTTGACAGAAAACATGAAAAGAATGTTGTTTTTAACTGCTCAGTGTTTGTGAAGGTAAAACTGTGGGACAGCAAGTTGCTGCTCTGATGTTGCACATCAAACACTTCAAACTGGAGCCTGGGTCCCTGTGAGAGGACAGTACCACCACAGACTGAAGAAGGGCAGCTCAGGAAAGTATTGGAAGATTAGCCAACAAACCCACTATGAAATACTGAAAATATGCTATATCCTGAAGTCAGAGAGCTAAAGAGGGCAAACAATAGCTTGGTACTGAGATGACAGGAAATCCAGCTGCTTGATGGAAGCCAACTCCCCTCATCAGCCAGTTTGGGAGCCAAAGCCAGGAAGAAGTCAAAGCTCAAGGCTGCCAAGCACAGCCCATAGGTCTGAACCATGCCACAGACCATACAAGAGGCACACAAAATATGTGAGAAGACACAGCAGACAGTGAGAATGAGCTAAAAGTGGTAGCAAAAAAAAAAAGCTTAAAGGGCAAAAATCTTATCAGAGGCCTTTGCAGGCAGGAAAACCTGTAAGAGGCACCATGAATTATAGGCTTTGTTTACCTTCACAACTAAGACTGAAACTGAACACAAAAGTGCAGTCCCGCATTATAATCTTTCCCTGAAGTCTCTCTCCTACTGGGCAGAGAGCACGGAGAGAACAAAAGGACAATGCAGAGAGCTGCTCATAAAGGCAGGGCAGGACATACTTGAGATCATGAAGGGGGTGCAGGGACACCTGGGAGAAGCACAAGAGTGGCACCCAGGAAGAGAGTGAACCTTAACTGTAAAATTCAAAAGAAAAGAGTTAGTCACTTAAGGGAAACCCACTTAACAGAATTGTGTATTAAGGACATCTTGAATGTGCTTGATGCTTCATACCAGAAAGAAGTGAATGAGTGCTTCAAATTTTTGCTGGAAAAGATTGCTGTAAAAGCCACACTGGAATAAAAGGAGTGAGAGCCCTACAGACATTTTTTTTCCACTGTAACCTTCTTATTGGTTTTAACCAAAAGGATTTAAATAGGTAGTTAATGCTCCACATTGATGTCTTGCTGGAGGAGGTTGCTGCTTAAAGTCCTCAACAGATCTTTTCTCTCTCTTCGACTGGGAAAGTCAACAGGATATATTCAGATGTTTTCCTGCTGTACTAGGGTATACAGAAAAGATCCCTGAATTTTGTCACCTGTCATCAGAGAGCTGACACCTTAAGAAAAAAGGCACCAGCTTGTTGTGAAATGTGCTTTTAGAAGTTGCATGCATATCATTCATTAACACCATTAGTTAAACAGAAAAGCATTTGAATTTCAAGAAAGTACAAAGTGATATAATTAAACCAAACAGATTTTTTTGGGTGGTTTTAATAAGCAAGAAATGAGGATGTACAACTCATTTTTTTGGGGCTACTAGGTGTAACAAAGAAAGTGTGCTTAGTAAAATGAAGTGACAAGCTCAGGCTGTAAGAGCACTTGCTGCTATTAGTAAATTAATTAGATCCCCAGAGATCAGAACACATTTCAAGGCTCCCTTTTGTTTTCAGGCTTCAAGGTGTATGTGGTCTGTTGGAAGTTCTGTGTGCTTAAAAACCCTGGTAGGTTCAAAGAACAGAGAGGAAACAAAAGGAAGGGAAAAGCATGACTGACTTGTGGAGTGGGCTTGGCTACTGGGAGAGCCGGGCATTTCCAACCAACAGATCAGGCTGCTGCATTTCTGACCACCTGGGATTTGCTCACAAATGTATTTTTCTGGCCTGGCCTCACAGGGGGTGCTGCTGGCTACCCCTTCCCAGTAGCTGACAACAGGAGGCGTTCTCAGGTACTCACCAATTCATTGGCACATCTGCTTAGAGATGTAAAATGGAAGCACTAGAGTAAAACAAAGCGTGTGAAATGCACACAGATGGATAAGGGTATGCTTGATAGAATAAATTTAGGTGAATTGAAATAGCAGGGGTGCTGCAATTGCAGGTAAGAATATAACCATGCCAAATGAAGGATTACTTTTCATTTGATGCTTCTTCTCTTGTGTGCAATTCTTCCCAGATGAAAGCAGAACTAAGAAAATCTGGATTTCAAAGTGATTTTTCTATCCATTTGACTAGAGTTGGATCTTCATCAGGTTTTTTGTGTATTTTTTAAAATCCCTTTATAGCACAAGAGAAGTAGAATTTGATTCTACAAAGCTTCTCTGTGCCCAGCTTTAACACTCTGTCTTTACTTCTGCCCAGCAATTCAGAACACCCTTTGAATACCATAAGCTTCAGCTACTTTCCAGACATCCCTACATTCCCTTTTTCATTTTCATGGCATGGCTCTCTCTGACCACTGTAGAAATTTAGTCTTTACCTGCAGTGAGCTTCTCACAGCATACATGGTGAACTGATGTTTGCTCTCTCAAGAGCAGCCTAACCCTCCCTCCATCCTCAAATAACAGGAACCTTCAAAGGTTTGGCACATACTGCTGCAAAGATCATTAAAAATATACATTAAAAAACCAGACCTGGATTATTATCCATCTAGGCTTTATTCAATTTCTTAATAGGGAAAAGACCACTATGTTATTCCTCTCATTTCAGAATATCCTGTAGCCTAGGTTTTCATAATTCATAATCTCATGACACAGTTGTAAATCCCTTGTTTAGGCTGATTTTCTTTATTGTCTGAATGGTTTGTTTTGTACACAAATATTTAGGATTTTTTTTTCCTGTTGGATCAGAAAGCTGTGAATTGCATTTACACAGGATTTAGATATCCTTCCTTATGAATACCTACACTCAATATCATACTCTAAAAAGTTAGTTAAAAACCAAAAGGTTGGTAAATGAGTGAAAAAGTGGTCAAAAGAAGGAAGTATAAACCTGCATGCTGGACTTCAAACAGGCCAAATCTTTCCCTGGAGGACAAATTATATGGACGAGGCAGAGACTAGAACTTTGAAATGTCCACACTGGCATTTCTAATTGTTATTACTGAGACTTCTGAAATTCTGGTTTGGCCTTTGTGAAAACAGACACTATGTAAATGTAGGCCAGTTGAATCTATATATTTCCAAGGCACCTTTGCTTTCCAAAGTATATCTCATAAAATGTTAATCTCAAAAGGTCTACTTGGGGATCAGCTGTCAATCTTTCTTGAAAATCTACATTATAAGTCAAAACATATCTTTGACAGGATAGTACACTTATTAAAAAAAAAAGACTGAATGTGCTCCGAATCTCATTTCCATACTTCATCTGTTAAAAAAAATAGGTAAAACTGAGAACATGATAAATCTGAATTTTTACAGTGAGGCTGTTTTTAAGTTAATGATTTCCTTACCAAAGACAAAATTAAAAAAAAAAAAAGATGACCAGTTAAGTGGGGCCCTGATGAGATGGAGGAACCTCCAGAGGTCTGAAGATGACAGGACTGCCACAGGACAGATGGTGGGTGGACTGGCAGGGAAGCAGCTCTGCAGAAAAGGACCTGAGGGCCCAGGGGAGCAGCAGGCTGGGGGGGCTGCATCACAGGATGGTCACCAACAGAGCAAGGGAAGTGACTCTTATCCTCTATTCAGCACTCATGAGGTCCCATGTGAAGCACTCTGTCCTGTTTTGGGACCCCCCAGTAACAGCAAATACTCTGAGAAACTGGAGAGGCTGCAGCAGTGAGGCACTGCGATGGGAAGAGGGACAGAGCATGGGCTGTGTGAGGAATGGCTGGGGGCACCGCACCTCTTCAGCCCGGAGAAGAGAAGACTAAAGAAGTGACTACTGTCACCAACAATCCAAGAGGGGTTCTCAAGAAGATGAGAGAGAGGCTCTTCTCAGAGGTGCATGAAGAGGAGTGAAAGATTGCTGCAAGTAGCAAGGAGAGAAATTCTGTTTGAACACAAGGAAATCGTTCTTCAAAGTGAGAAGAGCTCAGCCCTTGAACAGATGTGCCCAGATGTCAAATTTTTCTTCATGGAGATGGTCAGAGCTCTCCTGGAGAAGCCCTTGAGCTCACATGGATGAGTTGCAGGTGCAGTGCAGGGCAGGAGCCCAGACCCTCTAGACATCCTGTATTTGTATACTGATAGGATGATCTGTTTATCTCATTAGTAACCAGTAGAACTGAAAAGCCCCGTGTGTGCTAAGAAAAAGTCTGGATTCTCCAGGGTATATCAAGAGCAAGTGTTTACTGTGTGTATCATGAATATGGCTTGAGATTATCTACTAAACATTAGGGGACAGTTCAGCTAACTCATCCAGTTACTATCATGGAGCAAAATTCTCCTTAAATGCCACCTGTAATCATGTGGATCGCTCTATTAAGTGTCTTAACATCACAAGGTGCAAGCAAGGGCTGTCCAGGCCTAAGAAACCTACTTGAACAGAACTAACTGTATTTTTTGTTTGTGGTTCAGTAGACATTACCACACTATTCACAGTTCCAGTGGCCATTCTCATGTCTTAAAAAGGAAAATCAAAACAATGTTTTCATGAAATTAGGGTGTTTTGTGATTTGGTAGAATTAGGGATTGTATCGGTAATCTAGTGCAAATTAGAATTAAATGATAATTCAGACCAGCAATGTTTATACAAGTCTAATGAAAGATACTTGTGCTGCCAATAACTTTATATGTCATGATATAAGTTTATGATGTCAAAACCTACACTGAAACACAGCAGGAAAGAGAATAAAAATTAGATGTAAAAATCAGTAAAAATTAGATGTAAGGGGTGCTCTACTAAAGTTTCCCAAACAGAAGATTTCAATCCTATCTTGTTTCTGCCAGGTAATTAACTGTTTTGATTTTAGGAAAAAAAATATGCCAACTCCTATATTCTACTTTAACAAGTTTGTGACTTGCTATGTGGCTTGTCAAAATCAACCTTGTGGAGGCAATCTGAGTTAACAGAGCCTGATTTATCTATGTTTAAACAGTGAATATCACTGAAGCTTGTTTTAATGGTCAAAGGTACTGGGAAAAAATTAAATTATATTAAATTTTTATATAGAATTGAAAAATATTATCCAATAAATTGCAAATAATGTACATGGGAATATTTTCTAACTTTTGAGCATTTTCTACATAAAAGTTTTTGTTTCCAATTTTTTTTTAATGAGGACTAATTAAAGAAATCTTAGAGGCAAAAGAGCACTCTCTGTCTGTTGTCAAGAAGCGGGAGCCTGATTTCATTTTGTATGAGTGGGATGTAGGGAATAAATCTTCCGCTCTCCTCAGCTTTTTCCTAATTTTCTTATAGATACTATATAGCTGGAGGAATGCCAGCTCTACAAGTGCAGAAAGACTAGGCAAGCTCTTACTGAGGTTGACTGCTTCGGGATTTATTTTTCAAAGCCAAAAGAACATCTCAGTGCATATAACAACATATATATATATCATCTATACCATCTTTTCAGTCATAAATGAAGCAGACCAAGGCAATATTCCAAAAAATTATTAGTATTACAGAAAACAGCTCTAGGGCATTTGTTTCTCTCCTGGAAAGAGCAAGCCTACTTTAGGACTATGGTATTTTATGAAAGGTGAAGTATCATGCTAGTATTCATGGGCACTATTACTATTTTGCTTTCCCTTGTATTCTATGATTTAATCTTGAATGCACATCTTGAATATTAGTGCTAAGCTGCTTTACTGCCTGAGATGTGTTCATGCTGATATCCTGTAATAAAACCTTGTGCAATTAAGACATATTTCAACATTAAATGGATTCCAGCTGGAAGACAAGAGAAAGGAGAGTGATGTTTTCTCTGATTAGTGATGTTCAAACAGTGTTGTTCTGAGATGTTGTTCCCTCTGTGAACACAAAAATGTACCATTTGCAAGTCTCTCAAACACCTTCATGTGCTGTGTCTGTAGCTGTAACCCCAGTACCTGCCACCAGCCCAGACTCCAGCAAAGCTTATTCCATACTGGTGGCCACTGCCAAGACAAAGGCTGCTGGGAAACAAAACACCATCAACAGATGGGACTTCTTCTGACTCCCTAAAAACCCCTTAAAGCCTCATGGGACTGTCTGAAGAAGCCCTTTCCTTCATGGTATTTCCCCCCTTTCTGAGAGCCACCCAGAGCCTGGACAGCCGGAGTATAAAATAACCAACCACCTTGAGTGAGGAAATTTGGTGCATCTGCTTCTGCATTATGGATTGTCTTTAAAAGCTTCTTGTTTCTTGATAATTTGCTTTGAACTTTGACAATAATTAATATTTTTCATTCATTTTCCCCCGGGTGCATCTAAGATATCAAATGCCACAGTGAGTTTAGAAGAAGTGACTGGCTCAATTCCCCAGTTCAACTTTGTGTTTAGGTCCAAGCTTTGCACTGATGAAAATAACTGCCTGTAACACTTTATGAACAAGGAAAACATAGAGAAAAACAGCTCAGGGGTTGAATAATCAGTATTTATTTTGCATTCCTGTTTGGTTTTGGGGTTGTTTTGTTGGCAGCATAAAACAAATCAAGGCGCTTTGTTTGAAAAATATTAGCTAAAATCTTTCCAGTAAAACTCCCTGTTGTTTTCTCCTACTACTTTGCAACTGCAGATGGTTTGTTCTTTACAGACACATTTCAAACACATTATTACTGAACAGCACTAAAGCTTCAGTTAGCAAGAATAAACATAGTGAAGCAGATAATAATATACTTTGCTTTTAATATTTTTTCCCTTTTGTTCAGTGATATTGTTAGGGGAAACTTTACATACCCGACATTTTCTGCATCTTCATCACACTCAGCCCTATATTTGCAAACTCCACATTTTGAGTGTTTTCTCTGAACTTCTGTCCCAGATCCTTCATATTCTGAAAAAGAAAATAATAGAAAGCATGACTTTCAAATTAAGCTCTGTTTTTGCTTACCCAAATCCATTTGCCTTCAGGAATACTGTCAACATAAAGCTATCGGGTACTGAAGCTATTAACCTTAATAGCACTTCCTTTTTGAAAGTCAGTCAATTGGAGGTTGGCAGGATTGTACCACTGATAGAAGAGTGTCCCCGAAAACGCTAGTGCTTCATTGATTGGCTCTTCCTTTATACTTATTTCAGTCATTTTTATTTATTCCCGCTCCACCAGGCACATAACTGGCACTGACATGTCCCAGTCACATTTACTCTTAATTGCCACTGATAATGCATAAACCCTGTCCCTTTTGATGTCCTTGAATATTAGGTACTGGGGATTTAAATACTATTTTCTGTGACAGTCTTTAATTGTAGATATCCTTATGCAAGGTTGATGCTTGCATTTTTTCCCCTTTTTGATTCCTGACTATGAGATTAGACTATGCTCATATGTCATATATGCCATGGTGTATTTTCCAGATTACTCTGTCTAGTTCTACAGGAATAAAAGAAAAAAGTCATCCTAACAAGAAACTGGTAGAAATGCTACGTATCCTAAAAAGAAAAATCAATTATCTCAAATATTCTGATCCTAAAAACATCTACATTAATTTTAGTGTTGACATGGACATCAAAAGTCTTCACCAAGTAAAAGAGAAATAAATTATATTCTTACTGTTTCAGTACCATTAACCACTCTTATTTTTGATTTTTAACAAAGTGATGAAGGAGAGCTATGTATTTGAAAGGAAGGAAAAGAACCACAGAAATCTGCAGAGGGAGTCGAGATCCACTTAAAGTATCACAGTATCATGGTGGTGCACAGCTGACTGCACAAGGCTGCCGGATGGACAGAGATCAAAGTGGTTCCTTTCCTCACAGCAGCTTTATGTGCTGTAGCAACAGTAAATCAAACATCACCAATGAAACAGCTGAATTTGCGTTCTTTAAATACAAACAGGAAAAAGAAATCCACAACAGCTCTTCCTAATTTCCCTGGATCTTGGCTGAAGGGAATCTCTCCCTCCAACCTGTGGGGATGTGTTTCCATGAAGAATAGTGCAGGTGAGACTTGCAAACTACCTTCTGTCTAAAGCATGCTGTGCATTTTCCAGAGATTAATACCGATCAAACAAAATTCACACTGTAGAAATTCTATCACCACTCTTATCAAGTTGCAGTAGAGGTCATCTGCTTTTATCTTTACAAATGCACATCTTATTTGATTTCTCCTTCTTTCTAGGTACCACATTCCTATGCCTACATTCAGCAAATGTCCTTTAGCATCAGATTTCACTTTTCCATGCCAATAAATTATGCCCTATGGTTTGAATAACTTAAACAAATGGCACTGCTTTCATTCATGGTATTTCCACTTCTTTTTCTGTTCTTATGACCCTTGACACCCTTTGCCAGTGCCCTTTGTCAATTGACACCTTCTGGAGTTACAGGTACAAGAGCTGGACATATTGTTCCAGAAAAGTTGTCATCAAAGCCAAATACCATCTGTGACATTCTTCACTGTAAACATCCAACAATCATATTGCTTTTTGACCGTTTTTCTGCACTGACAATCATCTTTACTTTATTATCCACTTTATTGCCCAATGAGTCCTTTTCAGGGTCAACAGTCTGTAGGAGAGATGTATTCCTGACATCAAGGAAGAATTAGCTAGGTCCTGGGCTTGCTACAGATAACTGTCCTCAGACATTAAATCCTGCCTGCTTATGCATCCTGTTAGCTCAGTGACCTGTTCTCTGTGATCCACACCAAATCAGTGCCGACTGATTTGCTCCCAGATCACCAGTAGAAAGGGTCACGGGGCCAGGAACATTCTCTAGAAACACACTCATTTTCTACAGCCTCCTTAACATTTCAGGATCTATTGATTTGCGGTATTTTTGCACATTAGATGTGCACCATGTGGATGTTGTGTTCTCTAGTTACTTAGACTTGTATGAGATTAAAGACCACATTTGACTGAGAAAGGTTACGGCTCTGTGGTGGTACATTTACATAAAATGTTCTGTCGTACAAATGCCTTTCTTGGAAAAATCAGTTTAAAAAAAGATAATTTTCTCAGTAAAGGTTTTCCATGAACTCCTGGTGACTGGCATTAAATATTTTTTCCCTCACTTAATTCTGTACTCAGATGACTTTTCCACCTTCTATTTCACTGCTGTGCTTCTCATAGGTGCCAGAATGAGAGGCTGTTGCTGCCCAGTCATCACATTTAGCTGTTCTGAAAATATTTGTATATTATTTATCATTATTCTACTGAAGAAAAAGAGACAAAAAAGTCATCAACAACCTAAAGAATTCTTTACCATCCATTTTAAAGCTTTCAGCAGCAAACCTGGCAGACCTGCTGGTTACAGAATACCTCTTCAACATTTGGTTCTTAATATCCTTCTATGGTACCCCTAGCATGGAAACCATTTCATCATACCCCATTTATACTATCTGACTTGACTGCAAATGCAACCAGAATGCTTTACTGGCCCTTTTGCTGCACTACTAGCATTTCAATTTTGCAGTGGAGCAAAAGAAGTAACATACCACACACACACACGCACACATGCAACATACACACTTTTCCTCCTGAGCTCTGGTTCTGCTCCCTGTGAATGCCCCAACACCTTTTTATTTTCAGAAACATAGCCCATAACTACTTGTTCATTGTTTCTACATACTATTTGATGTAAAATTCCCTTTCTTTCCTTTTCTCCTCATCCTAAAATTGCTTTCTCTACCTTTTAAAATTAGGTTTGTTTTTAAAAAAGTGTGACTTTTTGGTTTTTTCTTGATCAGAATTTGCTGGACCTCATGTATATAGGTCACCTACAATTTTCAGAAGCATCTTTCACTACTGGCTGCATTATGTTTTGATAGTAGAAGCATTAGACGCTGTGTATAATATAGACTGAAGTCCTGTTGTGGTTTAGGAATGGTACTCCCCATCCAGTGTCCCCAGCGAGAATCTCCAATCCATGTGCTGCTCTCTGGCTCCTCTGCTCTCCCCTCCCCTTTGCCCCTTTGGTGGGATGAAGTGGCAAACTGGAGGCACAAAAGGTAAAACTCACAGGCTGAAGTAAGAACAATTTACTGGAAACAGCAATGAGATAAGAAAAGAATAGTAACAGCAACAATATTAATAACAAAAGTGCACAGAAGAGAGAGTGATTCACAAGCCAAAATGTTCACTGCAGAGCTCAACTGGACTGCAGCCATGCTGCCTCGACCAGAAAAGAGCCATTCCTTCCAGAAAAAGATCCCTTTTCCTTGCCCCTAGCGATGATGTGAGGTGGTACAGCATAACTTCTTGGTCCTGGCCTTGTCCCCTCCTGGCTACTGCCAAAATGATAGTTGTCCTGGCTGGAGCCAAGGCAAGTCCTTCAAGAAAACAACTTTTCCCACCAATAAGAGTAGATGAATGTTGTTTTTCAACCTGAATTGATAGCAGACTTGTACACCGGTACTCTGTTAAAATATGTTAACCCATTAATATTTGAGAGCATGTTTCTCTGGTGTAAATGTCTTCAAACAGGCAATATATCCCTCGACAAATTGCCTCTCTCTCCTCCTTTCTCCCCCACATTTGATTGTTCCTACATAGGTTGTAGGCATTAATTTTAATATTCCAATCAATCAGATCTTCCCAGCAGGTTTCAGTAATAACAATTAGGTCAAAATATGCTCCCAAATGAGCAATTCAGGCTCCTCTTGTTTATTATGCAAGCTTCTAATATTGCTATATAGATGATTACAGAATTTCTTCTTCTTGGTTTTGTTGGTATCTTGATTAATCCTGTTCTTGACATATTAATTTGATGTTGAGTGAAAGCTCATTTTCCCTCTCTTTTCAGCTTCCTTACATGTTTCAGGGCAGCGCCTCATTAATGCTCTGTCCTTCAAAAGAAACAAGGCACAAAGAAAGGATCAGTGACTCCCAGTTGTCTCTCTGAGCTGTGCTCCCTAACACTTCTGCTTGAGTCATC
This sequence comes from Corvus kubaryi, assembly GCF_017639235.1. Taxonomy (NCBI): domain Eukaryota; kingdom Metazoa; phylum Chordata; class Aves; order Passeriformes; family Corvidae; genus Corvus; species Corvus kubaryi. The sequence goes on from NW_024581680.1 coordinate 238,068, forward strand.
ATTCCTCTGCAGAAGATGGCCAGCTGTATCTTAGGAGCTGCAGGGTAGGAGCCTGCCAATGGACAGCAGCTCTAGAGGAACTGGGCAGCAGTAAATTGCTTCCCTCAGCAACTCATTTGTGTGCTCCTACAACGGTAATGTGGCTGGGTTTCTGCTGAGGGCTTTCAATCAGGCTTGAAGCAAAAGTATCCATCTGTGTCAAGGTGAAGCTAGGTTTGTCTGAAGGCATGGCTTGGAAAGGGAGCTATGCTGTATATTTGTATTTATCACTGTTCCCAGTGAAGAGGGGGGAGCTGCAACTCCTCAGTAGCCATGTACAGATAGAATTCCTTTGCCTAGAAAAGCCCCTCTGAAAATCAATTCGTACCTGGTTTGGGATCATAATCATTTCTACTGTATCCCATGGGATCAACTAATCTCAAAAAGATTTTGAAAAAATAGGAAGGGCCACAGCAAATCCTCTTCTGCAGCCCAAAGTACAAAAGAACCCCTACCCTGTGATTCCCTCAGTAGGGCTAGCACTGGAAATTCCTCTCAAAATACCACAGTCCACAGAACTGCACATTAAGGACTGCAATTCATTCCAGAGCTTAGTGACTTATCCTACATTCCATTAACTTTTAGGGCAACTTTAATGACGCACTTAGTTAAAATGGAGATTGCTCCCATAATTTGAAAAAAAGTTGCAAACCTGCTCTTTTTGGCTGTAAGTATACATTTAAAGACAACACTACTCTTAGCTCTCCCAAATTTTTGGCAAATGATGTCTTGAATTCTCTTGACTACGCTGCTGGATCGTATGCAAAAGCAGTATTTGGCAGTATGGAAGGTCCTGCTCTCTTATCCAACCACCCAGCTGGCCTAGAAGCAAAGCCTGGCTTGGCACAGCAGACATCTATACCTGGCTGAAAGATCCTTTCCGTGTGCAGTGTGGACCATACACTGCAGCTTCAAGCATGCTTCAGGAAAGGCACCAGCCTTTGGAATTGGATTTTGCAAGAAGGGGCATTACAGGCTTAACAGGAGGATGCTGGGTCTACTTACAATTGAGGTGCCTGGAGGAGGGCAGTTTGAAGATTGATTCCCTAATCACAACCCAGCCAAGGTGACAGGCTGGCCCAGTGCTTATGATAATGACAATGTGTACACTTACAAGCAAAGGACGTGAGGACACGCACTGTAAGAACCCACCACCACTGCCCTTGTTAGGTGATAGGTATTTCACACACCTGAGAGCTGGAACTTCTGGTTTGCTTCTGTGCATATGACACCATGGATAGTGGTAGGAAAAGCTGGCATATTGCAAGACTGGATCAGCTTTCACACTGCAGAAACCTCCAGCTGGAGAACTCGAGTACCCATTCACTCCAGTGCGCTGCTTCAAATGCAGCTAACTCATTTTTTCTCCAAGGGAAGACACAACAGCTTCAGAGTAAGCACCAGGGAAATTAAGCATGACTAGATGATGGTGGAAAACAGAGAACATGAAAGTCACCAGATGCCAAGGGAGGTGTCCCACAATTTCATGAACACACTGGACGCCTTTCTGCAGGACCAGTGCAGGGTATATGAGATGAATCCATCCTCATTTGCTACCTATCCTGTGCAAGAGGGAAAAGGAATCTGTCTTTATGTACCTCTAGCCCCAGCATCCTTCCAAGCATGCTCCAACATCCCTGAAAAACCTACTTAGAATAAGTCTCCACAAACACAAAGCCTGAACATTCAGGCCCTTCGCCTCTGCCTTTATGAACCTTTGCTGAAAAAACAGCAATTCTTGCTTGTTTTATTTCAGTGTTAATTTTACCTACATCGAGTAGGATCTTGACAGAAATATATAGGGCTATTTGCAGCTAAAGTGATACTCAGTGACAAGCCACGTGATGGAACCCGCACTTAAATCTTTCTAAGTCACACACCATTAAATAGGTAAAAGACGTGATGCTACCTCCTATCCAGGGTGCTAATCACCGTCAAGTTTACGCAAGTCATATTAAAATACATTAAAACAAATCAGTAGCACTATTACAAATTAAAATAGAAAATATTCGAGGCTCTAAATTGTATGTGTTTATTCCACCCTGACTGTGTGACAATTACTGGATAAGTGTTGTCCCCAGTGAGGGGAAGGAACAGATGGCAGCCTGCTAAAAAGCACATACTGTATATCAATTTATTAATTACTAAATGCAATCTGCTAGACGTTCATCACAAGATACTTCAGTTATTAAATTTCAGAGGGATTAGAAATTCAAAACAAATTATTTTCATAATAATTAACTTAGCTATATGTATTGCAAGCATGCTATTTACTTAGCTGAAAAGGCTGAAATGATTGGGTGCCATCTGTCTAACTACCATTACAACTTTTTTAATATCAAAAGGGCATTTTGCTCAGGTACACAGACAAACACTGAACAAAACGGATTAAAAATTAATGTTATGGGCATAGTAGGACATTTAGAAATCTCACCCTTGTTGGCTGATTACTAGAGCACAGAACCTGCCTCTTCTAGGACAGTGATTTGTTTCTGAGAGGCTGGCTTGAAAAGCCTTTACCATTTGTTAGCTCTTTCATGGTGTATGTAACAAATGCTGATGGTTTTCAACGCGTTCTTGCAAAGGCCTTACTATATCACAAAGTCACAGCTGTAAGCTGGCAATCTACCTCTTTATGCACATGTGACAGTCTGAGAATCATTTTTTGTGCTCCAATCTACAAGTTGTGGAAATACATCCAGCAGGTCAAATAGTGTTGCAATTTACAGCAGGCGGAGATGAACACAAATCTGAGTCTGTACCTGCTCCTTCCCCAGTTCTGCCCCAAACTCTAACAAAACATTGATTAAACAAAGGGCCTAATTTTATGACTGTATTCTTCAGAACAGGGAAAATGCAGAATGATTCATATGAGAATAGAGAGAGAAGCCCACATCTTAGATGCAAGTTTAAAGGATCCCACCGTCTTCAGCCATGACCCCAGCTAAGCAACTCTTTAAAGTCTGAGTCTCTGCTCTCTGACATTGCCTTCTGCAGGGGTGAAACATAATGGTAGAATACTGAGGGTTTTGAAATTTCTCTCATTTCTGAATTAACATTCATATATTCTTCTTAGAAGTGGCTTGGGATACCTATTGCCACAAATGACCTACTGCTTGGTTTCATAACTACAATTTTTATTATGTTAATTGAAGTTTCAGACTTCTGAAATTACAAAAATGGGTAATTTTATTACAAATCAATGCTAACAGAGCATAGAAATGGAACTAGCTCATTCAGAATGTCAGAGGGCAACTAGACAATTGTGTCATCCTTAAAAATTATATTGCTTCATCTCATTCAGGCATGCTGAAAAAATTCTCCCACTCTTAATTCTTTTCCTAAAACCTAGTATCTTTTTAGCAGTAAACATGATTTGTGGAGAACCTGAACCAGTACTTCCACCGTCTTTAGTTGTTTTTTCTTGTAGCACATGATGACTTCTAAGGGAAGATATTGTCTGAAACTAACTTTGAGGAAGAGGACTTTTCTGGATTTTTGAATTGTTTCTAAATCTATTTTTTTTTTCTTAACGTAGAAATGAATGCATTAACATCATACAGTTTTGGAGTAGGAGGGAGAATCTGCATGCAGTCAGGTCTCAGAATCATTAATGAGATTGTTCTGCAATGAAATGCAGATAATGAAAAAGAACAGTGTGAATCAGTAGCACAAATCTTAAATAAACATGAGGCCAACAGCTTATTTCAGCAGTAGAGACTGTCTCAGGCAGAGCTATAGCAACTGAAAAACACAACTCTGATGCTTTCCCAGTACTTTCTTAAAAATCCACCAGCAAGCAAGCAGGGCATCTGCACAGCACTTGCGATGCTTCCTGAATGCACACAAGCAGCTGTGCTCATCCATTCCATGTGTGCAAGCATCACTGGTGCATACACAATCACACTAATTGCATGTTTAAGAAACACAGCGAACACTGATTCTGTGATCAACATCTGGAAATGCAAATCCTAGGAAGAAAACACAAGTCTCTAAGCCAGTATGTTTGCTTGCTTGCTGGTTCTCTCTCATCCTTGCATTTTTCCATCTCCCTTGAAGGTTCCTTGTGCTTCCAAGCAGTAGCTGTACCTAACCGGTAGGGCACAGAGGCTCCCCAGGGAATTAGGTTCCCATTGGAGCACCCTTATCCAAGAGTATGAGATTAAACATTTCGGCATGGGTGATTATTATATCTCAGTATATCCTGAGTTCCGCCAAAAGGAAATGGAGAAGGCTGGGCCAGGATGCAGTTCTGCAGCAGACAGTCCCATAGCTGAAACAACCAGGGAGGCAGGACTGTGGAGGGCATTGTAGAGCACCTCTACCCTCTGCCTGGGTTCGTATCCTTTGTTCTTGTTTGGATTCTAAACAATGCATCTCCATCCTCAGTATGTTCATCACTCTTCTAGAAGTTTGGTTTTAATTCTAAATTCCTTTAAATTGCAATAAATCCTTTTGGGTTTTAATGATTTCATGTCACACTTTTACAGCTACTTGAATTATGGACCTAAACAAATTCCAGATATGAAAGTATCCTTGAATTTTCAGCCAGAGCAGAGTTCAATAACCAAAGCAACAGTGGATTCCATCCTTTGAAGGATTGCTTTCAGACACAGAAAATGACTCAACATGCTGAAGACTAACCAACTGTCCCACAGAAGTATTACTCAACACCCAGTTCAGCGAGGAAGATGCACAGGGACAGGAATAATTCACTGTGTCACAAATAGCCTCCGATGTATTTAAAAAAAAGGAAGAAGAGCCAAGCAGGATATTCAATTTCTCATTGTTTAAATTTTCTTTTTCTTAACCTAAAATTGAGAACTAAACCCAACTGTTTTCATACTGAACAGAAGAAGGAACATTTCAGTTGGCCCAAAGGCACTCAAAAGAAACCCCAATAAAAGAAGGGCTAATGTCACAAAACTGCTGGAGGACAGAGTAGGTACATTGTTCCTTCTTAATTCAATACCCAGGCAGTGCAGAAACTCACCTGGGGCCAAGGGAACCAGATTCAATTCTTTATGCCTGAAGTGAACTGAATCTACATATTCCACCTCCCACACCAACTACTTCTGCAGGGTATCAAGGGACCACCAAACCTCCTAAGCCTATGGCATTCAATTTTGCATAAATAATTCAAGTGCACTGGCATGCTGAGCCCCAGCTAACAAAGCCTTTCCATAGCACGAATCCTTCCTCTCCATCTCTTTGTCCCAGGCTCAATGAACATTTCAAGTGAGAACAAAAAGAACAGCAATGACAAAGGGAAACCCATTTGAGCCTCTCTTATCCCCACAGGTAGATTTGGGTTCAGCCTCCTGCCTCAAATCAAGCAACAAGTGTATTTGAATGTGAACCTTTCACCTCTCCAGTGAGCAGACAACAAAACACAGCATGTTCTGGCCTATGCTTTTCCAAACTGCTCATAAAGCTACCCAAAAAATCCTGACATCTATCAGTTGGCTGCCAATCTCTTCCAAACCAACACAGTAACAATTACAAGGGACTTTAAAGGGGATTTTTGTATGCATCTGGAAAATGCTGAAAAAACCCAAACCCAACTAATCTCAACGGCATTCAAATTTTTCTAAAACTGTTATAAAAGTAAAAGTGAAGCATGAACTAAATTACTGTCATCTGTCTCCTGCAAGAACTGCATAGCAGTACCAAGGCCAGAAAGCTCAGCTTGCAGGGAGCATCTGTAGTGGAATAACAGACTGGGTTATTCCCAGTTAACAAATAACCCAGGAATAACTGGGTTATTCCTGTTAACAAAGGGGAAAAGAGAAGCAAACTGAGCTGGGGAAAGAGTGTGAAGCACCAGAAAAGTCACCTGTGGGGTAAGAAGAGGAAATGTTTGAGCAGAAAATTTTTCCTTCAGACAGTGCCCCAAAACAAACAAAGGTGAGAATGGCCCTGTCCTAGCAGCAGCCCAGGAATTTACTGATAGCATCTTATTAAGGGGGAGGGAAATGCCTCCCCTTCACCTCCATACAGGAAAAAAGAGGCAGCTAGCTCCTGATTTTTGAAAAGGTAGCTGTTACATTTAGTTACACTGTGATGCCATTGATGGTTTTCCACAAAAACACATTTTCATAGAACTATACAAGATTTACAGTACTTTAAAACTCAGTGCCATCAGTATGAAATGCAACACCTTCTTAATACTACCAAAGCCTAAAAGCAAAACAGTTTTTCTGTGTCTGTATATATCTGTGTCTCACATTTTTCATTCTATATGTATTCTTGCTAGTAATATCAAAGACAGAATTAAGATAATCTTTTTTTAATCCTTGGAAGAAGATTAAGATATGTTGAAAGATAGGAGCAGTTCTACCACTACCAGCTGTGCTACATTCCCTCTTTGAATATACAGCTTTGAACATAAACATGTAAAATATTTTATATAAACAGATATCATAATGCAATTTTTATATATTTTAGGCAACAAGCTTTACCAAGCATAAGGTAATAACTAAATAGATACTTTAGACGTGAAGGAAATGAATGCAAGGAAAAGCATTGTAAGAAATTTATTGTGAATGGACATTTTCTGGAGAGAAATACAGGTGAAATAGGGATCTAAATATTGCACTATATTGCTGGTAACAAATGAAAAATTATATAGGTCAAATCTGAAACAACAATATTGGTCAAATGCACACTACAACCTATTCCTCTACCAGTACTGTTCTGAGATGGTCCAATAACACTGCGACATTAAAGCTTATTTTAAGTGCCATAATTTTCCCACAATTCATGTGGTATACAGTAGCCATGTGTATATATTATGTGTATAAAACTGACACACATTAGTTAAAAAGAAAGGCCAAAAGCAAATATAAGCAAAGTTTGGTACTCACCTCCTTCTCCTGACCCAGAGCCATTATCTGAAAAAGAAACAGAGGGAGAGAAAAAAACAAGAAAGCAAATGAAAATATTGCTCCAGGAGCAGCTGTTTGTTCAGGAACTTGTCACTGTAAAACATGACACAGATGTTATATTTCATGAGCTGGCTGTAAAAACAAACATCCCACATAAGGTCTGGCATCCTCTAATATGGTCTATCCATACTCACTGTGCCCGAGTCTCTCTTCCCTGTCAAGATGTTACTCAAGGAACAGCATTATTCAATACTGAAACTAAATTGCTTTCCTAGCCTCTTTTCAACTGCTAGAGATTAAAACTTGTTAAACCCAAAAGACATGAAGAGTACAAAGTCCGATTTTGGGAATGTTTATTTTTCCTTACCCTCTAGCCCTGGGAATGGTACTTCAAGGAGTAACACATTGATCACCTGACTGCAGAAGTACCTCCAGAAGACAACTAATCCTCCAAGTAAAGCTGATTTAAGTAATCTAATGACAAAATAGCTTCTCTCAGCTGCGTCAGTCACTTCACATAAAGATGCTCTAATGGCATAGTTATTTCATTGACATTTGACTGACTGGATTAGCATCTGAGGAGTGACAGCTTTCGACTGGATCCCATTTGCATTAGCAGTTCAAGTGTCAGCAGGACTTGAGCTTCTTCACCACCCCCGGCCAACTAACTCTACTTCAGAGCACTGTGGAGCTGTTTAGGGACTTTGCATGCACATCCTGCTGGGCAGCACTCTGCACAGGCTTCAGCTTGCACGGCAGTAAAGACAAGCCCTCAAACACATGTTCTGAGTCACAAAACTTTCTGTCTTTCCTGCTCAAAGGAGGAGGAGAGGAGAGAATGGAATGGCAACTACTCTCTGTGACTTGTTCCCCATTCCCATTAGATTAGCTTCTCTGGAAGCTGAGGAGAGGAGCAGAGCACACACTCTGCTCATCCCACATCTCTCCTTTCATGCCTGCTTTGGTGATGGAGAAGGCAGCTGAATTTATTTGCAAAAAAACTGAAAGAAGAAGGAGGCCAGACAGAGAGAGGAGTGGGAATCTTACTTCCTCCACACATGAGGTCGTTGTTCACATCAGAGGAAAAACCAAACGCTCTGTTTGCTCAGTTCCCTCCCCTGCTTTTCTTTAAGGAGCTGTATTTCTAAGAATAATTCCCTCTAGTGCGTGGATGAAAGTGTGAAATTCCACGTTACTGGGTCACTTCACACATTGAAAATAATCTCCTGTCACATGGAGTATCAGGAATAGAGATTTGTTTTTCTTTCACTTTAATTTTCCTTTCTTTTCTCCTATGCCACTACTTGGTGTCTAACAGGCCGAGCTTCTTACCTTACAGAAATTAGTGCAAAAACAGGCAGGTTTGTTTTTCCATTGATAGTGACCCACTTTACTGACAAAGCAGACAATCCCATATAAAATGTCATTGTTGAGTCACTGAGAAATATGCCTTATGATGCAGTATTGCTTCATTAAGAAACTTGAAGGAGTATAATTTACTTATATGAGTTAATATATAGGCTTATTTGCGGTGGTGAAATTGTGTCATCAGCTGTTTTGGGGGAGAGGAAGCTGACATACAAACAGGAGCAAGTCCAACATGTAACTCATATGAAAGACAAAGGGTAAAATGTCTCAAAGAAGCTTGACTTGTTCCATATTTTTGTTTCCAACTCCCACTCCCTTGACTGTTTTCCCCTGTGCATTCAGCCCTAAGGTGAGAAATGCTGCTCAGCCCCAGCTGAGGGGCTCTGGCTGTGTCCTGTGTGTGTGGGGCAGGGCTGGTACAGCCACACACTTGGAGAGTGCCCTGTAAATCATAGAGCTGATGCTCAGACCACTCCTCTCTATAGATCATTGGCTTGATATACATGAAGTCCACTTGGCAGGACATCATAGCAGCAAGATAGATTCATTTCCACTTCTCTGGACTTTCAGTTCTCAAAAAGCGATTAAAAAGAAAAAGAAGTGTATCCTCTAGAACACTGTATCATTTTCAACTTTTCCCTGGGAGCTGTGCTAGGATGCTAGTCTCCAGGGTAACCATGCTAAACTAAGCCAGTGTTCCTGCTTGTTTTTTTCCCTGAGCCTTGGCTAGATTTTCCCAGGCAGCTGCTGGTTAAAAGAGTAGCGTTTTTTTCCAGCTTACTTGGACAAGCAGCCCTGCTCTTTTCAGGCCCTTAATGAATTCAGGGTTTTCAAAAGTTGCCTTCATGCACCAAGATCTGTCAAGAAAGATGCCCAAACAGGTGAAGATGCTGGGCACAAACAGCATTCCCCCAGCCACTGGTCAGTAATTAGAGAAGGAGTGATTGACCTCTACCTTTACTTAAGCCACCCTTTTTCAAGTAGACTTATAAAGATTGAGAACAGCCCAGATGAAGACTTGGGAATGCTGGTGGATGAGAAGCTGGACATGAACTGTCACTGTGCACTGGCAGCCCAGAAAGCCAAAGGTGTCCTGGGCTGCAACCAAAGCAGTGTGGCCAGCAGGGTGAGGGAGGGGATTCTCCTTCTCTGCTCCACTTTCCTGAGACTCTACCTGGAATGCTGCATCCAGCTCACAGGTCCCCAACACAGAAAGGATGCGAACCTATTGGACTGAGTCCAGAGAAGGACCATCAAGATCATTAGAGGCATGGAGCACCTCTCCTGTGAAGAAAGGCTGAGAGAATTGGGTTTGTTCAGCCTGGAAAAGATGGGGCTTTGGGGTGACCTAATTTCAGCCTTCCAGTTCCTGAAGGGAGCCTACAAGAAAGATGGAGAGGGACTTTGTGCAAGGGATGTAGTGACAGGATAAAGGGGAATGGATTCCAGCTGACAGTAGGTTTAGATTAGATATTAGAAAGAAATTCTACTGTGAGGCACTGGCACTCCAGAGAAATTGTGGATGCTCCATCCCTGAAGGTGTTCAAGGCCCAGCTGAATGGAGCTCTGAACAACTTGGTCTAATGGAATATATCTATACCCAGGGCCATGAGGTGGGAACTGGATTATCTTTGAAGTCCCTTCCAAACAAAACCGTTCCATGATTCTATAAAAATATGCTAATACACAAATATACAGGCTTCCGCTGCGAGCTGCTTTTATCCATGAAGGAGTTTCTGGATAAAATACACAAAGAAGGACTTGGATCTGACACAGCATCTGGATGCTGTAAGCACTCAGCTACAGTCAGAATCTCCTTTTTTGTTCTTTCTGAACAGGAGCCATTTCTGTACTGTGGGTCTGCTTTGGTGCAGAGGCAGAAAAACTCCCCAAACCCAAAAACTCTTGCAGCCTCTCTCATTCAGGAGGGATGGCTTTTAACTCAAACTGGCATGAAAATTGAACCCATCTCTTCCCCATTTAGGGCAGCAGCTCCAAACTGCTAAGTACAAACAGAAGGGCAAACAGTCCACTAACAAATTTTAAGCAAGCAGACCCTTCTATAAGCCACTCCTAAGAGAATAATTCCTGTGTCTGTTTCTACTTCTGCAAATAGCTTTATTCTCCTTTTTTTTTTTTTTTAAACTTAGAAATCCCAACAGAAAACAATGGACTATGGCTTCAAAATATATACAGTACATTGAGAAACTGCAAGTTTAATCAAGTACTACATCACTGTGTGGTTACAATTTCATGTGCATATAATATAAATCTGGCAGCAGTCAAAATCAGTATTAAAACCTGTATATGCAGACTCAAAATTTCAACCATACATTCTCTTTCATTTCTCTAATCAACCATTTTTAATGTCAAAAATTGCATTTTGTTTATTCCTAAAGCACCTATAATTGACTCTTTTTTAAACACTGCTTATTTTAGAATCTTGAAACTCTGACAGCCTTCCAACAAACAAAATAAATAAATACGTTGCAAATCACCTATGTCTGTAAAATTTAACCAAAATATTACCTGGCAAGAAACAGAATAATGATTTAGTGACTAAATCACTCAGTATAGTCTGTTCCAGTGCCGTAGCTACAGGAGGTATCAATCCCTAGCAAATGGGAAATATTTCATTCCTGTATGAGATTCAGAAGTCTGATATACTTTAAAAATTAAACAGTTGTTACAACACTAAGGAGGAATTTCATCCTATTGTCTTGGGTGCATCCCGCCAGGATGAAGCTTTGCTTTGAAAAACAAAACTCTGATAGGAGACCAGTGAATCTATACTTGTCTCCCAATGATGCCCTAGAACAAAGCACTTTAATAGCAAATTCAAAGGCACCCAGTGAAAATTTATGGGGGTCTACAAAATATTTTTTCATTTCAGTATCTGATTCTCCATTATACATGTAACAGATCAAGAGCACAAATATGCTGCCATCTTGGCAGGGCATGGAGAGGTTCTGGATGATGGCTTTTATCATCCAATATTTTCACGCCACTTGAAGCACATCAGACACTCAGGGAGCAGCAGGTACTGTTCTAGTGGACCTCTGCTGAGGCACTTAAAGTTGCACCAGTGTAGGTGCAGTATGCAGCCTGAATCACAACCTCAGTTTCACAAATGTGTTTTCAGTACTTTCTGGAGCACTGTGTTTCAGCATGTTTCTTAATCTGCTACACTAAGTGCTAAAAATTATGCTGCATTTCCTGGGTTTTATGGAGGACTTTAAGAAAAGGAGAGGAAGGTTGAAAAAAAATTCCCATACTAGCTGAATAACGTAGTAATTAGCTGACAGCAAACTGAGGTTGAGAAGAATCGATTTTTCATTTTGAAATTTCTTTTTCTTGGTAGAGTAGAATGCACATAGAAACAAACACTTTTTGTTGTTCCGAAAACATTATCCTAGAATTTTGTTTGAGTGAGAGAAAGAAGCCTTCATGCTGTGTGTCCATTTAGTAAAATGATTAGGGCATGAAATTAAAAAATATTTATACTTTAACATTTACTTATACATCCTCAGTTCAAACCTTCATATTTATTGGTGTTGTTATAGTAATATGTGAGTCCTCCCAAACTGGATTTCATTTTTTTCCTCTTTCTGCTGAATCTGCACATAATTTACAGGTGGGAGATTGGGAAAGGCAGCAGATTCAGTCATCTGCCTGAGGGATGCTGGAATTATGCTTCTGAGCTGGGCACAAAACATGGGCTTCCTTCTGTATTAGGACCAACAACACAGATTGTTTTGGACCTCAGTAAACATGAGCAGACCTCAGTATAGGTGTGTGCTGCAGTCAAAGGCCTTAGAGCAGCTGGTGTGAAACATGCTGCATTTAAATGAGGTAACTGGGACTGGCAGCAGCAAGGGCTTGGACTAGGTATCCTGCACGTGCATTTACTCTAATTTCTAGATAAGATGCTGTAGCTACCAGTGAGCTCCAGGCCTGATAACTCTAAATTGTCACTGCAATTACCAACATAAAGTTAGCAAGGAGTGTGCATCTGACCCATGGTCACGCTTTTGGCTACCATATAGATGTGACTTTGTTTAGATTAATCTGAGTAGCTATTCTGTATCCAAAGATGAGGGATGTCCCACAACTTCATATTTTCTGTGTCTTATTTATGTACCAAAGATTGCAGTTGTTGGCACTACTGAGTTATTTATTCATTCAGAGAAAGCCAGCCATGCGTCTGGTCTCACCAGCTTTGAATCTACCCAGAGGTTCAGAACACCTCTGGTGGCTAAAGTTTCTGTGTCAAAGAGGACGTTGCAATATTCAAGACAGAGAAAACCTGCCCCATGTATTTGAAAGATGAGGAAAATCTATGCTTTAAGTGTGTGGAAAGACAAAAAAGGCTAGTGCATTAGAAAGGTCAGGTAGAATGATTTTGTCAGTTTTGCATATCTTCAGAGTAATGACCTGAAAATGATGCCTTGGATACAGGTAGAGCAGCAGTCAGGATGATCAGTGTCACTTGCTGGATGTCACACTAATTCTTTATATCCAAAAAATAAAAGTCCTAAAGAAATGGCTAATTTGGAGTCTGCTCCAAATTTGTTGAAAGCCTTTTGATGAATATCAAGGCTCCTCTATAAACACCACAGAAGCATTCATAATCTATTTTCCCAGATAAAGTACTTCAACTTGTAATGTTTATTTATTAATCTGTTAGCATATCAGAAGATATAGCAGACTTCTTATCTAGCAAAAGGTTCTATTCCTAAAGAGGACTTGGGCTTTCCACATTATTTCATTCTATGAAAAGCACCAAAATTTTAATTGCTGGAATTAAGGGCAAAACTAAAGAGCTAACCATAAAACATCATTCATTAGTGACACAAAATGATGTTTTACATACCAGAATAACAAGGTCCTCTTGATACCATTGTTATCTCTTTCTGGTGCTTGCAAGCAGCTCTCCTGAGGAAGCATTCATTTTGGTAAGTGTCTCCATTTGATCCACAAACTGGAATATAGTTTGTGTGACACTGGAAAAGAAATTATAAAATAACCCAGTCATACAGAAATCAGGTGATTAATCTCAACTGCATATTAATAACATGAATATAATAGCATAATAACATGAAGATAGTTGTGTTACCAACAGCAACTTATAACTCTTTTTGCTGAAGAAAGATTTGAAATATATTAGTTTTTCAGTATTACTATATGTATTCCTCTCGGATCACTGAAATAATAGTCTAACTCCACATGGACTGAACATAGGAACTCAGTAGGAAAGATTAAAAGCACAAAATAACTATGGTGGGACTTTTTACTGGCTAGAGGGAATATGCCAGGCATCCAGAAGTATTTGAAGGATGAACACTGAGGAAGGAGAAAACTTCTTCAAGATAATACAAGAAAGTATGACTAGGCCCAGGGGGATGAAACCAAGCAAAGGAGAATTTAAGGAGAACAGTGCTTAAAGGGAGATTTGTTGACCTTTTTGTTCAGAACATTCTTTCAAAGGAGGTGGAAAACAATCACCATTCTCATTAAATTCAAGAGCATCATGAGCCTTTTCTTGGTCAACAACTATAATAATGCTTTTTTATTACTACACTGAAAAATTTAAATCTTAAAGTTAGTAGAATTTGGTACAAACAAAAAGAAGGAAAGGTAGAAAGGAAGAATTATCATTCAGAATAGCTTTTGCAGAAGCTGCCTGTATTTTGCTGTTTTCTTAAATTCTAAGGGAGATGGATTATAAAAATGCATAATGTGCATTGAAATCCTGGGACCACCAATCTGCCTAACATCTGAGAGTGCTGCACGACTTCCTGCTGAACTGGAGACCCAAACCCAGCTTCACAGCATGGAAAAGGAGATATTTCCCTGTTTGGGGGTGCAGTGGTAACTGTAATGTCAGACACCTTTTCCATCTTCAACACCCCAATGTAAAAAGAACCCAACCAAAAACAAAAACCAAGAAGCAATGATGAAATACAGTGGCCAAGAAATTTTTTAACCACATAAAGTTTATGATTAAACTGGTGTAGTTCAACCCATGAGACTGCAAGCAGAAACAATATTAGCTAAGCTAAAATGACTTAAAAGTACAAGAGTTTCTTATCCAAATTCCAAATGAGAGTCTCTCGCACAACAGTTTCTTTGTGCTTTGGCATACATAAAGGTCAAAATATTCAATTGTTAAAACATAATTTTTAAGGGTATTACCCTCCAATCCTTTGTCATCCTGCCATAGATGACCAACTGAGAATGAACTAAACAGGTACTGACAGAAATAAATCATGTTGACAGCTCTGAAAATTATTTCTAACAGTTTTGTAATACTTTCCCATAGTAAGTAGCTCTCAGACACTCAACCACAGCCATCAGTCCTATCACATGCCATACTGCACAGCCATTTCTAGAGAATAATTAGGCAACTCCTGAGCGGGACAATACTTTTCAATAGATAATTCTCTGTTCAATAGATAATGTTCCATTCTCCTTAAGTCTCTGTGTGATGTTTTAAATTTGCAGGTTTTCATCCCGAGGATAGAAAATGAAAAGTGAAGGGATTCCTTTTTTAGTTTGGTAAGCCTTTAGTGATTTGGTACAGTACAGCCAAAAGTTCTCCTGCGAGCGTCCTTTAAGAGTAAAGTTGTTTTCTTGTGAGGAAGTCCTCTAATACCTCAAATGACCAAAATGGAGAGCATCTCTTCATGGGCAAGATCTGTTCAGCACAGGGTGCCATGGGAAAATCCTTCCGAGCTTCATCCAGTGCTGTGTGATTTCAGAGTTCCCAACATCTGAATGGGTTGTAAGATTTGCTCATTGTCACTTTGCTCCTTTTCCTATTCTGTCTTACTGAAGCTGTTATTTTATTAAACTGGTTGTTGTCAAGTCTTTCTGACTGAGATTGAAAGAGAGCCCCATGATGTCTCTCTCTCTTCTCACCCCACCTCACCCCATCTTACCTCCCCCACTGGTTCCTAATGCACTCACTAGATGTTGATCAGATTTTCATTCAGGTTTTGTAAAACTTATCCAAAATACAGCAAAAGACCTTTCAGCCTGCAGAGCTCTTGCTGCCATGACACTATAGCTGTTTCAAACAAGTTGAAATTTGTCATCCATTTCCCTCAATCTGAAGGAAGTTTGTGCCAGTCTTGGCCTCAGTTCAGGGGTGGCTATGAATAGTTGTGCCGCTCTGCTCCCCAAAACACCCCTCTGTCAGGCAGACCTCATTGCAGTTACAATTTCCTCGTGAAGGGGAGAGGAGGGGCAAGCACTGATCTCTTCTCTGTGGTGACCAGTGACAGGACCCAAGGGAATGGCCTGAAGTTGTGTCAGGGGAGGTTTAGGTTGGATATCAGGAAAAGGTTCTTCACCCAGAGAGTGTTCAGGCAGGGAAGTGGTCACAGCACCAGCCTGACAGAGTTCAAGGAGCATTTGGACAATGCTCTCGGGTACATGGTGTGACTCTTGGGGATGGTGCTATGCAGGGTCAGGAATTGGATTAGATGATCATTGTGGGTCCCGTTCGACTCAGCATATTCTGGGATTCTGTGATTTCCCTCCAGCAGGAACATCTTATCTGACCACAACCTGGATCCCAGACCAATTTAATTTTGCAACTCTCTTGTTAGGGCACATTTTTCTAAAAATTGCAGTTTTAGCAACATACGAAATACCTTGCTGGATAGGACCAGAGGCACAGTTATCCAGCTCTGTTGTAGCCGTGATGAATAGGAAACACACTTCAGGAAGAACAGGCTGATATTCCCACATCTTCCTTTCAGTGCCACTTCAGCTGAACCACTGTACACAAATGTGTCTGTTTTCCTTTCAAAGCCTTGCAATGTCAGAAAAAAATTAGCTAGCTCTCAAATAGTCTTGCATGTGAAGGACCTAACAGTTTGGGCTGGGTGTTTGTTGCCTGGAATATTTTGGTGCTGCTAGTTGCAGCAAATTGAGTAAGCTCAATTAAGTTCAGGAGTAATAGGAAGAATTTAAAGTTTCTATGTCTGAAAAACACAATACCTTCTCCTCATCCTTAGACTTCTTTCCTAAGAGTATAGAGTAAATTTTTCAAGAAGTACAAGAAAACATGCAAGTAGCCTAAAAACTATACTTTTTTTTTTTAATCAGCTCTTCAAAACAAAGTAACAATTTATCACACGGACTAGTTCTGTCTTTTTATGTCTCCACGCCCTGGATATTAGGAAGTCACAAAATTTACTACCCACAGACAATAAATGAAACCTTTGGCTATCCTAGGGTTGTATTTATTTTCCTTTTTTTATTTTTAATCATTACTGAGCTTTGATTTTACTATTTTTCATAAATAAATATTACAGACAGACTGAAGACAGATGAAGAAACCTCTTCTCATAAGAATTTTTTCTGCCTTTAAAAGGCAGTTGGAGCAATGCCCCCAGCATAGGTAAACTGCACCCTATCGAAAGCCAGCTCTGAAACACTGGAATCCAAAACCAGTGTAAGATCATATACACACTGTTGCTATTTTGGTTCCCCTTGATTTATTATTTATTGGAAACAGAATACAAATTATTTTTAAAACACTGAAAGACAGCCCACTCCAGGTTTTGCTGATAACAGTGCCAGCTCTTCCAGTTTTACCATGAATCCTGTACATAATATTTGATACATTTGTTCTGCTATAAACTGTGGAAAGAAAGAACTGCTGTACTGCTTTTTCTCTAAAAAAATTGGTGGCAGGAGTGAGGGTGGGGAAGATTACCATGATAGTTATAAAGACTGTAAACTAAAGTCTCAAAAACTGACAATGCTAATTGAACTTGCTGTTTACTTCTTTTTAAAAGTTCAGAAGACATTTTTATCAATTTTTTTTTTCCTGAGCAGGACTAATTCACTGTTTTAATTCATAACCTTTATGATCACTGGGGACCCTGCTATTATCTGATCCAATCAGTGCCATTGAAAAAGGAGCTTATGGTTAGACTCCATCAGCCTGCTGCTGAGTGGAATTTTTGAAGTGGTGACTCTACAAATACTTCAATACACCTGAAAGATTTGTCAGAAACAGCAAACAAAAAGGTGAGCAGCCCTTACCTGGAACTGACACGCACATTTCAAGCCATCGCCCTCTTCCTTGCACACTCCTCCATATTTACATGATGATTCATCACACACTCTTACATCTGATTCCCTTACATTTAACTCTGCAAAAAAAAAAAATAGAAAAAGAAGACAATAAAAAAATTTTAAGATGAGTCATTTTGAGGACTGCATTGTCCTTAAACCCTCCGAGCATCCCTGCTGCCTTTCTCCCATATAGAAATCAAAGGAAAAATGCCAGAGCTCTTCCCCAGGCTGCCCTGCATGGGCTCAGTCCTGCCCCTGGGCTCCTCTCCAGACGCAGGTCCTGCTCCCCAGAGGCAGCTTTGCCTGGTTGGCAGAGTGGTTATGGTTGAGTGCTGATTCACCAAATAAACAGATACAGAGAAAGGATGTGTTTATACTGCCCAAAGGCTCTCCCATGTTTCCCCTGATGGGGATGCCCCACTATAAAACCTTTCTCTTACAGAAGTTGTTTCTAGCAGGATTCAGGAGCTTAACATAGGTTATAGCCCGTGTTTCTCACCTGCTACCTCTTTTTGCTTTACTCTTGACAAAGGTCCTGAGGAAGTAGAAAAGCTAAACCATCAGAATTTCTCTGCCTGGTTTTCCAGAGTCTGCCATGGCCACATTGTTATCCTTCAGACTAAAAATAAATCCAACTGTGTTTGAACTATTTCAATTTGCTTGCACTGTAGGAGCCAGAGTAATGAACCAGAGATCTGTGTCTTAGCTCCTGCATAAGAATATGGAGCACAAATGGCAGCTCCTGTCACTGTAAGCTTGCAGCACAGGCACAGCTGGCAAGAGGGAAACCAAGGGGCTTTACACACCAACTGCATAGGCACTAGCTCCAGCACAAAGGTCACCTAACTGGCTTCAAGCTCTTTCTGGACATCACAGTCCAAGGCTAGATTTAAAAGAGAATAAATACATTCTTTTGAAATAAGTATTTGACTTGAACTATATCTAGGAGAGAGAGCAAAAGAAAGCACAGGTGGGATAATGGATGTGGTCAGTGTCTACCTAAATGTGACCTCATCAGGCTGTGTGGGAACAGTGCTGGTACCATCGCTTCCAATGAAAAGGTGAAAATTACACCAAGGGTTCTGGAAAAATCCCCTGGCACTGTTAAATTTGCAGTGAAATCAGAGGATATCATTCAAAGGTGTCTGTGCTATGGTTCAAGTCATAAGCCTTCAGGACTCTATAGCAAGCATGATCCACTAAAGATATTCACTGACAGCAGCGTGATTTAAAATAATGACTGTGACTTTTAATAAGCAAGCCCTATCCAGAAAACTGGCTTAAAGAAAGAACTGAACATCAGCCATTCAGAAATGAGGAAAGGTAGGTCAAAAGCAGAAGAAAATAATCGTTGCTGCCACTTAGAGTCTTAAATAGGCAATCAGCCTCCTCCTCACAGCAGCTGCAGCACTTTGGTATGACAGTGATAGACACCCTGGAAAACTGCTCCTATGCATTTATGTAACATTATACACCCACATATACGGTTTATATAAATAAATAAATAAACAAACAGTAATTACTGTAATAATTTTTACCATATGCCCCATGCTTCTATATTTAACATAGCATAATTATGTACTTCTTCATGGCACTGAAGTTAGACGATTACAGCTCAATGGAAAGTCCAGTTATAATCCACGTATTTTTTTGTCAGCCATGAGAAAAAATTGAGAAACAAATTGATTCTTTTCCTCCATAGGTCCATCACTCCCAAAGGCATAAATGAGGAGGGCAATGTGTATAACAATGGTCAGATAGATATCCTGGTTGCCATCACAACCCCGTGCCTGTGTTCTCTAATGTTATTCTTAATGTCGCCGTTTATCAAGCATGACTGCTGCGTTGTAGGGACCAAGGTAACGTGACAGAACATCGCAGCTTTTCAATTTAATGTGTTCATAATTCGCTCCTGAAGGAAATGTGCTTTCTTTGTCCTCATGAAGATCTGTTCCACAAAGATGAGCAAACTATCAAAATTAATTAAGGGGAAATGATTGTCATATCTGAAAGAAGGGTCCACCTTTAGGTGATATCACACTTGAGAATATGCAATTCTAAAAAGGAGTAACCATACAGTCAAATTAGAGCATGCACTGCTTTCAAAATCCTCTGTTCATCAGGTCAGGTAAATAATGACATGTTAGTCCCCCCTTCACAATGCTCAGCTGAACACGCTGGACTCAGTGCTTTGCAACATCCTACCCTGTGCCCCCGACCAGCAGAAGAAACCCCTCAGGAGCTGCAACTCCTGCTTGAATTTCTGGGAGTCTACACAACATCCAACAGCTTAAGCAGAGTAGTGCAGAATTTTCCTCAACATTGGTGCTCCCCCCAGTGTGGAGAGGGCACATGAACACCCAGAAAGGAGCCTCTTCACCACAGTGGTGGGCAAGGTACCTCACTTTTTTTCAGAGAGGAAGGACGTGGTGGGGTCAGAAAGAGAGGCCAGATAGCAGTTCAGCATCAAGGCTGAACTCGAGATGTACTTGTTCCTAGCTTAGCTATTGCTCTGCCTGCAAAAGGCAGAGAGAAAGGGAAAGATTTCAGAACAAAACTATAAGAAAGGATATGAAGATGGCAGTGCAAAATCAGCCTTTGTGAACCTCCTTCACTTCAAGAAAAAGAGACTTTTGGGAGTTTTTTTAATTCCACAAGAGGAATTAAAAGGACAGAAAGCACACTGTGATTTTAATGGTTACGTCATTTTAGACATGGACTGTTTTTCTTTCCCTATGAATGATAAACACTGATTATAAGCTTTACGGCATTAAATGAACAGGAAAGGTCATGCAGAGACCAGGAGGCAACATGATTTCCCAAAGTTGTACAAAAGACAAGATACCCTGGTGACTGGCACTTGAACATGACAGATGAACTTTATTCTATGACAGGATGTCACTGAATCCCTTATTCCATTCAGTGGCAAATTCCAGCAGCAGCAGAATCAAGCCTCCAACATGTGCATGATTACATCTGATGGAATCACAAGTACCTAGAAGTGTGGTGGCTATAATTACTTCTGCACCCACAGCATTCAGTTCAAAAATGAATACATGTGGATGGAAGTTAATAGAGTGATATGAAGAGGAATTGTAGATGTCTTGCATGTTGGAAGTGTGCTCGCTTTTCAGTGAATTCCCCACAGACAGAGAATTAAAAAGGAGTTTCTGCAATTATTTCCAGAAGAACGGAATCATAACAGTGAGAACAGATCCATGAGAGGAGCAAGAACATGTAGCAAATGGTTTAGGGTAATTTCTTGCATGTTTCTTTTATGCTTACTGCAACTCATTTCCTTGACTTTCAGCAGGTATAAATAAGAGAAAGCCTCAGTGTGATTCATAACACACAGTAACAATGTGCTAGATAGTAATCCATCAATTCCCAACAGAAAACATAATTAGCGCAATTAAATCAGGCTTCCAAATTTATGATAAAATTAATCTCCAAAGACCTGAAATGAGGTATTAAAAATGATTTGCTAGTATCTGTTCTGCCAATACACTTCCTGGTTGTGTGAGGGCTGACTGGCACAGAGGAGCTTGCAAAGACCCACAGCAAGCTCTTCTGGGTTTGTCTTTTTTTCTCTGTTGAAAAGAATTCACTATGTGATAATTTGTTACATCACTAAAAATGAGGAAAGCCATCTCTATTTTGACTCCTTTCGGAGAATGTGAAGTTCAGCTAAATACAAGTAGTTGTGGATTGGCTTTTTGCCTGTGACCTCAAAATGCATTTCTCTGAGGCTCTTCTTATAAGGTAAATTACATGTGTCAAAATGCTGAACCTGAAGATGAAATCATATTTGTAGCTTTAAGTACATCAAACATGTTTTTTCCATCTGGATACCTCAAGAATAAAGTAAAATCTAAGATGGGCAAATCTGTTCACTTTGCTTTTTCAAAACTCATGTTTCTCCTGGGGTTGGCAATAGTACACAGTAATGATGAATGGATATAAGGGACCAAAAAATACCTTTCCCACGTGAAAATGAGTATGTGAATATTGCAGCTACACCCGAGAAAAAACCCTCTCTGCCTGCCTATTTGTCTGTTTTCTCTTTCTGTGGGTAAGATTCCAAGTAGTAGAGGTGCTGGGACCCCTTGTTGCTTTTTGCTCTTGACCTATGGGTTTGGTAAAAAAGGGGAAGCAACTTTCACCATTTGCATTAGAGGGAAAAGGCAAGGCTTTTATGTCCTCCAAATAATTTGTTCTTTGTGAAGCCAAGCTTTAAATTAGGATGCATGACCACTCGTGGAGGTCATATATAGACGCACACATACACACAGAGACCTGGGAGAATTCATAAAAAGTCTGTATCTCTACAGCTTAATAGAACCCCCAAAGTTGTAAGAACAGCTGAATGGCGTCAACATTGGATTGGAAAAGGGCTCAGGAGAAATTATGTTGTGTAAGGATATGTTAGAGCCCACAGAGTCTACTGGAGATAGTGACGTTATGACTGGATGAGCTCTCAGGACCACAAAACAGTCAAAGAAGGCAAAATCTGATTAACAGAAAACCTATAACCTGCTCAGTTTTGGGAGTCAACCTTATGACTCTAGACTGGCTTGGACAAGTCATTGGCCTTTTTTTTTGGTTTTGCCAAATTATTTATAAATGAATGGAGAATTTAATGGGGGAAAAAAGAAACACCCAACAAAATCTTTCCCTTATAAGAGGAATTATAAAGCTGAGGTGCTCATATGACAAGTACAGTAATAACCTGAGTCTTAAATTGAACTCTTGAATAAAGCTTTACCTGCCAGTCACACCCTTTGCCACACAACAAAGATAATACACACAATGGGGACCTCTGCCCCCATGGTTCCCAAGGACAGCCTGCCCACTTCAACCAGGTGAGTTTGAGTGGCGCTGCAAAAAAGATCCTCCAGGGAAGTATTTCGGATGTCCCTGGAATACCTCTGCCCACCTCCTGCTGCCAGCTCAGAACAAAACTGCACAATTCTCCTGTAAATGCTATCAATCCCATGCAGACATACAAGCACCCCATCTGTCAGTGGCTTCAGCCACTTCAGATTTCATCACCTGCAGTGACTCTGACATTGGTTCAGACACTTAGCTCACATACACCTATCTATACATAAACATTTACATTTAGATGTCTTAATCTACAAGCTCAGTCCCATCCCACAGCTTTTCAAAGTACGTCCAGAAAGGCCATTCCTGCAGGAAGTCATGCAAATGCTTACAGAGCTGTTTCACCCAGGCTCTGGGTGAAAACAGAAAGCTTTCTGAACAGAAGGCATAATTTTGGGGACTTCCTAATATCTAGGAAAGATCTATCTATCTATCTATCTATCTATCTATCTATCTATATCTCTTTCCTAGATAAGAAGATATATATTAGGAAAAGATATATATCTATATATATATATAGATATATATATATATTAGGAAAAATACCTTAAAAATTCCTAAGCCTCCCCTGACACAGCTTCATGCCATTCCCTCAGGCCCTGTCACTGTTCACCAGAGAAAAGAGATCAGTGCCTGCCCCTCTGCCTCACCTTGTGAGGAAGCTGCAGACCGCAAGGAGGTCTCCTCTCAGTCTTCTCTTCCCAAGGCTGAACAGGCCAAGTGACCTCAGCCATTTCTTTTGTGGCTTCCCATCTAGACCCTTCACCATCCTTGTTGCCCTCCTTGGGGCATTGCTGGCTTTAGCACTGCAACCAAAGGAGCAAGTGGCTTTTCTTGCTTCATCAGCTAGAGAACAAAACATTACTAGAACATTGGAGCCATGAACTTCCCAAGCAAGTATGTATCGTTGACAAAACCTGAGATCCCCATTTATTTGGTAACTAATAAATAATCTCTGCATTAGGTTTTCCAGAGCATTTTATTATCCTCATGTTTCAGCAGTTGTGGATTATGTAAATCACAATAATTTGCATTGTAGAGTTTATGTCTGCTGATTTTCTTCTCAGAAATTGTCATAGGTTGTGGGTGAAGAAAAAGAGAGCAGACAAGCCCCTCAGACAAAATTAGCAATTACTTGTCCAAATAAATAATACTCACTTGTGTCAGACAAGGCTAAGCAAGACAGAATGGGTCATACTCTCTGGTTCATATGAAAAATTATGTTTTTCAGAAAAGAAAACAGACAAAAAGACAAACTAGTGGGAAATAATTCAGGGGTACCCTTCAGACACTGCATATCCCCTTTGATGATGTCTGCTGCCACTGATTTGAGGGACAGTTTAGCAAAAAAAAAATTTTAAGAAATTAAGAATGTGGAGAGTGGAAAGAGAAGAATAACAAAAAGAACTTTTAAAAACAGGCAATCAGAGAAGAAAAATAGGAAAATGAAATTGTATCAAAAGAAAATCTAAAACAAATGTAAGCTTTAAATAATTAAACCAGTTAAAAGTCATTTAAATGTCCATTCTGTGATAAGGTATAAATTTCTTTCACACTTGAATTGAAAGAAAACAATTCATTGGGACAGTCAAGAGGTTATATGAAAAAAAATTTAAAAAAGAAACAAAATCATTAAAATGAATTTACCCTAAAAAAAATATAGATGACTGTAATCTAACAGAATGCAGATACTCCCACATTTTTTTAAATTGGTCAGTTGACAGATGCCTTGTGTGGCTGATGGCAAATCTGATATTTTGAAAACAATCTTAGGCAGTATTAGAGGATAGCAAAACCTGTTTTGCTGTGTCTCAATGCAATATTTAATGCTCAATTGTGCAGAAAGAAAAAATAAAGCTGTGCTTTGGCTCTTGAAAATGCTATCTGAGTGAATAAGCCTTGAAATATTTCCCTAAAACTACTTTTACAAGACCGCATTAGCTTTTGATTGCTTAAGTGCTGTCCAATTTATCTAGGATGATTATACTTTTACATTTCAAATCACCACAGTCTCCTTTTCGAACAGAGGAAAACTGAAAGCATACATGCTGCTAAAGCAATTAGTATTCTTGTACACAATAGGAAACCACAGCAATTTTTAACAACTAGCACTCACACAGCAAGGTAACAAGACTGGCTTTGAACCTGAGAGTCTCCCACACTGCAATATTCACATTGCTAGTGTGCCTCAGACTAACTCTATTCAGTGTGAAAAAAGTAAGGAAAAGTGCCATAGTGACGAATGTTTGTATGACAGCTCCGTCAAAATATTGGGTGCAGCCGGTGGTACATTTCTTTTTCCATCAAGGAAAAAAAAAGTACTCGCAGAGAAAGCTAAGGCACTTTTTTCTTATATTAAAAGCTCTGACTATTTCAGAAATGCTGTATAATTCCTGTAGGTGAATAAGTAATCAAATGGCACAAATCGACAAGCCGTGCAGTTGGTTGGAGACAGGGAAAGATGTGGTGGGAACCTGGAATGATTTTCTCCCTCATAAACACTTTTGTGTCAAGGTCAGGCAGTATAACAATCTGACCTTCAGGAGCTGGGTCTGGTATGCTTCTCTGTCAGCAGCTATGCAGGACACTGACTTCAAAACTTGCTTACAAAGCAGAATATGTCTTACTACAAAAAATTATTGACTATGATTATGCAAGGCCATTATAAAAAACTTAGCATGTCATTGCATATTTTTACATAAAATTAAAATAAAATATTAGACAAGGAATGTGCTCATACAGCATATTTACAGCAAGATCGATTGCAACATATATTATCAATCCTTAGTCTCTAAGGAAACCAAGGCTGTGCAGAACTGCAACTTCCCAGACAGGTTGGTTTGTTCCTTTAACTTTTGCACTCACTGGGCAATTCCAGCCAAATCTGACAGCAGGAGAGGCCTGGGACTTCCTACAACCTAATGGAAAATCAATGGATGCTTGGAGAAAGGCGGTCTAACATCTAATGTCTCCATTGCCAGTTGGAGGAATTGAGAGCATGTTGTCCTGGTTTCAGCTAGGGTAGAGTAAATTTCTTCACAGTAGCTGTTAGAGTGCTATGTTTTGGATTCAGAATGAGAATGGTGTTAATAATACACTGATGTTTTGGATTTTTGTCGTGTTTATTCCAAGTGAAGGACTTTTTTTCCCCTTGTCTCATGCTCTGCCAGTGAGGAGGTGCACAAAAGAAACTGTGAGGGAGCACAGCTGGGATGGGTGACCTGAACTGCCCAAAGGGATATTCCACACCACAGAATATCATGCCCAGTATATAAACTAGGGGGAGTTACCAGGAAGGGTGGCTAATCTAGGTTCAAGAAGGGGAGTCTGGCATCAGTGAGTGGGTGGTGAGCAACTGCATTGTGCATCACTTTTTTCCTTTTTATTATCATTATTATTTACCACTATTACTGCATTTTACTTTATTTTCAATTATTAAACTGTTCTTATTTCAACATAAAAGTTTTACTTTAATTCTCCTCCCCGTTCCACCAGGGCTGGGGAGGAAGAGAAGGGCTGCATGGTGCTTAGTGTCCAGCTGGGATTAAAACCACGAGATTGGGTCATGTGACAAGAACACAAACACATGTGATATGTTTCTTTTCACAAACACATGCAAATAAGTGGAATGGACTCTTTTCCATTCATGACACTGTCAAGGTCCTTGCCATATTGAGACTCAGAAACTTAGACTGAGATCTGGCAAACACATAGACTTTTAGGATACTGGATAACTTGTGCTGATGAATGCTAATGCCTATACAAATGGATGTATTCTGGTAGGTTAACTTTAAAAATAGTGCTCTTACACTTCACCAGCCTTTGACAACTAATGGGACTCCTAGGAAATTTTTCATTTGGGTAAATTATACTGTTAAGACTTGACAGTTGTGCAGCATGTGCAATTACAGTCAGTGAGAAAATGTTATTTGTCCTTGTTCCCTTAATGTTCCCTTGCTCTCTTGCTCTGTCTCTCAGTTTGCAGAGTAGATGGTCAAATAACCAAAACATTTGCAAGCAATTTGTTAAGGGTCTTCTGTCTCTCCTCTCCCCTGCCCCCCAAGCTGGGGAGCTTCACTTGCTTTCTAGCATCATTGCCCATATAAGAATACATCAAGCAAGCACAGTGCTCCCATGGAAGCTATAGCTTTAGCTAATGAATCCTTGTACTGGAGAAATCTTTCTATGCCAGTTACAAACCAAGGTGAACTCTTGTTCACTGTCATGAACAGTCTTGTTCATGAAGTAAATCTGACTGTGACTTCCCTAAGTCTGTAGAGGAGTGGCAAGCTGTTCAGACACTGAAACAACAGAGGCCTCATTTATACTCCTGAAGAACCTGAAGCCAAGTAAAATGGTTGTAAAAATGAACACTAAAGCAACTAATTATCTTCCATAAACATTTCAGGGAATTTCTTCTTTGATCTGCAGGTGACATATGTAAGTCAAGTCAACTTCAAAACTGGAAAATAATATTTGTCAAATTCTGATTCCATTCCTTCCACAAAACTCGAAGTCATGTAGTCCAGGAACCAGCTTGCCAGCTTAAGAGTTGGAATAGAGGTATCGGGTTCTATTGGGTCTCCAGAATTACAATATTTGCACACAGGTGGGGGATGGATGGCTGATGGATCTACCTCGCCCTGGTGCTAAAACCCGAGCTCCTTCTGTTTTCTGCTCCTCACTTGCATTTCTTCTACAGCAGAAGAGAAACAAGCCCTGGTGTGAGCAGCACTATGGTGCCAAGAAGATGTAGCCTTTCTATAACTATGTCACTCATCTCCCCTCTCTGATTGCTGCCTACAGAGCTCTGGGCAGCAGTCAGAGAAAGGAGCCTTCGTCTCTGTGAGCAATGGTAAGGGAAACGTTTAAAGTGCCTGATCATGAGAGTTTTTGTCACTGTTGAAACAAGGGCTGAAGTCAGCAGAAATCTGATCAAAGCAGAAGTATGTCCATTTGCCATGAAGCCCATATATGTTTTTCGTTCTCGAGGTCATGTTTGACTATAGTGCTCCTCAAGTCCTAGCATGAAGAGAGAACTGAGCTCTACATGTAGGTTGAGAATGTTCTCTAAGGAAAGTCTAATGGAAGTTGCTTGGCTCCTTGTTGTTTGTTTTACTTCATTTTAAAGACATTTGGGGAGAAAGCCAACTACTCATTAACCTCACCACTTTCTCTTTTCCTTATTCTTCTTGTGGTTTCAGTGTCAGAGAGAGGTTTAAAGAGCAGCTGAGTCTTGGTCCATGAAAGCTCCACAGAAACTGTGTTCACAGCTGTGGAACAGCCTCCCAGGTCGTCAACTAATACATGTTGGGATGAGTTGACCTTCTGGGAGCCATTTTATGGTGACTTATTTCAAAAACGAAGATAAATTCAAAAATGGGTTTTTTTTAAATAAAATATCTCCCAAGTATAATGGAAAGCACTCAGAGGGAACTGCTAGGTTTTCATGGATAAACCAACACAGCACTGACATAGATTATACTGCACAACTCAGGTTATTACACATGCTCAGCATATTACACACATTATAAATGATTGACAGAAATTGTATGTTTCTTGGGGAAAAAAAAAGGGAAATATTTTAAAAATGAGAAATAAATATATATACATACATTCAAACCCCATATTTTCAGTAAAAAATATTTTCAATGTTCACTGTTGGCGCCTATGCTACTACTCCTTCCCTTCTACTTTTCCAGTTATCACAACATTTTTCCTTTAGAGTTAAAAAGACAGAAGAACAAAACTCTCTGGAATGGAAATTCCTTGCATTTCTCGGCTACAAACCCAAGAAAAACAGGTGGCCTTTGGTAAATTTTCTAGAAAAATACTATTTCCTACAAAATGGTGTTCAGTGAGGAACAAGTCTATTTGAAAAGGTGTTTTGCCATTTGGCATACATAATTTGAGGCTCCAACACTATAAATGCCTGCTCAGCGACTTAACCTTGAGCATTTGTGATATCTAAATAAGCTAAATGGAACTGATCATGTGTTGGACAAAAAATGTCTTTAAGTGCTTGTAGGATCAAGGACACAAACAATTCCGAGGACCTGATTTTTATGCAAATAACAATTATGTTACTAGAGTTTCTGTCTATTGGTTACAAATGTGTAGAATTACACAGTGGAGACACATTTTAAAGCACTGTTTATTTCCCAGATTGGAAACTTTCCCTTAAAAGCAGCAGAAAATCTCTGACAAAACGTTGTCAGGTAGTGTATTAATCTTAATTATTCACTCTCTACAGGGAAAATGCTGCTGTCTACAAAACCATTCGATAGCAGAAATCTAAAAGGTGACTTCAAATAGCTCACATTTTAGATATTACTCATTGCTCCCAGTTACTATCATTAGCAGCCATGTGAAATACCTAGAGTCTGCAGTGAAGATCAGATCCCCCTTCTGAAAGACATGGGTGAGAACCAGTCCACTACTTACAGCATAAGCACAGAAGTCATACAAATTGTGATAAAAATTAGGTAATAGAGTTTCCTTTTCCGTGGATGTGAATGAGGAATAAAAGGATATATAGAGAGAATGATTTATCCAAGGCAACAACACACAGCCAAGGCAGGTTGCCACAACAGAGCTTGTCCCTGTCCAATTGCTTTGCTACAAGGTTATCTCTTCTCACTCTCATCACCTTCCCTTTAATAGAAATATTTTCAATACCACAGCTAGGAAATCATTGTGATCACCAAAAATGGAGCAGACACAATAAGATTAAGGCAGTACAGGTTGATTAATTTAAAAAGTGAGAGAAAAAGATGAATACTAACTCGCTAAGGCTACTAATGCTAACTAAAGTGTTATGTTGATGTATTAATGCAGCTTGCAGGAGTCATTTGCTGTATTCAAATAGCTGATAATCACTGCTCAGAATTCAAACTGTGCAGCTGTGATAGAGCCTAACGCAGACAGTGCCATGCAAACCCAGAAACGTGTCTCATAGCCCCACTAGGAAAAACTCTTGTTTGTTCAGGAACACAACACTCTAGGGGGTTGGCTCTTGTGCAGCAACACATGAAAAAATGGAGGAGCTTGAACAAAGTTTTGGTATGGGGATGTGCTTTGCCCTAGGGAGGGTGGGACAGGGGGGGTAAAGAAGAGGGTAAGTTTGGCTTGAATCAAATACAGATACTATTTTTCAGAAAAGACACTGTCTTTGCAAGGGTCAGAAAAAGAACCTAGGCTCACAGCCTAGGCTCACAGCTCCAACCTCTGTGGTCTCCTCTGACAGAGCAGGTGGTGTCCCTGTGCACTCAGGACCAGTTTTCTACTGGAGGCACCTCATCTCACACCCTCTCTCTTTCCAGTCAACTGAGATTTTCAGAGCTGATCCATTCCTCGGATAAACTGTAAGAGAAACCACTCCTACAAGGCTCAACTGGGAGCGTTGCTGTTGCTGTAGTAGGCTGACTAAAGAGGGGGAGAAACCTGCTGTATCTAGAATATCCAACAGACATTTTCCAAAAATGTCAGCACATCACCTGTCATCAGAAGATGATGGGGGCAACAAAGGTTTTGGACTTCTAGCAAGATCTGAAAACTGTAAACCTGTCATAAATCTTATTTCTAGGTTTGCGAAAGTGGAAGAGCGAAATTTATACCCAAATTTCTGAAGACAAAAGTAAATTTCATGTCTGCATAACCTCCGCACTAGAGAGATTACAGATCAAACTTGACAGGTTGTGGTCACAGGATAGGCAGGTCATTCCAGAACAAAATTTCAAATCTAATTCAGGTTAGTAGTTCCTGACACTTATTTTCTATCTGGAGAGTCTGCCTTGCCTTGCCAGGGAAAATCAGTTAAGCATTTCCCATGTCACAAGTACCTGTTCAGTGCTACTCATGTTCTGGCAGCTCTGCAGGGGTGGGCCTCCATCTTCAGCTGAATAACTAAGGGGATAGATGGGTGGAACCCTTGATGGGGGAGTCAGCGTTACCACTGCCCATATGCATCAGCATTTTCAAAGTTAATAAAGACTGACAGAGCTGAGGCAAAAGAAAAACTTTTAGGGAACAGTCTTCTTGCAATGATAATGATTATGGATGTCTTCCATAACCTCAATCAAGCTCTTTGGGCAAGATTTCCACTGATACTGCTGATTGATTCGTACACAGAATTACTGAAAGGCCCGTGGAAACAAATAACTGGAAACATCTTCCCTCTAATTCCCTAATGCTGTTGTTCACAACAGTTTCGTATAAACACAACCTCGCTTGAAACCAGGTGAGGGAAATCAGCGGGGCCTCATGGCCATCTCTTACATATTATATTCTGCTTCCAGCAGCTGTAACTTCAACACTTCACTAGGTATTAAATTTACTCTCAAGAAATATTTTCTAAGAGAGGTGACAGAGTTATTGCACTGTTGCAGCTGTGGAGTCAGATGGCAGTATGCCAGAACTCCAACAAAATTTTAAATTAGAAATCTGACCATCTGCTATAGGTGGGAAAAAGAGGCTTTTATGTCCAGGCTCCTCCCTTAGTTTTGTAATTTCCCAGGTACTGAAATGCATAGTCTGGTGTGCAACAGATGCCATATGCTTTCCAACGATTTCTTATTTGCAGCTGATAAGCACTGGAATGTCTTAAATATTGAAGAGAATCAGGAATTACTTCATAAATGGCATTATGTTCTGCTATTACTCAGCCTGTGACAAAGCAGGGTAGCACTTTCCAAAAACTTCCAGTTACTTTGGGATACTCCCAATAATAAAATCTGCTGAGATTTACTTACTTGCTACTTGAAACAGGATCAACAAGGAGAACACAATGTTTTTTACCTGCATCCTAACTAGCTCTTCAATCAATAGTTATAGCTGCTGTATCCTTAAATATTATGGTAAACTGTTTAACAGCTTCTTTGGAATGTATGAAAAAAATGGGAGTGTCTTCAGATAGGAAACCATACTTTTGGTGTCTGAACTTCACATAAAAATGTTATGAAATTCTAAATAAATACAGAACTGGAAACATTTTATTAATGCTTACATGAACATTGACTGTACTGCTTTTATATGATTCTAAATCACAGTCTAAAAGAATGGTAGAAAAGTATAAAAATGAACCTGAAGTATCACATTGTACGTTCATAGATGGGGAAAACACACAATGGTTGGATCTGAGATGCGCATGGCAGGTCCTGACACTAAAATGTGCATGTCAGTAGCTCATTTAATCAATAGTGAAGATGAACACTAAAAGAAGGGCTCTGTTTAAGTATACATTCTAATACTGAATTTTAATTGTATATTTCATTATAATCCCCCATGCATTATTCAAATGATCACTCCTGTTCCTATTTTTGCTATAAGAAGTGGTGAGAAGAACAAAGCCACTGAATTATATCGAGATCCATGTATTGACTCAATTGCTACTTCAAAGATCAGTTACACTTATCAATATTAAACTTAAAAAAACCCTAAAATTCACTGTTTCTCATGACAGAGGAAAGACTCAGACTTTCTAG
This sequence comes from Corvus kubaryi, assembly GCF_017639235.1. Taxonomy (NCBI): domain Eukaryota; kingdom Metazoa; phylum Chordata; class Aves; order Passeriformes; family Corvidae; genus Corvus; species Corvus kubaryi. The sequence goes on from NW_024581680.1 coordinate 269,821, forward strand.
AGGATATTTGCACAGCCCATGGGCCACCTCTTTCTTTCCTCTTCTTCATTCTGCACAATGCTCTATGAAATATGTTTGGGGCCTCTGGGTCCATTAAATGCACATCTTTAAAGCAGTCTGGCTCAAAGGGCCCCATGAACAGGCTGAAAGAGCTCCCTTCTCCAATCTGAAATGGCACCAGAGACACTCTGAACGTGTTTAAATCCCAAACACCATGTCTGCACCCTGTCTTGGCCCTTGTGCACAGAACACAGACATTTGTAGTATTCACTGTGCAGAATAGTGTTTTTTCCAGAATGCTCTTTGAAATCTGAAGATGTAGCTGACCTACCTGTAGAGTACTAAAAAAATCACAAAAATTATTATAAACAGGACAGATTGTTTAGGGACAGAGAAGTCACATTTCCATACTCTTTCAGGATTACTACAGAGAAACGCCAAGGAAATTATCCAAGTCTAGATTTAGTGGCTTTTATGAAGACATCATACTTGATACTGATGGGCAATTATGCAGTCCCTTAATCAACTTTCTATTCCTGTTATATTTTTGTCCCACAAAAATTGGTTTGGGGCTAATCTCTTGATGATTTGGTGGCTGTGGAAAAATATTCTGTCTACATGAGGCTGTCTGAAACATTAAGACATCAAACACATAAATCTGCTATTGTGGCACTGCAGGACTTCAAAAATATTATTATTATGTATTCTGTAATACCTAAGATGTCCAAATTTCAAATGAACAAATGAACAAATTTCAAAGGTAAGGTAAATATTAATTCACATAGATCAAAATACAAAAAGAATAGATAATGAAGAGCAGTGCCAAGAGTCATATAAAGGATGCCAGGCATTAATAGTAAACAAAAAGAAAAACCCTTAGGAGGGGTTCAGTAGTTCCTCTTAGCTGCCCCTCACGATAAGAGTTTTCATCATTGTTTACAGGCCATGTTATCTTTTTAAAACTGATATCAAATCATAAATTTAATATCTTTATTTTAAATTTAGGCTTTAGGCTCTCATTAAAAACGCTCACAGCTGGGTACTTTTAGAAGCTTTGGGGGGAAAGAGTGAGCTGTTTAGAACAGCAGTCGCTGTTTCGAACAGCATGAGTCTTTTATGAGTTTTTTTGCTGGTGCCATGCAGTTTTACACTTTTTCATCCGTTTAGAACTTCGTGCCTTCCCTCACAGCTCATGCAGCCTTTGGAAACAGCCATTACCCAACAAGAAAACCAAATGCTTTGTGTCGAATACCGTCATGTGACACTTATTGATACACTTACACAAACCCTGCTGCTGGCTTCCAAGGCTGTTGCACTGTAGATGCCTGAGCCACGGTTTTGTAGGGAGAACAATAAGCGGCTCCTGTGCTGAGCACATGAACCAAAGCTGCCCTGGGATCACTCCTTCAGCATGCAGGGGAGAGGGAACATGGGACTGAACTCTACCACTTCTAACTAGCTCAGGAACCGTGAAACCCCAGAAGGATCCAAAGAAATGTGCTTTCTCTCCTTATCCTATTAATTTCTTCTTCTCCTATTAACCTCAGTCATCTTGCACTGCTCAGCTGGACAGCATCCTTCAGCAAATGGAAAGGACCTTTAAAATTAGGCAAGACTTAGTGATCAGCTTCTGAGTTCACTCATCCTCTCTCTGCTTCCAACCCTGTTGTAAGGCTCTGTGCATCTTTGCTATTTTTGGACACAGAGAAATAAACCACCTTTGACAAAGTCCCATTTTCATTGATAACCATAAACTGGCATAATTAAGATGACTGAAAGGATCCATAATTCAATGCTAGTATTAAAATACAAGGTATAAAAAAAATGGGCTGAAAAGTTCGTCTTTGAGAAGCATCGTGTAGAACCCATCAGCCATTTAAAACCTGCTGTGGTGGGTAGGGAAATTTTATTCTATTTTATCTGTGAATTATCCCAACTTCATTCTTTCTTTGTCCCACTTTTATCTTTCTTTTCTTAGATTTGTCACCTCATCCTAATTTTTGTAGTAACTTAGGATTGTCTTCCATCTTGAAACTTGGGTTGGAACACATTGGCAGCTGATACTTGGGAGAAGAAACTGGACTGGGGTACGTACTGCAAGAAGCAATTTAGAATGTGTAAAAAGTAATTATAAAAATTTTAAAGAAAATAAATAAGAAAGAGTATAAAAATGGATTATAGGTGGTTTCAGGCTATACTTATAGTAACTACCTTACAGTTTTAACCCAAATAGGGGACCAATTCTCACTATAAAAAAATGTAGACAATAAAGACAGTAGCAAATCTGAAGAAAGAAAGCATTTATATGAAAATGCAATTATGCAACAAGAGTCTACTTCATATACCCTTGAACTTATAGGCAATGATGGGTCAGTAGATCTGTCTTTGGAAGCACTGACTGCAAATAAACTGTATTTTCTACACGCATGGGTAAAAGTTATGCTTGTATTGTGAGTGTTATAGAGCTGAAACAACTTTTCTTGCCCAAGTTGAGCACAAATTAATCTGAGTAGCAAGTCAGTGACATTCTCTGAATCTGTCTCTTAAGCCCTTTTTCTAACCTATTATATATGGTTCAAACAATTCTTTAGATAGGTTATTAAAAATAAATGTAACATTTCCCTTCCTCTTCCCAGTATCTTCATTTGAGATCTAACTCTTTAATGGTGTCTGAAAGCAAAGAACTGTACAGTATATTACAAACTACAGATACAAAAATACTGCTGCACTCAACATGGGAGAATTTTTTCTCTTTCAGAGTACCTGAATGTTGTACTTCTTGCAGCCTTTCCTCACCATTATGGCATTAGTGTCTGACATTTTAAATATCTCTTAAAGAATCTTAAAGATCTTGGGCCCTAGCTTTTTTAAATGGCATTTGAAGAGGATTCTTTGAATGATGCTCACTCAGTACTACAACTTGTTAATTGTATTATCTATATTTTGACTACTTTATGAATATATTGTTAGCATTTTTTTGCAATAGCTTCCTACTACATATTTTCTCTGATAAAAATGAAACACTGCATTTTTTTAATGTGAGTAGGATTTACACTTAATATAAACTCTCTCAGCTTCTGCATCTGAGCAGTTGAGACATGCCTTAAACATGTCTCAGCTGCTTAAGAAGGAAATGTGAGCACAGGGCACAAGAGAATCTCTCAGCACTCTCTAACCAGCCCCCCAGTATAGATAACCAGAGGTTCAGAGCTGCAGCAGCTGTCATGAGTGCTTCTGCCCTCTCATCTGAGCGAAAATTCGGATGATTTAACCCTCCAAAAATTCCCAGGGAATTCTACAAGTCATGGAAAGAGAAAATGGAAATGAATAATGGTTTTATACCTGGTTGCTATAGTCCAGATTATTTTAGATTCAAAATCCTTTGGGCAAGGATCCCTCCTGTAGGTTCCAAATGACTGAGAACAGAGAAGACTATGATGGAAGCAAAGGGGAAATCACAAACTATAGCATTAAGATTTTTTTAGTCATTATTTAATACATAGGACCACAGTCAGTCATGTGGAATGCACTGTCCACAAATACAATGGCAGATAGTCCATGACCAAAGAGCAAGAAAGAGCCTTAAGAAAAGACAAAAATGCCACAAAAACTAAACAGCTTCTTTGCCCGAGTGTTTACTGTGAATACTGGGGAGAGGTTCCTTCCTTACACACAAAAGCTTGGCACCAGATGACTAGTAAAACTTCCAGTTTCCCAATTTGTGTAGGGTTCCTGTAGGGTGTTTCCAGGCAAATTAGCAGAAAAGCAGTCAGAAGAACAGAAGTATAGCAGAAAAAAATCACAAAACAAATATGGAAGAGCCAGCATGACTTTGCAAAAAGGATCTGTCCCAGAGAAAACTGCTGGACTCCTCTGAAAGAGTAAAGGAGCAGGTGGGCAAGGGAGATCCCCAAATGCCTAAATGTGTACTTGATAAAAGTCTTCATCAAAAACTTCAAATAAGCTAATGCACCAAAGTGCTGTTCCCATGATGAAAGGGTTGGCTCACCCCCCAAAAACATTAGGCCATGGACAGTTACTTTAGATCAGCAGGATGTACCCAGTGGAGTTCAAGAGAGGTCTGTGTTCAGTCTTGTTCTTCTCTCTGTTCCTGAAAGATTGGAAAGGGTATGAAGAGTAAGGTGAGAAGACTTTCTGATTGAGTCAGGGTGCTAAAACAGATGGCTAATGGAAAAGTTGAAGAAACCTTACAAGACTGAATGACTGGGTTATAAAATGCCTGATGTAATTCAATGCAGATAAATGTAAAAGAAACCATATGGAGGAAAATCCAACTTTCTAAACACATACATGTTAGTGATACATCTTGAGACTATTATTACCATTTAAGAACAAAATGCTGATGCTATAACAGACAGTTTTACAAAAATGTCAAGTCTGTACTTAATAGTGGTAAAAACCCCTAAACTGAATGTTATGAATTATTAGGAAGAGAACAAAGCATAAACCAGAGTACATTATTATGCCACCATATAATCTAGAGTGCCTTTTTAATAATGTTTGCTGTCTGGTCCATTATTGTAAAAAGGACACAGCAGAATGGAAAAAAAGGAAGATGAAAAACATCAAACCTAGCTCTTCTGTAGCAAAACTATAATCCAAACACAGTTGTTTTCCTTTTCAAAGATAATCCTAAAATATGTACCAAAACTCAGGATGTTTTTCTGTAGCTGCTGTACAATGAGACTTCTGATGTTTACAGCTGTAAAGCAATTAGAAACATTTGGCTGAAAATCACCATACAGATAATAACATTATTATCCAGTATCCTTAAAGGAGAAAGAGGAAAAACTTTTTGGAAACTACTGCAAAGTCTTAGAGTGTTTTGTCACAAAATAAATTTAAGGAACAATCTTCTAAATGACCCTACACAATTTGTGTTTCTATCCACTGAGTCTCACAGTCTCTAAAAGCGCTGTTTAGCTTCCTCCTGAGATAAAGAAAAAACTCCAAACTGCTATTTTTTCTCTTTTTTTACTAAATGCACCCCGAGCAATGTCCATTCCCACTCCCACCTCTCAGTGCAACTCAGAGGAAGGCATTTTCTCAGCACGGACGTTAGAGAGGAAAAGAAAACATTTCTAGAGATATAATCCATGCTGCTTTGTGGTGCCCATCTGGCATAATTTTGGCAGCATTTGGGCTGCCTCCCAAGAGGCACTGGTGTAGTTAATTTGGTGCTGTAAGAGCACAACATTCAAGCTAGCACCACACTGCTTCTTTTACTGTGCAAATCCTCAGTCCATCAGCCTGGATCTACCAGTGTTTTGCTGAAGTGATTGACCATTTTGGCCAAATACATCTGATCAATATTCACTCCAGGCAGGCATCATATTCCCTCATCTTCCTCTATCTTCCCCACTAGGAGCCCTGACACAACTCTCCCCAGTTTTCCACCTCCACTGGTTTTCCCAGCCCAGGCTGAGATCCTCAGCACATGCTATTGCAACAGGGCAGACACTTGCAGTCTTCTCATACACTGCCTTACATTTGGAGGGCATTACAAAAAGCAGACACAAATCTTCCCTTGCAATGCTGTGATGCCAGCATGACCTCCTGAAGCTGGCCCAGAGCAGCCATAATGCCTCCACTGCAGGGAGGCAACAAAAACCAGAGCAGGTCTCAAAAGGGAAGTGGGAGAGAGAGGAATTCTCAGACAACTGAAGCTGCAGCCATGGATCCTCGTGCTTCACAGCTTACCTGAGTCAGGCCTGCACGTGCCCTGAGCACTGGACAGCTTTTCTCAAGCTCTGCTGGTGTACTTCACAAGAAAACTGAGACATGCTGCTTCTGGTTCTAAGTGTGCAACTTTACATGAAAAGGTAAAGTAACCAGTCTTATGATGCATGTACCAGAATAGGTTTTAGAATAACATTTTTAAGTTTTACTTTATGGGACACTTTATAAGCAGGTGATGGTGCATTTGAGGAAATGTCTGTGCATTTATATGTGCAAGTTTCCTCCATATTTCACCTCTCTAAAATTGAGTCCAAATGGCAAGAAAGATAAGGTGAGGCCTTCCCTTTGCTCACAGATAAACACAATATGATTAAAGTACTCTTCCAGCATTGTAATGATTCAGGCAATAATAGAAAAGGGTTGTCTCTCCTTCCAGTGTGGGGAAGATGGAATTCAGTTGGACTTTTCTCCAGCTTTCTGAGTTCCCTCAATGTTCATCACCTCCATATGTCACAGACATATCTCCGTGCCACCTGTGACACATTACATTCTAAGCCAAATACACTATCTAGGGATTTTATATGGAATAAAACTGGTGGGAAGGACTGAAGGAGAAGCAGGGAGATATTACGCATAAAGCTGAAAGGTAAGTTAGTGGCAAATATGAGACCATGGTTTCCCAAAGTTCAGACAAGAGGTCTGAAGTTTGGAGTCCTTATGGCTACAAATGCTTGTATTGAATTTCAGTATTTGAGGCACCACACAGAAAGGTTTTCATATATAAAGATCCAACAAATATGTAGTCAGTGTTATGTTACAAATGATTGAAACTAAACCACATAAGTAATGAAGATACTTTCCCAGCATCATTGCTCAATTTAAGTTACTATTGCAACTGCACCATGACTTAAAATTGTAGGGTCAAAGAATATTATATAGTAAGGCAGGTAATACAATGATATTTGCATGGTATAAAGAGGTACCCTAAGTGAAGCCACTTGAGAGCCTTGCTATAAACATATTTTAGTCCAGAGGTAAATTCTCTGAAGAGTCATAAGCACCTGAAGACAAAGGGAGTAAAATAAATAATGTCGCCTCAACCATAACTTTTGAATACTGGGAGAGATATTAAAATAAAATGCCATGACAGTTTATCAGGTGAGAAAAATGGCAACCTTTATGTTTTCACCTCTTTTTTCAATCAGGGTCTTCCATCTGTGAGCATGGCAGTGATTAATTTTCCTTTCTACACCTAGAGGATGTGCTGATTCTCACTGAGCAACCTATGTCACGGCACACAGAGAAAGCAAAGAGAACAACAGCTCGGTAATTCACTGAGCCCCACAGAAGAAAACATTTAGGCCTTTTAAAGCAATCTGGAGCTGGGGGGAGGGATAAAGGAAGCACAACTCCTAAAGGCTGAAGCAGAAGGGACCAGGTCAGGAAAACTAAAACAGATGTCCAGGAAAGCCTGGGACATGACTACCTAGTTACTTTAAGGCAAAGATTCTTACAGAAGAGGAAGATGGTCCCTCCTTCAGACAGGCAGCCTGCAGTGAATGGGACACAGCTCACCACTGTTCAGCAGCCCTGGGCTCCAGAGTGCCCCCCACCTACCCCTGACCAGGGGCAGAGTCCTTCCTGAAAGACTGGACTCACCCAGAAGCATTGCCTGGATATCCCAAAACACTGGCAAAACAAAAGACTATGGGATCTATGCTGTAAAGTCAACAGGGAAACAGTGAGATTCAAAGGAAAGTAAATAATGAAGTCTTTTTGATTGAGCAAATTGCTGGAGATATGCTCCACCAGGCAAAACTTGTTACAGTGCTCTCTTACCTTTTTCTTTCATTCTTAAGTTTCTTTTCCTTGCTTCCTTTTTTATTTTTTTAATTGAAGAATTTTTCAGGCTTGTTTTCTTTATATTAATCAGATTTCTTGGGAAGTTACTGTCCTGTGGTGTTAGGAATTTCCAAGACAGGAGAAACAAGTGAAAAAAAAGAAAATAAACCAAACACATTGCCCTTCTGAATGGCAATGTTCGAAGTTGCATGTCTAACAGTGTTCTGTATCCCTGGTGTTAAAAAGTCCCTCTGTAGATATTCACATTCCTTGAACAGTACATCAGTTATCACACTCTCTATTAGAAAGTGCTGGGGAACATTTGAAGTGTCCAACAATATATTCCTTTGTTTTCCTTTTTCCTGATGGGGCAGAACTTCAATATTAACCTGTCTTTGGGTTGCAGAGGGATTTTCAAGAGCTGTCCTTGGCCAATTTGCTCCCATGGACTTCAAATAAAAACAGGATGATGAGCATATCTGAAGAACCTATACTAGAAGTAAACTTGAATAAAAGGGTGAATTCTTGAGCCAAATTTGGAAGCTGTATCCACTTAAATTAGGAATACATTTGACATCCTGGTAACAATTATTTCCATATTTAACAGTTTGGGATGGGTGCTCAATTGAATTTTCTTTATGAAAATACAGGCATGGATACCACTGAGAGTATCTTGAAACCTCAGGTCTGAGAAAAAGAGCCTGAAAGTGCTCTGGTCAGTTCCAGGAAGGATGTGCCCTGTCTTCTCTGCATGTACTGTTACATGTAAGTTAAGTAAAGTACAAATCAATAGCACCATTTTAAAGGCTCTAAGATGTTTTGCCTTGAACTCTGCTTTTTCTCTCACCTGGCTAAGTATGGAAACAAAAGCAGGCCTTCACAGGCAGAGGAGAAAACAATGCATGTGTCTCCTTTTCCCCTCCCTCCATCCTCTGAAGGAGAAAAACCAGTATTCCACCTCTGAGGAAGCACTCATTTCCATGCCTGCCAGAGTACAGCTGAGAAAATGCAGTGAGGCAGAGACTAAGGAAAATACAAAACAGACAAAGAACATATTTCACCTGAGATCTCATACAACACACCTAACATTCAGAGGTGGGAGAATAACTATGTCATTTTCAAAAGCCCAGGAGTGTGAAGAAGCACAGGTCATCATTATTAAAAGGCTGAAGTGGATTGAACGCTGCTTGAAAAGCTTAAGAAGTCTTCTCATTTACAAGTAAGGACTGTAAATTATCACAATGCTTTATAATTTGACCCCACCTAAATAATTCAATATTCACTGTGTCTGATGTAAAGCAGACTTCCATTGCAAATGTATTAAATCCAAAGTAATTAATGCTGAAACCTGTTCTCCAGTAAAATAATGCAACATCTTTTAATATTTTCTTCCCCCTGAATATATGGTTATATTCTGGTTATAGACAGTTACAGTCTTCCAGTGAATCCTTGTGCTGTGTTACACAGAATGCATCTGAGGTACATTCTCCTGAGACTGGAAAGCTAGCATACAACTCAGGGTAAATGTCAGCATTTACTCAGGACTAGTAATAACAGAAATATGTGGCTGAAGAATGAGATGCTTCTCTAAAGCCCTAAAGATTTAAAAGGAAATGATGATGTTCTTCAGAGGAAAAGATGATGTTCTTCAAAAGTTCCTGGATCAGAATTGAAACCCAATACTAGTCTTGGAAATGGACCCTGTGCTATTAGAGTGCTTTGTCAGAGTAATTGCCAAGTAGATGTTCAAAAAAGATAGCTTCTAGCTAACTTGAAGGTGTCCAGATGTTAAAAATGGGTTTTACAATTCCCATACCTTTTCCCAAAGACATTATGTTCTAACTATTGTGTTTAATTATTGTTCAATCTCAGCAAAGCAAAGTTATTTTAGATAACTGGAAGTTATTGTGGCATTATCTATTTAGATTTGCTTGACCACCATCAACAGGAATAAAGCCATGAGACACCCTGGCCCTCTTGAATCAATTCAGTTCTCTTCCAGCTTTAAAGATAAGGAACCATCAGGCATTCCTACACCCTAACTACAGACACAAATAGCCAGGCATTGCTGCCACCATCATCAGCAATAATTTTTCAACACTGCAGTTATAAGCATGCACAGGAGCCAGGTCGCTTGGGAATGCTCCACCCTAAGGCACACAGGAAGTCTCTTTTTGAACCCAAATACAAGATACAGGCTGAAAAACCAAGATCTTAGGAGACTGAGAGAAAGAAGTGGCTGGGATGAAGGCACCAAATTTTTCCCAGGAAGAGCAAGGAGACCAGGGTTTTATCAGAGCACAGTAAAAGAGAGGGACTGAAGAGGACCCCTGAAGAAAGTGCTGATGGCGAGATGGTGGTACTGGGTTGAAATGTGCAAGCCAGGTAAAAGGCATGAATTGCCATTTGCATGAAGGAAATTGCAGTGTGGAAAACTAACGAGGATCGAACAAGTTGATGCCTCCCAGCCCACTGTTCTGCTTCCCCTAAAATTACACAGCAGAGCACAGGCAGCATCAGTACTACCTAACCCTGTACTTAAGGAGTTGTGACAAAAACTTTTTCAAAACATTCTTCCAGTCACTTGTTATGAAAGAAACTTAAATTCTGATTGAGAAGAAACTGTTGGCAACATTCAGTGGAGAGAGAGCTTGCCAGTTCTTCCATCAGCAGCATCTTACAAAGCATGTTCTGGGGAATTTCCAATGGTAGTAGAAGTAGGCCAGCCAAAACACCATAAATAAAATATGAAGGAAGATAAAAATCCCACCACTTGAAGGACAAGACTTAAGCTGCCTTCATTGCAACTGTGATAGCAAGAATTTTCTAAAACAGCACTTTTCCTTTGCTTAATTATGCAAAATTTGTTTGGTTGAGTGTTGAAAGAGAGGAAATAAGGGATAGCTTGTGTTTACCATTGAAAAATAAAGCAGTTTTCTAAGCATGGTGTTTCAGTGGTAACAGTAGAACAAGACTGGGACAACCTGTAAGGCTCCGGAAGCATCCGAGGAAATCCAGACAAAGGGGAAATTCCCTCTTGTCTTGACTTCAAGATGGAGATGGATGGTGAAGAGGGCAGAATTCCTCATTCATTTATAAAGTAAGAAAATTATAGCAATGTTGACGTACAGGTCTGGGTAAAGCAGTCACACTCCCAAATAAAGGAGTTTAAAAAATGCATTGGTTGTGCTAATGATAAATCACTCTCGTACCTACATGGATTGTGCACATGTAAATGGTTTTGAAAAGAAGAAACTCCTTTCACTTGAACCTCAGCTGATCTTTCTTAGCTTATGGAGTATTTGTGAGTGCTGCTGATAGTGTTTTGCCACACACACAGAGACTGAAAGCCCCTGAACTGACAAAGAGGACACCGGCTGCCTCTTTATTGCTCCTAGAGCACAATAACAGAAGCCATGAAAAGTCTGTCTCCTAAAAATTGTCTTGTCAAAGGTAGAGGTCTCCTTGTTCAAAAAAAATATAATTCACAAAATGGTTTTCAATTGTAGCTTTTCATTTCCATTCACATTTAACTGACTCATTCAAAAGAAATATCTTTGAATAACAATTTATTTTCTTTCACATATATACAATCACTAATATTTTGGCTTATTTTAGCATTCTGTTCCTCTGAAAATAAAAATGGAATGATTAAATTGAAACAACTGCTTGTCTATAAAACCTCAGTGAAATTCATCAGGAACACTCATGCTTACCTGTAAATAAAAAGACTCAGAGAGAGCAAAGAGAGAGTCTTTTTGTATAAAATCCCACCATTCAAGTATTATGCCATTATATATTGTGTCTCTTAATTAGAAAAGCATCCTTAGAGCTTACTATTTTATTTTAAAAGCAAGTAAGCATTTTTGCCGTAATCATAAGACTAGAAAACAAATCTTTGTGTTTTACAATACAAAATTTACCCTACAATAATTACAGAAAAGTGAAAGAGATGCTTCTTTGTTATCTTGGGAAAATTACTATAATCATATTGGAAATGCAATAGGTTTTCCAGTATCTGTTTTATCAGCCTCTCTCAGAACATTACCTTAGTGCTAAATTGAAGTGTCATTCCCAAATCTCAATTTATTTGTAAAACTAATCTCAATACCAAAAGGATATAATTTTTGGAATAGTCTTTGCAGTGTGAAAATCACAGAAAATAGGGTTAGAATACAAACAATACCCATAGCTGTAATCTTCTATTATCATGTCAATTATCTGGCATTAGTAAATGTAACTAGAGTTTTATTCAGCTCATGTCCCCACTGCTCAGGGCTGTGCATCTGACATTTGTGCATTTTGTCCATTTGCCTATAAGCTATTGACGTGTTTCTTGATACAAAATTTTTTTAAATTTTTTTTTGATGGAAAAAAAGGAAAATAAATTATCTGACATTTTCTATAATAGCCATCAGATGTTTCCCAGTAAACATATTATATTAAACAATCAGGGACTCTGAAAACCTCATCATCATGTCCATGAATAAGGATGGAGTAGCAGGCATCCTAAATTTACAATATTAGAGGCACAGACACACACCCTGCCAGCTGGCCACTTCTGCCAACAGTGCACATTTGCATTGTGGCCGTGTATCAGATGGTAAAACAGAGCCACACAAACCACTCTGCCTCCTTCTTGCTACAAGGGATCCACCTCCTCAGCCAGCACTCACCCGTCTGCATCCCATGAAGCTGTAGGATGCAGGATGAGGAGTGAGGCAAACACAGACAATGCTTTATGGTACCAAATAAGGGGAACAGTGCAGTGCCAGTGTGTTTAAAGTCTTGTGTTTTGTGATGCATTTGGCACTACTTAGGCCGGTTCATACCCAAAGAATAAAAAAGCAGTAAACAATCATGTTTGATGGTCATTTTTATGCCAGGGGAAGCACTTCCCTGTTTTTGCTGCACTGGGTGGCCCTGTGATTCTGGCCAACATATGTCCCAGACCTGCTCTGATCTCCCTGATCTTTCCAGGCATGGTCAGAGCCACTGTGATTGAGAACACTGTGTAATCCCACCCCAGCACGGGTGATGGGAAAGAGACCAAGTACCCTCTGTACTTGGCTGCCATATATGCAAGGCCCCTGAGCTTCACAGAAGAGTGTGGGAGCTGCTACATGACTCTCCTTCATCCTGCAGCACATCCTCAACAGGTCAGATGAAACCATAGATGACAAGCAGTGAAAGACCCCGAACCTGAGACATTAAGGTCTGGTTCAGCTGCTGGTCACAGCTGGGAACAGCTGTTCACAAGTTGCACTCTGTTTGGGTCACTTTGAAAGAAACCTGCTTACAGCTGGGAATAACAGTAGAAGTCACAGAATTGCTTTTCTGGGAGGCATGAATGATGCTTTTTTTAGTTTTTTTTTTCAGGGTTTTCAAATTTCTTTGTCTGGATTAAGGGCAGTTTCTGCTTCTGGTAACTCAGGAGTTCTATCACTTGCTACCAAAATTTAAGATTCAGTCCTCAGGCTCTTTCAAGCTCAGCACATACAGATAAATGAGTTTATGGGCTTTACTGCAAAATACTGATGTGGTTAAAAGTTAAATTCCATCTGTGATGATTTTTTGAACTGGGTTAAGACTGTTGAATTAATGTCATAAATAAGGCTTCATCCTTTATGTTAGAAAGGGTACACTTCATGATGTAAATATACATTTATTTATATATACAATTTTCCTTCCTTTCTGTTAAAAGAAGCTTTGTGAGAAGTTGCTTTTAACTTTGAGGTATCTCAATTTATTTAGATTTATCTTCTTCCTTTTCACAGTCCAGTAGCATATTTTATATTTCTGGTGAAATTTCTAACCATCTATAGCTATCTTGATAAGGTGTCAGATGATATTACTAATATCGCTGCAGCAGTAAAATGTTTTCCTTCAGGATTATACTATCATTACCATGTCAAATAGTATTTACCAGCAGCACTCTCAAGAAAACTTAAGTAAAAGCATGCCACTTCATCATTATTTTAAGCTTTGACATTTTTTCAAGCTGACCACAGTTGATCTTTGAGATAAGACATAAGAAACCTTTTAAATTGAGAAAATACGTTATTGCTGAGATCTATTGAGAGTATGAAGTGGGCAAAGAATTGTCATCATTTGATCATGCTGTTCATGAGAGAACTGTAAATCTTGCATATTTTAAAAGATCCAATTCAATTAAAAATTAATAACACTTGTGAAAATCAAGATATGTATCTGCATAATTCCTTTCTTTAAAAGTCCATCTTGGCTTATTTCCTCGTCTATTCCTTTCTTTCTCTATCACATTTTCATGAGCTTTTTCTGTGAGGGCTAGAAATATTTTTTCATTTATTACTTTTTCATTTGTCTTCTTGTTCTCTGATACTGTGCTCACATTATTTGGTATGTTCTGTCTCCCACCTGTAAAACAAAAGGAATATTATCTAGCCTGCATATTCCCAGTAGATGAAGAACAGCTAAGTCACAATAGAATGGCTTTGTAAAGGGCAGATCTGGCTTTCATAGGTACGTGGACAGAAGGGTGGAAAGAAAAAAAGAAAAGAAAAGAAAAGAAAAGAAAAGAAAAGAAAAGAAAAGAAAAGAAAAGAAAAGAAAAGAAAAAGAAAGAGAAACAGAAAGAAAGAGGGAAAGAGGGAGAGAAAGAGAAAAAGAAAGAAAGACTCAAAGAAAAAAAAGAGAGAAAGTCCTGAGGCTATCAGTAGGCTGATACACAAAATGTTATTTTTGATGTTGAATGTGAATTCCATTTATTAAGACATTCTGTTCCCTGAAATATGACTAATTTTTTGGCTGTGCAGAAATATGTGAATCTTAATCATGGATTCTTGTGGTCTGAGAAAGATAGATAAATTTGAGAAGACACTTTCAAAATAAGTGACATAATCTTTATTAGAGAAATCTTTATTTTCTCTCTCTCTCTCTTATCTTTCTCTCTCTCTCTCTCTCCAGAGTAGAGCACTTGCTTTGCAAATATTCAGATGAGTTTATATGTGCATTTAACTGCAAGCAAAACCTATGGAACTTTCCAGTGCACATCTAGACCCCCACCTCATTTCTAGCAAACACAATCATACCCCAGTGGTATTCCACTAAAACCAAGCTAGTTTTCTTTCACTTTCACAGTCAAACTGTAAAAGATGCACAAAGCAATAGAGATGATAAAAATCAGTAGTTTCTGAAAAATGTTCTTTTTCAAAATGTCCATTGTGATTGAAACAAAACAGTTTCAATTCACACCTACAGGAGAGCACATGATTCTAAAATCTTCACTACATCTGCTTGAACCAGTGGAGTCATACTCAGGTACTTTGGCACAGGTGTATTCTGCAGTCACCAACACACTGCCTACCAATGACCCCCTGAAGCATATGAGGGGTGCTGTGAAGTAGCTAAACTGGGTGCCAAGAGCTTGCCTAGATACGTACTCCATCTGCTGTCTTGAACGTTGCTTTAATCTCTCACAGTCCCAGTGAGAAAACTTTTTCACTCCCAGACTAAGCTCAGACCTCTCTGTTAGTCTGAACAGAGCTACAAGATGGAGAGGCAAAGGCAGCAAAGCCTTCACTAGCGGGTAAAGTCACTGCTCTCTTTCCTTCCAGAAAGCACCATCTGCTCTTTTAGTAAAGAAGCACTGTAGCTTACTATGATGCCATAAACTTAATTTCATCTAAAGTCTCGATATGCTGTACCGACCAACAGTACAAACAGGGGATGCCATGCTGCTACCAAGCTGTGCATGAACTACTGGTAATGAATAGGCAGAGCTAGAGGGACACCAAATGCGTAATGCCCGGGTAATTCAAGGATAAACATCATGTCCCTGGGGATTCACGCAACACCTTTGCCAAATGTTTCATCTAATATGGAACAGAATCTGAGGGGGGAAAAAATCACTCCATTCCTCCTGTAATGGAGTCACACTCATGCTCACGTCTTGAATCCATGTGTTACCCTGCAAAGCCTCCTCTTCCCCGGCATGCCTGAGAGATTCTGGAGGTGTTTTTCATAACCAGCTCCTTTAACAGCATGCTGGAGTAGAAGTTTAGCTACCAAACCACTGGCTTCTACCTGTTATAGGGTATTTGAGGGGTCTGCATGGGGCTGAAAGCAAGGCGTGGGATTCCCAGGAATACCAAAAGGGGGCAGTACTTTAAATGCAGGTAGGCATCCTGAGATGGCAGCACAGATGCTAAAACCGCAGACATCCACTGTAATACCAAGATACCTAAATTTCCCACGAAGTAGCAAGCAGGGATGTTGTTACAACTGGCACCAAAACTGGCGCTCTGTGTGCGAGGTACTTGTCATAATTTTCAATATCTAACAGTAGGCAGACACCTTCAGCGACGGGAAAACCACTCAAGAGATCCTGAAATACGTTAGAGCCAGTTAAAAACTCACTGACAGCAAGAGGCAGTGAAAAAAAATTGCTCCCAGTAACAGTGGAAATACTTCATGCTGAAAAACGAACTTGTTATCATCTCACACAGAAGATGTGATAGCCATCCCACGTCTCCAAGTACACTTGCTACACAAAATGTCCTGTCTCTCCTGACTGAAGCCCAACCATCCATTTCAGGCCAGAAATTGCAGAGAAAGCATCTGCTGCCCTCGACAAAAATGTGACAATATCACAAACCCAAAGCCTAGAAATTGGCCCAACACTACCAATATTGCCATACCTATATATGGCACTACTTGTTGAACCTTTCTGCAACTTCCCTCACATTAAACCTGCTGTTTGTAAAACACAAAGCACACTGGAAGCAAAATAATTCTACGAGTTCAGAACTCTAGAGATCATGGCTAGAATCCAGTTCATTTTTATTAGCTAAGACTGTCCTAAATTTCAGTATTCCAAAGTGGAAGGAACAGGAGGAACTGCAAAAAAACCCTATTTGGTCTTCAGAACTCTATGCCACGTGTTCTCTGGAGCTGATGTTTCAGATGAGCGCAGGGCTGCCCCCAGGTACAGAATGACCATTAGCACCTGGACCATTGTTGGGCCAACCCTTCACTGCACTTTCGGCTCACTTTTATCTGAAATGAACTCAGTGCATGTTCAGCACAACCCCACCACAATGTAAATCAAAGCACAGCAAGTGGGGACAACTAGGGGATTTGTTTTGGACCAGGAGCCCCTTTCTGAGCTCAGATGCCAACTTTCAGAGAGATATCCTTGGCTGAGAGCCCCTCTCTCTCTCCCCAAGGGTTGGATGAAATCTCCCTGCCTTCAGAGAGCTGCCTCAGCGGCTTATCTTAGCTCAGGAAATGGAAGCTTTCTTCAGAATGGTGGCCTGTTGGTGGGAAGTTTTTCATTCAGTTAACAATTCTCTGGCCAAGACATACACTGCTGAGAAATATTAAATCTACAGCATGGAAGAAAAAGAAAAAACCCAAATCTCTGCAGGCTCTGCCAAGAACAAGTGATATTACCTTTGCTTCTCCAAAGCTGTTGGCAATTTTTGTTGTATTTTAAGACTTTTTCTTCAGAATGTCCAAAATAAAACCAGCACAGAAGGAAGTGCAGGAGAAGACTCTTCTGCTGGTCAGTGCCTCTGAAGGTTAGAAGGTTAACTGGGAAGTTAACCACAGGCAGAGTACCTCTGACATGCTCCCAGAAAGTCTGCTTTTTATTGGTATTCTTGGCTGCTCCTCACTGTAGCAACAGATCAGAGAAACCGCACAATTCTGAAAAGCGATTCATCCTGTCTGAATGACAGGTATTCATACTGGAGAGTGCCCATTCAGATCCTCATTCAAAAGCATTTATCTCCAAAAGTCATTCTTGATAAGATCATTAAAAAGCAAATAATCAATGCCTACCTCAAAACTAAATCAAAAACTACAGTAGCAGGTAAATTATTTGAACATTTTTCTCCATCTTATTTTGTTTGCACTTATTTCTGGCTCCAGAAACAACTTTGAAACCGAGCTTTTAACAGACACCCTCTCCTGAAAGGAGCTGAGTTTCTCTTAAATTTTTGTTCAACTCTTCACCCCGAACTCAGGTCAGACTGAGCTCTTCCCTGGTGTAAGGACACATCTGCCTGATAAAAGGAAGCACTGAGGACAATATTCATGAGTTACTTCACCTCTTCAATGAAGAGGGCAGATGTACAGAGTGCTCAGAATTCGACAAGAGAACACCTTCAGAAATTGTTTTACTATTCATCAATTAATTTTTACAAAGGACTTTGCAGATGAAAATCGGTTCTTGAATATGTGTTATTGTAAGTCACTATGAGGTGAGGAGCACTCAAATACAGGAGCACGGAAGAAAGCTTGAAAATTCTGCATGCAAACCTGAGTTGAGGAGCAGAAAACAACACTGTCCAAAAAGCAGGATGGAAGGTAGCTGTTTCCATAGGAGCTGCTCACAGATGAAAGTGAAAAAGAAGACAGAGAAAGAGGGAAAAATGAAAGAAAGCTACAATCGGTTAAGCCTTGCAGAGAAAAGATAAGGGCAGCAGAAAAGAATGATTTAATGCTAGCTAAAGTGATTACAGAGAACAAAAGGGCTTTTATAAATTCACTGTGGCTCTGAAGGGGGAAGAAATACAAGTGAGAAATTATGACTGTTAATAAATAAGGAGGGAAATAATACAAAATAGTACCGTAAAGTGGCTGAGCACGACTGATATCTTGAAAATCCCGAGTCTTTGATAGAATAATATTTTTCAAAGAGGTGCAGGTAATTAGGAAATTAGTAGATTCTTGTAAACATTATTTTCAAAACATTAAAAAAAAAGCGTAGAAAACATAAGTCACTTATTCCAGTGACTTAATTTCATCAAGGAACTCTTTTTGAATGAGTGGCTTTTTTTAGCTCTACAAAACTGGACAGCATTCATGAAGGGATAATATTGGTTTTGTTTATGCCCTTTAGCAAAGCAAAAAACTACCAATAAAATATATATATATAAATCAAGAAAACCAGTAGCTTGTCAGTAGGTACTACTGAATGTCATTTTGTCTCAGACAAACCTTATTATCACTGTAAAATACAATCAGTTTTCAACATAGTCCTGTGGAACCTACCACTGAAACCCTTTAAATCGCATTTTTCAATACAGGTGGAAACTAAAGCAAATTAGTAAATTTGAATTTGATAAAGCATGACCATCATCATGTAATATTACCAACTTAAAACTTTGTCAGAAGCAAAGATTCCGCTGCCCCGGTGAACACAGACGATGTGTGTGGACTGCAAGCGTGACGCCACTTCTGAAAGCAGAGATTTGACCAGGTTTTGTGGCTGCCACTTGCTAGTCAGGCTCTATGTTAGACTAAAGCACGCAGGTGATTTCTCCACCCAGTGGACAGCCATGCAGCCCATGCTGCTTGTGCATGGCTGCAGCCAACTTCCTGGCTGTGCCTTGTGTGCCCAGGCACTGGCACCCACCGCTCACCTTGCAGCAACTCTGCCAAGCCCTCTCCTCTGCAAGTCATACACTGAGGGATTTGCAGATACAAGGCAGAAAATACAGCTCAATATATCCTTACATGACATCCCTCAGGCAGCAAAAGGATACGAGTAGTTACCAGCAAAATAATGAAATTGCAGGTGACTACTGCAGACCTTATTGCAGAAGAGGAATGAAAGGGAAGCTTCAGAAAAATTAGGAGCTTTGTCTGTAATTTTCATGTATACGTGAAAAAACCCCCACCAAATAGATTAGAAATTGCATGAAGGTTTTAAGGCACTCAGTTCTGTACAAGAGGAAACAAAATGTGACCAAAAACCAGAATAAAATAGAAGACTATAAAAATATTAATTTATTTTAGCTCAGTGGAATGAGCATCCATAACTGAACCCTGATTTGTAAATGCAAATAGAGTAAACTATAAAATATACAACACGATTAGCATACTTCAAAGCTGTGGGAAGCCATTCATCACTGAGACAAAGGCTCCAACTCATTTGGAAACACCACTCAGATTTGGCAGTGGTGTCCTGAGCCAGAACTCAGTGCAGACAGTGGGGAAATCAGCTTTGTCTTAGGGACAACCAAATACTCTAAAGTCAAAATCACTCCTGGCATCTGTATGCCTGAATTGCCATGATTAATTAGTAAAAGCTCCTCTGACATTGCCTGAGTGCTTCTTAGAGACCTTGAAGTGCAGAGGAAGAGACTCCCCTCCCCAAGGCTGCCGACGTACCTTGGCCAGGAGTTGTTGCCAAGCAGGGGCATAGGAGTGATGGGCAAGATGACCAGAGCAAAGCAGTGAGGTGCCTCTAGTCAGGGCACGGGAGGAAGTGCAGAAAAACCCCAACTCCTTCTTCCTTTGTCTGAGAAAAAAAGCACTGAGGCTTCTTATGAATGGATGTAATCAACAACACCATCGAGGCTCTTGCAGCCTAGGTCAAGGGAAGAGGGCTGGGTGAGAAGGAGAAAGGAGAGAGAGCACAGCAGAAGCGGCTGAGCAGAAAGAGAGGGGAGTAGGATAAAAAGAAAGGGACGCTGCTTGGTTAGGGGAAGAGTTATGGGAGGCCTGAAGACAAAAGAGCAAGAAATTTAAGCTAGAGGCAGTCAAAGGTGCCAGCAGAAGGATTCAGAGAGGGAGGTAATAAGGTCACCATGACAGGCAAGAACAGGGATATTGACGGCTGCCTTTCACGGGGCTTCGAAGTAGGAGGTGGAGGCGTCAGCAGAGATTACAATAAGTGAAACAGGAGGCAACACATATATCTTGGTTTTTCTGTTGGAATAGAGACAAAAGGCCAGCCAGGGTTAATGTTTTTTGAGAGTAATTATCAGGATTTAAACAGACCCTAAACGTGCAGGTCACAGAGGTGGTGGCAATGGTGCTGAGCTGCAGATGTAACACTAGCACAGGAGAGAAAAGGAGCTTCCCTGCGCTTCCTGGGATTAGGTTTGGGGAGGGGGTTATGCTTAAGAAATAGTAATAAGAAAGAGAAGCCCACTCCAAGCCTGAATGGATGTTGATATCTGGTTGTGACAGGCTTCCCACGAAGGTTCCCAGGGAATTCTACAATCCTTTACTGTTCCCCATGCACATGTGCTGTCTGCTACTGTTATTTCAGGGAACAGCATCAGCAGAAAGTGATGGAGAACAGCAGAGGAAAGAAACACTACGAGAAATGAAACTCAGGTAAGAGGAAGGATCTTTGGTGAAAAAGAAAGCAAATCAAAAAGAAAGGAATCATACTGTGCAATTGAGAGTCTGATCCTGAGTCCATAAAAATGTAATGCTCACATAAGCTGGCTGGAGACTGGGGTATAGACGGACAATTGACCAAAAGATATGCATGAAGATATTGCATGAAGACAACCAGCAGAAGAGCAAATTACTGAAGGGCATGGGGGAGATTAAAAAAAAAGTGCCATACTCTGGAAATACATTTTTTAAGCAAAGGCAAGTGTTGCAATGACTCTAAGCTACCACAGTGAAGTGACTGATGGCAGGTACAAAGCTCAGTTCAGGTTATTTGTCCAGATCATTAGAAACCTCAGTGAGAGAAAGTCACAGAGAATTCAGGAAAATTATGTGTTTGAACAAACAGGGGAAAGGTGAGGCAGCCTTAAGGATTCAGAACACGACTATTTGTGGGGAGGGAAAAGGGTTTTTTGAGGACAGAAGGAATTGATGGTGCCTGCTCTGAAGAAAGGCATGCAGGCATATGACCTGAGTGTGCAGATGACAAACTGTGACTGAGGAAAGCAGGAAAAACAAGAAAATATTTCCAGCAACGGGTCCCTGGGTGGTCCTGAGATTTCTTCTGTGGAGGCACATGGCTGACATATATGCCAGGAATAAGGGAGAGCTGGATGCTTTAACACACAGTGCTGACAGAGGAAAATGGTAGCCCAAGGTTAAAGATGAACTGGGCAGAAGTGAGAGGAGAAGCAAATTAATGACAGCAGTGAGGGGAAGGATGAGATTGGGAATTAGATGTCAGGGATTTTGACAGACAGAAGGTCACAAAAAGGACAGGTGAGGATGGGCAGGTGGGATGGGAATAGGGGGTTTTGAAAGAAAAGTGGTGGTGATGGTGGTCAGATAAAGGAACTGGGTTAGTGGGAGGTCAGAGAGTGACTGCCTCCCCCTCCCTGAGGTGGAAAGGGTGGATATAAATGTGTCATTTGCTCAGTATTTCATGCCTCTGTGTCAAAGGGCAGGATCCTTAATAGCACAAGCATTAAAAAGTGTGGCAGGTTGGAGGGGTTTTTTGCGGGTGTTTTTACTCTCACAGGACAAAATAAATGCCTGTATTTTGCATCCTTATTTTTTTCCATGATTTAGTACAAAGCTCCATTTAAAAAAACACCAAACATTTAAGGAAGTTTACAGCTACGTAAACAGATAACAGCTCACCTTGATAGATAAAAGCATCACAGCATTTCAAATGCCTTTAAGTGTTGGTGTGGACAAAAGTAACTTGATTTTAAACTAGCATTATTTTCAGCACTTATTGTAGTCCTTCCTTGTTTTACTGCATTTCTGTTTTATTCAATAAAAACCACACCACTTGTCTGGAAATTTAGCACCTACACACCTAGCACGTTTTTCCTACAAAGGAGATGGATTGATAAAACCTCCCAGTACAACAGCAAGATACGTATTCTGCGCACAACCTCCTACTTCCTTTAATTATGAAGAGTGGGTGACATGAGTATGAGGTGGTCCTCTGGCTGAGGGTCAGTGTAGATGGAGTGCACAGCAGTGTGATCAGGAGGACATTATGAAGATCAGCTGGCACATAGGAAAGCTTACAAACACTTGTAAATGGGTTAAGCTGTGGTCAAACTAACTCTGGGCATAGAAAGAAACCTGTTAGAAGAAGCTTCAGGAAATTATGGAAAACACATTGAAATCTGCCATTTCGTTCACAGAGTTTTTGAATTTTAGTGATGTTTTTAGGTTGAAGTTTAACCTGTGAAGTCTTGTCTTTAAATACTAGCTGGTAAAAATCAATAACTTCAGATTACAAAAATCACAGCATGGTTTTATAAATGCTATTTTCTTGTTTAGTGAAAGTTAGTTGCTTAACTGAACACCAAATTTCTTTGGCAATCCTCTGTGGCCTTTCTCTCAGAGTTCCTCATTTATTGAGCCCCAGTGATCACTTCTCAAGAACCAGCAGGCAGACACTCAATTTTGCAAATGATGACTAAGTGAAAATAAAATGCCACGTTAGCAGCCTGAGCCTCCCTGACACACATTGCTCTGAACAAAACAGAAGATGTTGATCAGAGACTTCATGGTTGTATTTTGCCCTCTCAATACATTTCCATGAGCTGGATTAATATTCCCCAACATCGTGGCCGTCAGCTTTCCCACGCTGAGAGAACGACAGCATCTACAGATACCCACCATTGCAAGCACTCACGATTCCTTATCAAATTCACACACAGAAAGAGCTGCACCTCCTACTCAAAAACTTTGTTCCCTTAAAAGAGCACATTTCCTTCTCAAGATGCCAGCTGCTTTATTAAGACTATTTATAGATAAGTAAAATGAATAGCAGATGGCCTGTGCAGATTAGGATTTTGAGGCACGCTGCAACCCATAACGTCTTGTCTTTGACGTGGCTAACATGGACGACCAGGAACAGCCATCTGCGACCTGGTATGCTCCTCTCTGAATTTTCTCCATAAACAAATGCAGCACCGGCACTGGCTAAGAAGTATTGATCAGAAATCTTGATGGATTATTCTAGTTTTGATCAAGACAGAGGGAGGCACATGGCAAGGGAGCAGCGCTGCTGGGAACTGAACCGATGCTGGCAGATTTCCCCTCCACTGACTCACTGATGATTCTTCTCATCTTCCCAGGTGCCTGGGCAGCTCCCACATAGTTTTTCCTGCCACAATAAGTCACCTGAATAGTCTGCTTATTGAACAGATAGCTTTAAACCTCTTTACAAGCAGTCTCCTAAAAGCAGCTCTTAGCTTTAAAGAAAAGAACTTTGTGTCTCACACAACTAAACTTTTTTTAAAAGCCAGGGTGAATAGTTACAATGAAGGTGAGAATAAAACCTTTTGAACAATAGTGTTCAATTTTTAAAGGAAAAATTACAATGCTAATTTGAGTACAGTGCCTTTCTATTCTTATTCCACTTATACATAAACTCCCTAAATTACAAATAGCTTACAGGGGAAGCATTTATAATTAACTCATTTTCCTGACAGTTTTATTCTTGTATAGTATCTAAATATTCACTTATGACTAAGTTCTCTGTGCTGTATGGTATCCTAAAGGAAATTGGTACAGGAGACTGAGGAAAGTTGGGCTTGGACAAGGCTAATAGACACTTTTGTTCTGTGGACAAGAGAGAAAAGCAGATCTGGTTCATCATTTCAGCTGGCTTTTTTAACTTTAATTTTTTCTAAAAGAATCATAATTACCACTTAGAGGAAGACAGTTGTATAACTCAGAACATTCATTCCACAGCCATATTCTTTTCAGAGACTCTCTCCAGCATCTAAAGTCTCAGAAAGCTGTAAAAAGGCCTCAAGGAATTCATTTATTTACCTTCAAAGCTAAAGGAAAAAAGTTTCAGAAGGAAAAGCCAGCCTCTGCTTAAAAATACAACATGCTCATTCTTTAGATTTTCGAGACAGGAGCACAAAAACCCTCATCAGACTCATGCTCAACTCAGATGTGGCCTAGAAAAGAAAAAAATAGGAATAAAGGACTTATGCAGGTAAGAAGCTATTAGAAAAGAAAAATTCCTAATTAAACTGACTTGCCTCTGCAGTTATTTGCAGTAAAAAATTCTCTCAGCCACTGGATTTAAGCAACTTTTCTCCCATTCCATCTCAAGTGGAACAGTTTATGTGATATTCCAGCTCTGGAGTCACTTAATACCACTGATATCTACAAGGACAGAAGCTGATTGGGAAATCCATTTCCCCAGCTCCCAAATTCCAATACCCTCCAGTTTCTCAAAATAGAAGTGCATGCTTCCTGCTACTAGGAGACAGTGACGAAAGTAGGTTTCATCAAGAAGAATGATGGCAAAAAAAAAAAATAGCAGCAAGACCTGTCTTGATCTTATAAAACCTCCCCATTATACTGTGAAATTAATGAAATGCTGTTTGGAGCTATAAATTAAAGTTCCCCATATTCATTTTGGATTTCTCTGTTCCCAACATTTCGTTGCTGACCGTCTTGTCTGTTCAATTACTGCTAAGACTTGAGATTTTCAAGCTCTCATTACTGTAAACCATGTCAGCATTCTGGACTATATATTAAACTATAACTTAGTATCCTCCTTAAGGAACAGAAGAAGCAACCAAGGAGGGTCTAACATCCAAGGAGAAAATGCCTGTGTTGCGCTTATAGCAAAAGGACTTGGTGAGGCTGTCCCTGTCTGGTCCCTTTGTAGGGACCATATATTTAATTTTTGAGCCTTTGCTGAGGGCTGGTGCTTGGAAGTCTTGATAAGGTGCTGGTAGCTGACTAGCAAGCTTATTCAAACACAGCTGTGGAAATTAGGATGTGAGGTCCATACAAAGTCTCCAGGTCATGAAGAAATTCAGATAGGTTGTTGAAGTTTGTTGGAAGTAGCTAAAACAATTCCTCATAAAATTTAGGGCATAAATTAAATTGCTGGGAGATTTTCTCACTTCAGTTGCAGGGAAAGGCTAGATGGTTCTTCTGACTCTCCTTGCTGCCTGGAGGGGCATCCATGCAGCATCATATTTTCTAGATGTATCTGGTTCTTGTTTCATGCTGTCTCTTTAACAGTCTGCTGTCACCCCTTTCGTCTCATTTAAACTGACAATATCTTTATTGTCACTTTCATGAACATGCTAGATGAATTCTGCAGGTAATACTTATTTTCATCTGCTGGAACCATGTTGATGGCAAGGCTTTGTTTCCCCCTTTCTCCCCACATTGAGTATTGTGCATCATGTACCACTTCCTTCAGTAGAGATGCTGACTGGCATGTGAGTGACATGCAAAGCTGGGCACATTAACTTTGCGGCCAATTGACCAAATTTTGCTGTTAATTTCACAAAATCTGTACTAATTCTGGGAAAATTCACGTTGGCCTCTGATCAGGTCCTCCCTTGGCATGGGGAATTAGCTCAGTTTGCTAAGGACAAGAGAGCCCCAGAGAGGAATCGTGTTTCTCTCTGGCAGAATGAAAATTAAGGACAGGACAAGCTAATCAGGAGAGACTGTGTAATAGATGCAGCTCCTTATACAAATAATAAGGCTTCATACACTCCTAAAAATTCATGTTAGGCTGATGTTGTCCTGGGTAACATCACAAAACAGCAAATGGGCAATGAAATGAGTATTTGTGTCTTAATTTTTATTATTGTTGATCGACAGTTTTATGACCGACAGCAAACTTGATACCGTCTCTGGTGAGATTACGTTTAATTTGTGAAGGGCAACTCTGTTGGCAAAAAGACTTTTGCAAAGAACTTCATTTAGAATTACTTTTTAAAAATCATACATAGATATCTGTGACACTAACTGACTTATAAATCAGCAGCAATTGTAAATCAGGGATTGTGATATCTGGGGGGACATTTTCAATGAGGTGCTCAGATACCTCTTCTCAGCCTGACACAATTCAACACTTTTATCGATGGTCTGAGAGAAAATAGAGAAAATATAGTCTTCACCCAAATAAAGTTCACAGGTCATACAACAGATGAAAGGGTGAACGATGACAGAGAGAGGTTGGACTGCAGAGTGATCTGTTTTGTCCAGTAGCTTAAGTTTCCTTGAACTCCCAAAGGGCTTTTAATACCACACTACCAAGTCATGGGCAATGGTAGGAAAAAGAAAGAAATTATGTTGTTCATGTCCACAGAACAAGGAGCTTTGTCATGGTAAAAATGCCTCAGAAGAGGATTTAGAGGTCACAAAAATGAGCTTGAAACCTGTAGCTAACAGGAACTGACACTCCTGTTCCCACTTCCCCCCTCAAAAGGGAAGCCCTGATAGAAGTCTACTAAAGAGATTGGGAATGAGTGAAAAAATCCAGAATCTGCAAAGCAAAACCCCTGCTTAAGTAATTGTTGCATTGTTGAGCTCATTCATTACCTCCTAGATCAAAAGGCATGAAGATCTTTGAGGCAAGTGACCTGTTGGGCTGCCCTGGGATGCACTGGAATTACATTTTCCCTGCCAGCCACCACTCCAGCCTCTTCACCTCCTGGAAAACTGTCCTGCTGTGGATAACAAGTGTTTCCCAGGAGAGGATCCCATTTGACATTTTGAAATACTGGTGAAAGAATCCCGGAAACATCCCCATTTGCAGCCTTACTCAAACTCAGAAACAGCCTGAAAATTATTCTCAGGTACTATTTGAAATTCTCCCCAATTACTGCTGAAAGGGAAGATATTTCATTTTCCTTCTCACCGTTTCTTGACACACATGTATAGCTTGGCGCTTTTTTACTTCAAAAGAAAATATTTATTGAATGTTTCCCTGAATTGAGCACTTTTCTATACGACTATTGGTGATTTTCTACTCTTTCCACATAGTATTGAAAAAATATCGTTGTTACGTTGGGGTTTTTATCATCCTCTTGTGCCTTGAAAACATTCTGCAGTGTTCTTATGTCTGCTGGGCATTGACTTCTTTTCATTTGTGTCCTCTTGCTTCCTTTTTTTCAAACCACCACTCTTCCTAATATGAACTCGTATCAACATCCTCATTTTTCATTTCATAAACACGTATGTGTGTAAATACACACGCAGATATATATATATATATATATATATATACATACTTATACACACACACTCCAATGGACTAGACAACCTCTGGGGATAGTTTGCAACATAAATATTCCAGGATTCTATGATTGTGCACACATGCATACAGTTAAATAAAATAATATAAATGGACCTGTTGATGTGCATGTGGAACCTTTAATTTACCTCTTAACTTTGCTTCTCTCCCGTCTGCACCAGACCATGGATGGATAAGTATATTCAAGCTTTTGTTAAAGCATACTCAGCATTTAATCTTAAAAAGAATATGCATGCTCGATTAAAATAGCTTGTCTTCAGAGCCTAATTAGTATTATCAGCTTAGTGAAATTGGCTCTTTTAAAAGCCCAAGTTTATACATATGCACTGTCCTGAGACATACTTGTGTGAAGTTTATGCTTTCATCGTATCAGTCATGTACAAACAAAAATTATTATTCGTGCCTCACCAACAACTCCTTTTGTGTCGTGTTCCCTTTTTTTCTGTGCAGGGCAGTATTCCTCTTCCACAGCCACCTCTAGGCAGGGAAACTTCCCCTGGTTTTCTAAGAGCAGAGACATCAAAGCACTGCTTAACATGGACCCTTCAGCCACGTCGATGACATTTGCCAAGCACACACATGGCTGCTGAATCACTTTGCTGAATCAGGTGTGAATCTTCTTTCTGTCATTGCTGGGTTTTGCCAAAGCAAAGAAGACCAAGAGCCTCTCCCCACTGCCCTGGTCATGCTGTGGTGCCTCTCTGGTAGCTTCAGCCCAGCCACTGGCACCCACCTCGTCTCCTCAGCCAGCCCACCTGCTCTGGCTCTGCTCCCCAGACGGACTTAGAGATTTGTAAAGGCTTTCCTTATACAGGCAAAATGTAAACGCTGTTAAGCGCCCCACCCATCTAGGACTAGTAGAGGAGGAACTCTGCTCTGTAGTATTCAGAAATTTCAGGGACAAAGCTCTTGAACCTTGGCTGCTTGTGTTAAAACAAAGCTTCACGTATGCACTGAACATCAGTGCTCAGTTATCTGAGCCTACTGAGTTAGGTGTGTCATCATGTACACCCTCAGAGCTCTGTGGCAGCCTGTGGCAGCAGGCCCTGGGACAACACCTGCAGCACTTCCATAGACACGGAGCACGGCTTACACCTCAGGTGTCAGTGAGCAGGAAACAGCCTATGCAATTTCTGGCATCGAGCTCTAGCGACCTCTGTCTCAGCTTGAAGCTCAGGAGCTGATGATGCTTTACACAAATGCCTCAGCAGAAAGATGGCTCCTGACAGTAAAGAGCACTTTAATTTAGGAAACAAAAGAACAACAAGGTTTGGCTGCTGTAAGCAGAAGCTCAAACTAATTCAAAGCCCCAGTGTGGAGTAGAATTCACACTGAGGAGGATGAAGCACTGAGACAACGTATCTGGGGACTGGCAGACACTCTTCCTTTTCAAGTCTTTAAAAATCAAGTTTGGGATGTCTTCCCAAAAGCCACATTTTAGCTCAGACAGAAATTATGGACTTTTATATGGGACTTACTGGATGAAAGTCTAGACCACGCACATGCAGAGATCATGCTGCATGCCCATAGCAGTCCCTTTTGGCTTTAAAATTATATTTCAAATTACTTTCCCTCCCATTTTAGATTTTGTGACTATTTAAAATTGTAATTTCTCCTGGTTTAAAAAAGGTAAAACCACACACCCATGTGCTTTGACTGAGTTTAACTAAGGCTTATGTTTGTAAACCAGCCATAATCTGAATTACATTATGTTAAAGCTGTTCAATATTCAAATATTCAAATGCTATTATTTGCAGGAGAATTTTGCAACTCTGCAATAATACTATTCCCATTTCTCTGAATATTTTCATTAACTGTATCCAAAAGACTACCTGCAAAAATCCAGCTTTAAAATATTATCCTCAGTGAGAGACTAAGGTGGAAGAAATACACAGAATCTTTCAAATTCCCTTTGAATTTGTCTTTAAAGAGATAAACAACAAAATAATATTAAACAGACCTTCAGAGACAGAAAACCACTCTTTTTCCACAAATAATTAGTTTTACGAAGTCATTTGAAATCCAAATGCCCTATAAAAATGCTGTGTGTGCTTTTTACAATGCAAAAATTGGTGTAATCACACATTTAACACAACCTGAAACGTATCATTCATTGAGTACCCTTCCACATATTCTGTTGACAACTGAATTAATTTAATACTTATATATCAGACACAATTATTTATATCAACTGGAACTATATATTAATTATTCAATAAATATAAGTTCACAGGACTGCTGTGCCATGTAAATTCTGTAACAATACATTTTCCCCAAAAGTAGTTAGTAGACTGGCCACTTATTACCTTATGAAATACTAGCAACATTACAAGGAAGAGTTAGGGAAAAAAGGTATGCTTTACTATACATATTAGTAAATTGATCTGGTAAGTATTTTGATCTTCTGTTTGTCTATTTTTTTAATTACCATTTTTTTCTAAGTAAAGTATTTGCATTTCTTGCAAATAACATTTTTAACACAAGTCCTCTGTGGATACTTGTCACAACACAAGTTCAAAAATCGCAGTGTCTTTTTTTCCTCCATTCTATCAAAATATGTATGGGGGGGAGAGCAAGTTTAGTACTTTGTAAAAAATCTAGACAATAACATCTAAATCTCCCATCATAAACATGAAATATGAAAATGTAGGGATGAAGTTAAAGTGTAGGAACAGGCACTCCTTAGCTTTTTTTAGAAATAGTAGGAAAACCTGCCAAACATATTGCTTAAAACTGTCACTGGAACTGGTCCTAAAACGCTGAGGAATTTGCAGTGCTACAGTTGCACACGGATGGAGCCTGCTATTGACACTTGTAACAGAGCAGGGTGGCAGGGAACCACACCACCTCCATAATTACGAGTCTGCATCTCCAGGATGTGGCTACTCCAATGATGTTTTCCAGAGTGGATCCAAACAGCAAGACAAACTTGTTTGGAGCTCTCTGAGGTCTGGAGCAAAAAGAGGGAGAGATGTAATGTTTATTTGTTCACACATCAAACCCGCCCAAGGAGGCTGGACATGGACCGGCTGGACAAAAACCTCTCCAAATACCCTCTCCATACAGCCACAATCAGTATCTGCTGTCTGCTGTAAGTACCTGCACACACTTCACACACTTCAGAGAGGGGACCAAGGGCTGTCAGTGAAAATGACTCAAGTAACTTTACACTGCAGCTTTAGCACTAGGACTAAAAGGGGCATCCAGAACAGCTGAAGGCAGCACTGGGTGCAAGTGATGGATAAAATCATAACTCCGTCTTTTCGCTCATCCTGGACTAAGCATGCTTCTTGGACAAGGACACAATGACTGTTCCTTCCCCTTGCTGTTCCTAGCACTGGGAAATAAAATCTTGCTTGAAATTGTCATGCTCCCCTGATTGCTGGGTCTCTTTCAGATAAACAGAGAGAGGAAAAAACGTAATTCATGAACAGCAAAAGGTCTTTGCCCTGCCACAAGAAAGTCAACTTCTGTGCAAGATGAGAAAGGCAAAAAAGTATAGAATAACAAGAGTGTTTATAAAGCACAAGAAGACCTTGAAAGTGAGTTTTGGTGAAGAAAGGTGATGCCAAACATGGAGCATGCCTAAACACACAAATACTAGGAAATGCATTGTCCCTTGCATATCCAATGATGGTGTTTGTGACAGCCCTTAGACCCAGAGGCAGCACACTCCACCTCCTGCCAAGGTGCTACATCTCCTGCTGCCAGGATTCATACTCTGCCTCACACAGTTTTACCGTCTTGACGTATCTGGTCCTCCAATTTTTTCTCTGTGTTTTTCTACTCCTCAACTTTTGCTTCACTAATAAGCTCATTAAGTATAGCAATGTAATCAGCATGCAATTTTCCCCAGGGGATGGAGAGACAAAAGAGAAAGATCCTACATGACAAATGCTATCATTTTATTTAATGTACATTAGGCAGGTACCCAAATACCATGTCTGTGGGCTTGTCACAGCAACACATTAGCAAAACAAAATGCGGTGGAAGGGCTGCCTTTATCTTCTCTGTCCATAAGCCTGAAATATTACAAACCTAAGGAGGAAAAGACAAGGAGAAGGCTGCCTCTAAGAGGAATCTCAGAGAGGAAAAGGGTGGCAAAAAGCAAGACAGACACAAAAACACCCACAATGAACTACAAGATCTGGAAAGATCGAGTAAGCAACAGACTGCAGAGGAAGTTTCTGAAGTCTTGTGTCCACTGCGAAAAGCTGGAGATGCTGGCATGTTTCTCACGCACAGGGCTATTGCCAGAGGATGGGACAGTGGCTGAAGTCAGCAATGAGCTGTTTCCCAAAGGCTGCAAGACCATTTCTCACAAAGAGAGATATTGCCAGAAATAGTCTTGCTCAAGAATGCATCCTGTTTCTACCACAATTCTGTTAACATAGTAGCAGAATACTGTTAGCAGCAGTACACTAGCAGTACTATTGCTACTCTAGTATATTGCTACTGGAGCACATTACATGGGGAATGTGCCTTAATAGGCACAAGGCCACGTGTTTCACCCAACTACAAAAATTATATACAACAGAATGCACATGCCCTCTGTCCAGCACAAATGCACTACGTTATTCATCCATCAGACAGCTCAGTCAAACCCAAACACTGCCCAAACTTAAATCATGTTGTCCCAGGGACAACCTTAACATAAAAATCACTGTATATACACCATAAGTACACCAACAAAGCATTTGTTTTGTCTTCCTCAGCGTGTGGGGCATAAATTACAGGAGTAAAGTAAGACCCAGATGGCCTTGTGCAATGGAAAGGAAAACAGACACTCATTAAAATGTCGTCTTCCCCTCTGCTTCCAGGATGGGTCAGCAAAATTTCTCCAGAACTAGGAGATCCTTTTTCAGTCTGCCAGATACATTCAAGGGAGAAATATTCAGCTAGAAGACTTTCTGATTAATCTGTCACTGGCCTGTGTTGCTTTTGGGACAGCGCACCAGGACACTGTGTTTCCCCCCCAGCTCAAGAACTCATAACTGTGCTTCCTGTATTTAATGTATGTTTTTCAAATACAGCTGCAAAAATTAGCTTTCACAAAAGGGCCTTGGTAACAATAGAAACATTTTTTTCATCATTTTTTATCCAACCAGTTTTTTCTCTAAAACATGCATTCTCTTACACTTCTACTATGCAACAAGGTGTTCCACTTCCACGAAGTGACGAAATCAAAACACAGAATGATACAAAGGGCATTTAATTATGAGCGCATTACTTTTTAAGACCTGGACAGAAAGCAACATCAATTTCCTGAAAAATATTGTAATCCATTAAAAAAAAAGTAATTTCTGAGTTGTTTAAAAAACAACTTGTATATTTGAACTTTATAATATAATTTTAATATTTTAAAAAATCCATATATAGGTAAATATAATGATTTGAGAATATCAAATCAGCATAGTAAATTAAATCACAAAACATCTTGCTGTTGCCAAGACAAAAGGCAATGAGGACCACTATGTCTACATTAAGCTCTGACAGTGTAATAACATAACATCTATGTTGGAAATAACTAAGTAAACAAAAGGAGGAATAAGGCTTATTTTTCTAAGTCACAGGTATAAGATTATGCCATCATTTATCCATAGAGACTAGGCGACAAAAATATAACATTGAGTGATTCCATATTTACAAACAACATTTATCCAAGGAAAAAAGGGCACAGTTGCTTTGTCACCAGTCTAACTTTCTTCATCAAAAGTTTGCAATACATAAGAAAATAAGGCAAAAAATTAATTGTAGTTTTTGAAGTAGAATGGCCTCCAAATGAGTTTAGAAACTTCTGTCATATCAATCTCATTCATTTTAATATGGTATTCTAGGAACGAGAATACACTCAGAAAATCCTGACAATATAATTTCTTTTTAACTAGAAAGCATAACTAAATGTTCCAATGAAAACTCTTAATCAAAAATCATTAATTAAATATTTTGGAGCAACTAGATATGAATGGTAAAGACAAAAAAACCAGCTTGTGCATGTTCCATATTTCTGATTCCAAACCAGAAAAATACCTGGCCATCTTAAATTTAAAGTCTTGATCTTTAAATTACTGTATGTTAAGTCCAGCATTATTGTGATTTAATTTAATTTTTCTGAAATTAATTAGGAGATTCTTAAAGGTGCCAAAAAGCATTAGATAAGTAATTTCAGCTTTGAAAAATCTCATTAATGATAAATATATGGAATGAAGATATCACAGCAAATTAAAAATTATGTGAGTCTTTCAGGGAGGGGTTTTTTAAAGTATTCTTGATCTAATATCCATATCTGTTAAGTCCGAAACAGTATTAAATCCTTTTGAAAGCATCTTCATTTTCAATATTTAAAGCAGTTGAGCACTTCAGCTCTGATCTAACAAAACAGTTAAGAACATAAGTATATGACTGTAGAATTAAGCACATGCATATTTTCAGTATTAGAGGCTTAATCTGTCATTTTTCCTCATGGTCTGTTAAACAGAGAAAAAAATATATTTCTAAGGGAAAACCATAATAACCGATAAAAGAATTTAGGTAAATATACACTAGTAGGGAGAACATTTGGTTCCCTGGGTTTTTAAGAAAGAAAAAAAGAAGAAAGAAATTATATTTTTGACAAACTTATTTCCCCTATCCTGCTTCCTGATGTAGGATGCTTTTTCCAGGAATCTTCAATATGTTTCTCTTCCTTAATTATTTACTTTTCCTCTCACTTAGCCAACTCCTCAGCTAGATGCAACATCATCCCTTAACTGCTTCTTCCTTTTTTCCAGTTTCTTGTCCAACACCCTGGGTGCTGCCCGCAACCTCTCCTGCCCAGGTCCCAGGGCTGTCCCCTCCTCGCTGCCACCCACTGCCTCTTGTCTCCCAACCATTTAGTTTTGCTCCCTAATGGACAGGAAGAGTTCCTGTTTTCACCCCATGCTTTCTTTTTTGTTTGAGGCCAGCAAGATTTTTACGCTCTTTCCAGGCTGATGTCTCCAAATTCTGTTATTCCTGTTCCTCCTGTCCTTATACTCGCTTCATCCTCTTTCTTCAGCATTTACCTTGAACTAGTGCAATTTTAATCTTCATTCACTTCTGACTGAAGACCATTACTGTTTTCTCCTGTCTCAGTCCCTTGATCCAGACTTAATAATGAACTCTTCCTTCTGATCTTTTATCCTTCAAATTTCTTTTCTCTGAGGAACAGCTTTCCTCACCTGCCATTCTGCCACACCTTTTCTGATTCCCAGCCAATTGTCCTCTCCATCTGGCCTTACACACTGACCTTCAGCAGACTCTTCCTACATTGACACACACAACTATTCCATTTCCTAGGAAAACTCTCTGCTTTCATTACTTTCCTGCTGCCCTGTGCACTTTTGACTCCACACAGTGAATTGTGCACAGCTGGCTTGGTAGCAATGTGGCTGCAGTAATATGAAGTTTAGCATGAAATGAAAAATTTACTGAAAAGCAGGACAAACAGTCTGACATTTCACCCACCCTCATCTCCTTTCAATCAATGTCCTCTTCTTGGACAAAGATAGACAACACTCTGTATTATTTTAAAGTCCTTGCCCTCATCGGCCTAAATCTATCGCCTTTAGAGAAGTTGTTCACCCACTGTATTTCTCACAAGTGCACCTTTATGTGGCTCTGACTGTTCCCTGTCTTGACTTCACCTTTCTGGCAGTGTGCCCGCTTGGCTGAAAAGAGTCTTAATGAATTGAAAATACAAAAAGGGAGCACACAAGTGTAAATAAAGATAGGCAAGACAGGAGGAGAACAAAAGCATTGCCTGGGCACTCTGGCACAAAAACAGGAAGGCAAAAGCCCAGCTGGAGCTAGCAAGGGACATTAAGGTTAAAAAGAAACTATTCTACCAGAATGCTATTCACAAGAGGAAGGTCAGGAAAGATGTGAGTCTGCTGATGAATAGGGAAGAGACAAGTAACAGGCATCAAAGAAGAGGCTGAACCACTCAGTGTCCTTTCTTACAAGTCTTCATAGACAAAGCCTGCTCCCAAGTCCCAGCAAATATCAACCCCATTGAGAACACACAGGGCCAGTCAACAGCAAAGCAGCAAAAAGTTAGAGACTACTTAGAGGAAAGCAGGTATGTTCAGATCCACCAGGCCAGGTTTCACCAAGGATTTGACAGAGCCGACTGATGTGACTGTGAAACTGTTGTCAATCAGCTGTGGGAAATGAAGGTCAGAGGGCAAGCTCCCTGATGACAAGGAAAAGGCTGACGTTATTCCCATCTTTATGGAAGGGCAAGCAATGCAATGAAAGGCACCCAGGGAATAATTAGTGGGTCAGCCTCACCTCAGCCCCAGAGGAACACCCTCTTGTAATCTATCTCTGAAGACAGGACAAGATGGCTAGCAAGAGCAGGCATCATGGATCTTTCAAGGGAAAATCATGCTTGACTGCCTCACTCTCTTCCATGAAGGAGGAGTCTGAAGGGAGGGCAGTAGAGGTGCAATGGATTTAGACTTGTGATACTACCTCCCTTTTTAAGCTAAGGAAATAAAGGTGGGATGGACCCACTGGCTGCAAACTGACTGGACTGCCAGTCTCAATGGCTTGACATGCCACAGATGGCCAGGAACAGCAGGGACATGCACCCTTGAACACCTTCATCCTGTGCTGAGACGGAAGTTACCATGGGCAAACACGCAGGACACATCAGGTTGCAAGGAAGGGCAGGAGTAGACGGATGGAACAGCCACCGTGTCCTCAGTTTCCCTACTGTCCAGTGCCTGGAAAGGCTGCTTCCATAAATACAAAGGGGAAAAACACCCTGTATATTTTATGCAGTGCTTCAAATCAACTGTCTTGCTAAAGTGGAGAGGGTTCACACAGCTCTTTTAGAAACAGCCTTTTTTCCTTGGAGTTTGTGCTCATGAGCCAAGCTGGCAGATGCAGATCTTGTAAGCTCAGGTGATGAAGCAGACCCCATGAGACAATGAGTTTCAGCAGGTTAAAAATCATTAATGTTTCTATTACTTGTTTGATTAGATGATTAAAATGTCCCACCAAGTGTGTTTCCAGAGATGTGAACTCAGAAAAAGAGGATTCCTGTGAGAGAAAAGGTTTATGTTTTGGTTTGTTTGGAGTTGTTTTGTTTTTGCCATTCAAAGTGAACTCAGCTGCTCTTCTTTTTTAGCTGCCATGCTTTCTTGGTTTAATCCTGTGGGGGTTTTTTCCCCCCTATAGCTGTGTCTTGTTTTCTTTGCTTGTTTTTGCTCCTCCTAGAAAATATAGCAAATTTAATAGCTCTGTGAGGCTTATGTATATTGTTGTTCTTGTGACTGCATTATCACTGACATTTAATGAAAATGCATTCCCCGTATTTTGTTAGCCAAACATGAAACTGCTTTTAACTTGCAATAACTGCATAAGCCCATTAAGAGATGCTTCCCATTATGCTACCATATTACTTTACAGATTTCACATTTTTTAGTGGAATAAAAAGTTTAATTGCTCCTCAATTTTGGGAACAACAGTGCTTAACATCTTGCACTAGATTCCTGCCTCATCTTTTGCTGTTACAATCTGTGTCTATAAAACCTTTCTTGCAGTTAAAATTCCTTTTGTGCAGATAGAGTCTGTCATGTGGAATGGCAGGAATAAAAGTAAATATATTTAGTGAAGTGTAACATGAAGAACAAGGCAAATTAAACAAGAAAATGAATCATAAGCGGTGCTTCTATGCTGGCTATGTAAGGCTCCAAAAAAGCAAACAAACTCTTTCTTTCTGACAGACTTCTTTATTCCACAAGATTTCTGCCCATTTTGCAGAAAGAGAAATACTGAAATTCATTATTTCCTTTTTGTGATGAAAATCTGTACCACAAGACATATTTATGGCTGTAGTGAGGTCTGTCCAAGCTAGGGAGACATTCAAGTTTCACTAAGGGCTGTGAATTCATGAAGAAATACCAAGAACCCACTCAAAAGTTAATCCATATGTAAAATACACGGATGCACCTCTAGCCAAGCAAAGAGGTAAAAACTTTTTCCTAAAGGTTATATCTTCCTATTTGGCTGACCTCCGGAGTTCACATTGCTCCACTTGCTAGGCAGTGAAGCATTGCTGCTCCTGCTCCAGGATCTTCTCCAGGTGGAGCAAGGGTACAGTTTGCAGGCAGCTTGCTGGTGCCAGCAGGGGCAAGGACTCCTATCTCCTCACAATCCCTTCCTGCTCTCCAACTCATGGCCCTGTCACATCTAGTACTTGTCACAGAATTACAAAATCACAGAATCATTTAGGTTGGAAGAGGCCTCCAAGATCATCAAGTCCAATCTTTGACCAATCTCCAGCTTGTGAACTAGACCTTGGCACTAAGTGCCATGTCCAGTCATTTCTTGAACACCTCCCTGGATGGTGACACCAAGAACCAAGAAATAACACTAAGAAAAGAAAATATCCACTTTTTGCTGCACTAGGGTTCTGCACTTTTCAGCGAGGTGACCCAGTTGAGAGCAGGGTGCATTGAAGGCTGAAGTAGTTGAAACCTTTGGCAAGGCCACCCTTCAATACCCTCTCTCATAACAGCATTATTTGAAGTGGTCACATTTAAAAACCAAGACAAACCCACTCCCCAAACCTAAAGTACAACTTTCCCTTCCTACTCTGCAAAAGTTTTTCCAGTGTCATCTAATGACATAATTCAGCTGATGGTTCTAAGATACACAGAATAAATACTTGTTTCACTTCTATTATTTTCCCTTTCATAGCAAGAAATAAGACCGTCTTACTGATCCTGGGGAAAAAAAACCAACTGTACAGAGCTTCTGTAGGATAAGTTGTGAGAGAATCTCAGAAACATGCCCATGAAAATTCGGGTATTTGACTTATTTGAGAAAATGAGTTTGACAGTCCAAAATGTTGGCATTTCATAACTTCTGAACAGCTTCTCAAGCAAATATGGAGTTCTTTGATTTAAATGCAACTTTCTAACTCTAAAGTTGCAATAACACACAGCTAATGGTGTATAACATTTTCCATCATAAGATCAAGTTTTAAGTTGCTCATAGCATGTAGCCTCATTGTTTTCATAGAAAATTTCCAGCTGTGTAGTTTTTAAGAATGAAGTTGGGGCACTCACAGTGTTTTGTTCGGTTCTTTGGGTTTTCTTTAAGTAACAAAATTGTAGCTATTCCATTATTGTGTATGAGCATGTTTGCATTCAGGAGCTGAGATACAAGGTGCAGTGGAGGAGGTATGATTTCCAAGGCTCAGACCATTTTATTCTGCTATGTGAAAATACATCCAATCCACCTGAAGTTTTAAGCTGCTATAAGAGGTTACACGCCACCAGCAAAACTGGTCACAGGCTCCACCTTTCATGCATTTTTTTTTCATGATGTCCCAAGTGAGCTCTGGCTTCAGCACCAAACATCAGTGCTGGCAAACTTGTATATCTGTCCTCCTCGTCATATTTATGTGGTCTCCTTGCCCAACAGCAGAAGACAGTCCAAATACAAAGCTGAGAAGGACAGAGACCTGGCAGGTACAGCACCGGTAGAAAGAAGACCACAGGAAAGCCAGAGGAGAGGGATCACAGGGTGGAAGAAGCAAGGATGATAAAAGCCACTGGAAAATATGGGATCCCAGGCTTGGAGAGAGAGCCCAGGGTTGCTAGGTCTTTGCTTTCCAGTAAATATGTGGAAAAATTCCATGCCTGTTTTTCAGATGGCTGGTTGATAGAGAACTACTTTCAGTGGTACCCATTACACCATTAACTCAGTGAGGGTTCTCTGCCAGGATTTAATGGTTTTAGCCTTCCTCACAGACACTTAAAAATCAGTCCATCCTTAGAAATGTTTGTATTTTCCCTAGTTGTTAGTGGAGAGGTTTGTTATCTTTTTTTTGTGAAGAACCTTGTGTTAAGCAAAGCCATAATAAAAGCGCAAATCAAGTGCTCAGAAACAAGAAGATTCCCAAATTAATGTTATTTGAGCAAATGAAATTTTTATGTTCTTGTGCAATGCTAGACAAGTTTCTCAAATCAGATTTTCCAGACATGTTCACTAATTGGGAATTTCTCATTGTCTGGATGCTTTTTTTCCTCAAAGCAATTCAAGCAGGGATGCAATATTTCACTGCAGTGGAAGCTGTTCATTGAATATATCAAGATCTATTTAAAAAATCTAAGTACCCTAATCCACTATTTCCCTAAAATCCAAGTTTTCACCCAGACTTAAAGTCTAATTAACACCAAAATAAAAGTGTAAATCAGTTTTCAGTCTGGCCCACGTGTAATTTTAGAGATGTTTGAAAATACATCCAAAAATGTTATTGATCATGTTGCTGAGGTGGGAAATTTCTGAACACAGAATTTTTAACAGCAAATTTATTGTAAAAATATTTATTATAATGTCCCTAATATCTATTCTCTTTAATATATTTCTATAAAATAATATTAAGATATAGATATTAATTATAAATTTTAATAAATAGTAAAACAAGGTTTTTAATTCCTTTGGTAGGACAGAGTTAAGAAAATAGTATACAGCAGGATCAATCATAAAGAAATGGGGCATAGGCCTGAGTGCAGAAATAGTGACCAAGGAGGCTCGATGCCATGGCAGATCTCCCCCAGCCATGGGGATGACACACTGTCAGCATGACAGCCAGCATATATGACAGCTCTTTTGTGGGAATGTTCTATTTACAGGAACAGAAAGAAATAGCTATTTGTAAGTTGCAGAAGTTAAATAGATATAGGAAATGAAATATTGACTTACCTAAACATGTGAATTATCCAACAACAAAAAAAAAAATTAAAGGCAGTTGCAGTTATTTGTGGTCTGAAAGATTTTAGTGTCAACGCTGCATGTTCTAAAGCTACAGACATTTTTAAAAGGGAAACAAGAGGGATACATTTCAAAACTTAATTAGAGGGAAATGTACCACAGACCCTGCCAGTCTATATCAAAATCAAGAATTTATAAAAATATCTTAAATGGTTACTGATTTCAAAGGACTAAGTACCTTTTCATTTTCAGAATACTAAATAGAAGGTAATTCTAACAAGAGGGTATTCTCCATGTAAGAGATTAAAATGTAACAGTTAAATCTCCTAGTTTCCAAATTAATATGAAAACCTCAGTTTCCTCTTGCAGTTCAGTCTCATTAAAAATCCTTTAGCAGATCTATAAATTAAAAAATCATTGTGGTGTATTCTTATGATACACAAGCTTTTGTAAAGTAATATTAGATTCCTATTTTGTACACAGAAAAAGGAAATAAATTAACTCCCGGGTAATATCCCCGAAACATTAGCAGTATGAATGGTGCTGGAGCATAATTAGATTTGCAGAAACTCTCTCCTCTGAACACCCATACACTATGCTATTTAGGGCTAGTTTTGAAAACTGTAATTAAACAGTCAGAAAACCACTGGAAAAGAAACAAAATAACCAGCCACATAAAAGTCACAGGGAGAAAACAAACAAACAAGCCCCTGGTTGATCGTTTAGGTTTCTTAATGAGTTCTGGTATTTCCAGTAAGTTACAGAAGCCAGGAGGAACCTGAGCAGCCAGTTCTCTTCCTTTCAATCTTTAACAACTCTATTACGCTTCAAAAAACCAAATCACTGCTCAGCTTACTAAAATAACATTTTTCTCCTGTATGCATTCTTGTCAGATAAATCTATAGTTAATAATTACTCTCTGTCTGCTCGTTTACCCATACAGAGACACCAGGAGAAACACAACTCCCAGAGCTCCTGCTAAGCCCCTCTGCCAGCCTGGAAAGGATTTTCAGGGGCTGGGAGTTTATAGTCGGGCTACAGCATGGCATTCATAGAGCAAGGAATGCTCTCCTGTTTCATCACCTCTGGCAACAGTGGCTGGCACAGGGCTGGAAGAGCCACCAGGTTTGTGGAGAACTGGTGGAACTCCAGCTCACTTGGAGCTGAGGGCATCTCTGTAGCCCACCACACCGGCAAGCTAGACAAAGCCACTGGACCTGTGACGCCCAGCATTTCAGAGTCAGAAACAAGCCTTATTTAAGGGACAGACAGGAGGCCACCTCTTCTTCAACATATTCATCCATCTCTCCCTGTTCCCATCATGCCACTCATGCAGTTCGAAGCAGGTGGAAATTATTCACGGTTGCCTACCGGGGATTCCCTTGGCAAATGTAACGCTGGATTAGAGAGCTCACGAGTTGTCTTCCCGGCGGCTCCAGGGCCAGGGAGCACAGCTAGCGGACAGTCTGTCAAAATACGCCTGGTGTCAGCTTATAGCTCTTGAGGGAGACTTCCTAATTGCCATAAATTAGCCACTACTACCTGGTGGACAGCAGAGAATCAAGGAGCTCTGACTTGTTGCTGTCATTCCGCCCTCGCCCAGATGCTGCAAAGGACATCTTGACTTTGCCAGGTGCTCCGACAGCTGGCCAAGTGAGCAAGGAGCAGAACCCTATCCTCCCCCCAAGTATGGCCAGTCAGGCCAGGGACATGGAGTGAGGAGGGGCACCAGACCCATTATCATCCCTGCTCTGCATCGTCTCACTGCTTGTGTCGCTGCTAGTCTGAATTTAATCTGTGTTTTCTCTTTGAATGCAGGGCCACAGCCACACTCAGTTCACAGCCTCGGTCAGCTGTCTCTAACAGTGTTGTGAACACCCCAAATGGCAGAAAAAAATGTAGCCATCATAAATCTTCACATAAATATAGCAGGAAAAAACCAACCAACCAACCAGGTAAATATGCACATGACTGAATTCTGCCCTTTGTCTCACACCCACACCTCTGAGATGGAATAAAAGGCCAATTTCAGTCCTGGGGTACACAAACACTGACTGAGGTACAGCTCACAAGTAAACCCAGGCTGAACTGGATATAAACACATCAGTGTGGCTTGGAGAAATGTAGGCAATTGAGCCCATGACTTTGGTACAGCTCTGGCTGCAAGCCAATAGAATATCATGGCTTCTATACCTCCAATCTGTAGAGCTGTATGAGACTCAAATTTACAGGTTCTTACTCCTCACTCTGTACATAGAGAAATCTGGTTTTCACAGGGACCCTGATCTGGGAGTTCCCGTTGCTGAGTGGTCAGCAATGCTAGAAAAACTCCTTAGGTAGTGGGCTTTACTCTACTGTTTAGGCAGTCAGACCATCAGCTCTCTTCCCCTGTTTGTAGAAATCTTTTTTTATAAGTGATTCATGGAGAAATACTAAGAAATACTAAGAAAATGAAAGACAATTTTGGGTATTATATTCGCACGATATACATGAGAATTTTGTTGTGTGTTTTGCTAGCTGTTTATCAACCTACCAATCCTCACCCCCAAGAAATAAACAAAACCAAACCAAATAAGAAAAGGCCAAAATTGGAGGACAATATGGCACAAAGGTCTCCTTTCTCCTC
The DNA here is from genome assembly GCF_017639235.1 of Corvus kubaryi. Lineage (NCBI taxonomy): Eukaryota > Metazoa > Chordata > Aves > Passeriformes > Corvidae > Corvus > Corvus kubaryi. The sequence goes on from NW_024581680.1 coordinate 312,486, forward strand.
AGCTCTTTTCAGAAATAATAGCATTTACCCACAGAGGACACGCAACAGCAGGTTCAGGTTGCTTTCCACAGTAGAAAAGAGATATTTTCCAACGTATTTCTTTCAGTTACCTGCAGTCACAGAAATGCATTGATCCCTTAGGCTGGAGAGGGGACCCATGGACAGATTCTCCACCTGTGTCAAGTGTCCCCCACACCAGCACGGCCAGACCTTGCTGCTGCCCTTCCTCCCTGCAGAAGCAGCTTGTACAGTATGTCATCTCCCAAACAGCCTATCCTGCACCTAGTCCTTACAATAAAAAAATCCCAAAACAACAAAAACACCTTAAAAGTGGAAAATGAGCACAGAAGCCACCTTTTCTTAGTCTTTTCTAGATATAGACTCAATGCTTCACAAGGAAAATCAGAGAAAAGTCATGAAGAGCTTTTGGTGGTAAAGCTATTCTGATCTCTTCTAGCCTGAGTTAACTGAAAGAGACTAAGGACTTTTAAAAGAAAGATGTAATTATGGCATAAAGCTAGTATTGGTATCTTATAATCTTTCATTAAGTAATTCTGAATGCACTGTAGGGTGACTTTAAATAGCACAGAAGTATCTATTGGCATAATACAGAATACTAGTAAGTAACTCCCATGACAGAAAAGCCTATGTATTTGGGAAAGAACTGTGAAATCAGTGAAAAACTTCACTTTCCTAAATTAACTCTGATCTCCAGCTTTTGACACTGAATTTTTGAGTCATTATGTTTGAATAATATAAGGGGGTTGGTATATAATACACTGCTTTAGATTGGGTTTATCAAGTGTGTAATAAAGCAGGATGTTCATCTCTTTTGTCTTCTGGGTGAGGACTCTTTTATTACAGTGTAGTACCTTTTGTCTTAATGCTGCTCTGCAGTGGATTGCCAGCTCATTAATTTTTCTGCTGTAACACCCAAATCCCTTTGCTGATCAGTGTGCTGAATGATTGATTCCCTGCTCTCAGACTAATTTTTTACATTGGACTGCATTTACCATCTGGTAGATAAATCATCCAAAACACTCAAATTCGGAGCCTGGTTGCAGTGATCCTCTTTGTTTGTTCAGTCAGCAGCAGGAATATCACTTGCAAATGTGGAGGTTGTGTTCTCTCACCTGGATAACTGTTCCATATTCCAGAAACAGGTTTGAAAAAAGAGCACTGAGATAACAATAAACCTCTTCTCATTAACAAAAAAAAAAAAAAAAAAAAAAGAAAAGAAAAAAAGAAAAAAAGTAGGTATCTCTTCTTTGTGTTTTCTAGCCAAAATTTTTGTTTAATTCCTAGCATAGCCACTTATTTCTCACATGAAAAAGAGTATTTCTTACAGCACAGAACCAATTTTGCACATTTCAAACACATTTAACTATTTTCATAAAGACATCCTTTGTAGTTGTAAACACGTGCACAAGTGAAGAAAAGGACATCCTTTGCAGTTAAAACAGAGAAGAAATACAATGAAATAAATTGCCTTCCCAACCCATGTTTAATATGAGAAAACAATTCTATAACCTCAACGGGAGCCTGGCTGGTTTATTTTCACTTTTATAACCCTGAAATGATACTTCCATAAAATTATACTTCCAATCAAGACAGTGAAAAGAACTCTGCCTCACAGAATTGTCTCAGAAAAATTCTGTGAGAGGTGAAGGACGAAGAAAAAGCTGTGGGAGAGATATGGTGCTTCAGGAAAAGAACCGTTCATCTGCCCATTGCATGTGGCAATATCGCTCAGGGAGGGGGCAGGGCATCCCTTTCTTTAGTCTAAGGATTTTTTGCTGCTCTTTGCTGCCCTGGAGAACCCATTCGGCACAACACACTGACCTCTGTCTCTCACAGAGGGATCAGGCAGAGGCAGCACACAATCAGAGTCAATACTAATTAGCAAAATGTAAACATTTCATTAGATCAATGCTTCCCTGAATTTTTAAAGTAACAAACTTCTATCCAGCCACAATTTTTTATCAAACTTTCTACGGAAATACCTATTGAAAGCAGTGTTTTAGCTGTCTCCACCAATCAGCTAAAGACTTTATAACTTGTTCATGTGTTTTATGGACACCCTCAAGGATTAAAACTTGTATTTTCAAAAGCACTCATTCATTTTGAATGCCTAGACTATTCTGAACATTTTCTGCACATGCAAAAACACCTTTAACTTTAACTCAAGCTTTTGTGTTGCTTTTGTTAAGATTCTTGTTCAGTTTAAAACTTTAGAGGAAATACAGCCACTTCTGCAAATGATGTTTATCCTAACACTCATTCTTTGTAGTCATATGTGAAGTGTCTCTGAATAGGAAAGAAAGAAAGCAAAACTCTTGTGAGGTACAACAACCTCCTCCATACACTTCAGGCTTAAGCAACAGGACACTTTGTCACCCACTGCTGAAATATGTGTGTTTATGGGAGGTTTTCTACGGCCATAGACAAGCAGATGTGACAGCTTGTCTTCATGGGGAGCTGTGTCCCTTCTTCCCTCACCGCCTGCAGTGCTCTCATCAGTTAATAACTGGGACCAGTTAAAACACTCCCTAAAGCAGCATCTTTTTGTCACCCACAGGTGAACACTGATGTGTCTGACTCCTGAAGCTGCGTAGAAATGTGCCAGTCTGGGAAATAGGGCTGGATCTGGGATAAAGCAATTGGAGCCCCTAAAGACATGCATTTTGTGTTCACCTCGAACACACTATGGTGATCAAGGGTAGATTAGCCAGGGTTCGCACAAATCCTACTCTCTGGCTTGCCTGACCACCCCCATTCACCCCATCTGCTCCCACATGGATCCCATGAGACTGGTGTGAGGCACAGGAGATGCCCCAGGGCCTTTCCTTGAGGAACATGGCTGTTGCCTGCCAGCAAGCCAGGCAACTGGAATGAGGCTGCCTATAGCTTTGCAGCCAGGCAGAGCCACATCTCAGGAGGTTTTGGCCTCCAGACAAGACCTAAGAAGTACCATTTCGTGTCCTGAACATTCTGTTTGTTGACATTGTACCTGTTCTCTTCTTTGGCTGCACCCCAGGGGATGGTCTGTGCATCTTACAAAAGTACAGAGAGTTTTGCACTTATTTAAGACACGTAGGAGCATGCTGAGGTCTCAGCCTGGTAGAAAAGGGTGGAAAGGACCCAGGAGCGACCAAGACACGTCACTTCAGAAAAATTACTGACAGTTTTGTCTTGTTCCAGATTTTCTTCCCTTTAATTTTTACATGTTTTCCTGCTGGTCTTAATTACCGCTCTTTTTGAACTGTGATCATGAGAGCTTGAACATGGTTATATAGTGTGGGTGTTTCAAGACTGTAACTGCAACTAAATTTATTTTTATAATATGAAATCTAAAGAGAGGTATTACAAGGGTTTAATTTTATTCTAAACCAGATCCTTTAAACACTGTTACTGTAATACATAATCTATTATCAGAAAAGTCCTGCCTTTCCAGTCCTTAGAAATTATCTACTATGATGAGAATTTAAATTATCCTAAAATAAATCCCGATTTGCTAGTCAAACACTGCCTCCTCACAAACCGCACTATGACCAACGAGGCAGCTTTAGAGCAACTTAAAAGAAATTGAACACTGATATCAGTGTAACATTAAATTGCTCTCCTAAACGGAGAAATTCACATCAATAGATATGCAAATGCATGCAGAACCTGATCTGTCTACCAGCTCCCAGCCAGGCAGGTCTGAGGATGTAACCAGATCCGAGAGAACAGGAGTCCTGCAGCTACTCTTGTAGCAAAGACTTTCCCTGGCATCTTGCTCCACAGAACACAGAAGCTCCCTGGCAAGAATCGTGAAGAGAAAAAATGACCTGGAAATTTTTCTCAATTAAAATAAACAAACAAATAAATAGTAGAACATATGACCCATAAATCCCAGATACTTAGTGGCTCCACTAATGGCACCACTAGATACTGTCCTAATAGTACAAGATTAAATAATTCTGCTTTCACATCCCCTTGAAGCCATCTGTGAACTAAATTAGAACCAAAGAGACATTGTAGCTGTTCATCAAGACAAATAAACAGATTTCAGGTTCTCCCGGAAACTTTAATTTCATCAGATCACAGTTTTGACTGCTGAACTTACTCCTAATCAGATTTTTTCTGTAACTTCTTAGCCTTTTGTGGAAGAAAAATATCATGCAAAGAGGACTCATTTTGCCAAGAAATGGTTTCATAAAATAAAATTTATTGTCAACTGATTTAGTGAAAAAAGCTCTTTTCTACACGCTTCTGAGTTCTGCAAAATACAGCTCCTCTCTCTCTCACACTCTCTCTCTTTTTCTTCCTCTATTTCTCCATATTTCTAAATTGTTAGAATTTCAAGATGAGCTAGGAATAAACTACAGCAATTAGAAGGGACTATTTAGTTTACAGCATAGTGTTGAATTATCATTTTTGTATTATCTAAAGCTATTTTGGGGATTGAACAATTTTTTAAAAGAGTAATTCTATAAAGAATATCTTTGGTCTTTGGTTCTGCAGAATATTACACTCAGTTTAGAAAAAGACAGGCTTCCACCTCCATACCCCCATTCCTCTATCTCCACTCTGGTTCCACAGCATCTGTAAAGACTTATCAAGGAGGATATGCAGGAGTCTCGAGTCAGAAGAATAATGCTTTTTCAACATCCCTGGTGCTCAGCATTTTTCCTTCCACAAATGTTACAGCTACTGTTATCCTGGGAACTATTGCCACTGTCTGCTTTGCGGACACTCGCCAAAGTCTGACCACAGGCTGGAAAAGTCACAAGCCCTTTCAGTTGATGGATCAATGGTGGAATGTGATAATCTCTTTATAGAAAAAGGGTACAGCCTCCTGTCAATATCAGTGGGATTCTCTGCATTTGTACCTCTCTACCCAAAGCTCTAGGCTGCAGCTTCTTTCTTTTTCAAGTCCAAGTAAGTTTAACTCTCCCCTTTATCCAGTCTACCTTCAACTCTAGAAGAAAACTGACAAAATATAAAATACTTATCGTTACATCAACAGGAAGAAAAGGATCAGATTTCTTGTTTTTGTCTTAGAAGAATTATCAGAGAGATCTTGGTACAGAAAGAATGTTTCCTTAGCAGTATTTTCCACAACAAACACACATTCTTTTCTCCTCTTTTCAAAAAAACAATAACGAAATTGGACTCAATCCAATCCCCTCAGTCAAGTCTCAATTGCTCCATCACGCTACCAGTTCCCACTAGTGACAATGATGGAGTGACACCTGTTACAAGATGATTTTCTGCTATTCTGACACTTTCAATTCTACTTTAATTACCTTTCGGCTCTTTAATCAGCATAAGAATCTGTACTGCAAGGACATTTCATGTCTAGGCAATTACACTAACGGGAAACAAATATGTGCATGCTACTGTCCAAGTTTTAATTTCTCTTTTTAATAATTGTTTTTACTTTTTACTTATAGCTGATTTATATTCATGCCTTATGATAGTTTCTCAAAGTGAAATGCAACTTGACTGAGTTTAGATCATTTGCTTCAGAAGTTCAATTGGCACAAACACATATCACATTTTATTTGGCTTGACCGTTATAATTCATTTACAGGAACATAACTCATAGCATCTTAGATAAAATAACCAATTATTCTAGTCCTGTCTAGATCAAGTGTATCTATGCAAACATAAAAAGACATGTAATTCTTAAAATACGATAATTTACCTGAACCTGTATCTCTCTTCCATCCCTTCCTCTTACGTTCTCACCAACATGGCTGCATATCTTTAGCACAAATTGGTTTTGCCCTGTGTAACTTAGAATGATACATGGAACAAAACCCCTCATCCACTTAATTTGAGTAAAAAGAACAAAGGGTATGTCTGTTCTAGCTGATAAGCAGAGATGAAAGCCAGTCTTGAGGCCACATCTCATTCTGGTTCAGAGAGTCCCCACTGAGCCCAGGCAGAAACCACGGCTGAGCTCCAGAGACCAGCAGTGCCTGAGGTTTATATCCTCCAAAATCCATGTTCACATCTGCCACGTGGACTGGGCCAAGGGAGCTACATGCTTGTGTTCACTCTCCCTTCTTACAGCAGGGACAGCCTGGGTCCAAGCTTCAGACAATGCAATAGTTTGGTGTGAGAAAGAGTGCAAATCATTTTGGCCAACTCACTAATAAACTTAAGGCTTCATCTCAAGTGTAGACATACCAGATGTGAGTAGCTTTAGACCCCATCTTATCCTAAGGAAAAACAGATACAACAGCTCATACACAACAGGTGTCCAACAATAGTAAGCCTGGGGGATCCCTTCTACAGGATCTGGAGGACAGACATGAAGGCATCTAAGAAAGTAATGTAAACAAATGCACCATATTTGCATTTAAACAGGATCTCATCTTGCTCATTCAATCCTCAATAAGCTATCCTGAAACAACCTTATCTTTACTCACTTCACTTAGAGAGATCTTAAGAAAAGCAGGGGTGGCACACAGTCTATGGGGCTTATAGGTGTTGCATAGAATCGTCCGTAGCAAGCCTATTTTATCACATGAGGGAACTACACACTGAAAGGCTTACCAACACAAACATATTCCTGTTAATTAAAATCCCGGGTGTACACATCCATGCCAGTGCACTGAGCAGTATCTCTCATTGAATCTGAGTACCTTCCACCCAAATCTGCAGCATTTGGTCAGTTATGATCAAACAGGTGACTGGAGCATATCTCACACCGCAGATTCAACCGGACTAAAACTGAAGCTGACGGTGCCCATGCACAGTTTGTGTCTCTGGAGAGCACCATCGGATTAAGAGCTCAGGAAGTAACTGCATGTTGTACTTACCTTTACACAGGGGATGCTATAACCCCCTGTAGTTCACAGCCCTTACTCAGATGAGCCTGAGCACAGCAGAGCCTGAGCACAGCAGCAAGCATCACAACACTGGCTCACGGACAGTCAGGGAGTATCGGGAATGTTACAGAAGAAGACTACAGGTAGCACTGGAAATAATATAACATCTCCAAAACACTGGCCTAGGACTCTTCTCCAGAAAGAAATACCTATTTTGTTTTTACCCCATTCTGGGTAAAATGGGGTTATTTTATTTCAGTAGCTTAGCAAAGTATGGATTGACAGATGAACAAACACACACAAGTCCACATTGTCAATTAACTCGAGATACGTCTTAATTGTCTGTTTCCTGCTCTAATCACTTTATCATATCTTCTTCCCCTGGCCAGGGATGATTCAATCATATCATAATTTAACAAAAGACCAAGCTGCAATGATTCTGCCAAAGGAGCAGAATCAAGGCTGAAAAAGCTATCTCAATGTTCATGTTGTCTGCCTGTGTACTCCACCTTGCAATGTTCTTTTGTTACAGCAAACGCTTTCTTAAGCAGCATATTCTGCAGCAATAAAGGAGAGGACTTCAGCATTTCTGAAAAGAAATAACAAATAAATAAAGGTAGCTACATAATCTAACGATGATAAAATGTTACAAGCCCAGGAACCGTCTCAAGAAGTGCAAAAAAACCTGTTCGGGCAGCAGGTCAGACTGATGCACATATTAAACTTGCAAAACAGAAGAAGAAAGGAGAAGCATTTTGCTTCTTTGAATACGGAAAGCAATTTAGAGAGTCCAGTCATTTGAAGAAGTAGTCGTAGTGTTCTCAAGTTTAACTTTCAGTATAAACAGCAAAGTATGTGGTAGCGGTCCACTGAGAAGGGTGCTAATGCCAACATCTGGCCCCAGGTGTAAGTACAGGAAACTCATCTTTTTCAGGGGCTAGCTCCTTCAGTAAAAGTTAATGAAGCTGTGCAAAGGTAAGTGAGGGGAAAATCTGACCCAGATATTGTGTGTTGATGTTAGTTCTTTCAAAATAGTTTAGTACTGAAACCCTGCCATTTTCCATGAAACAGTTAACACATAGCAGAATCTGACTACTGCCTTTTAAACAAAATTTTTCTTCCATATTTTTGGAGTTACCCTGAAAAGAGTGCCTGCCACAAGTATGTATATAGCACATACATTTGCTTGTGCCTATTTTTAGTAGAACCGAATCATGCTGAATGCCGTCAATATACCATACGGTTTTCTAATTCCAGGCTGGAAAGCCCTCTTTCTGTGACGGTTTCTAAATAATGATATCCTTGTGTTCCACGTCATCTTAGAAACTTCCTCATACATTTCAGCAGCCCCCCCCCATATTTAATCTCACTGATTTATGCTCATGCCATGGTCTAATGATCCACATGTCTCTGATGGGTAAGCCGCTAACGCCAGTGACACATTAACCTATTAACCTCTCTTTAAAAATAACCATCATATTCATACAAACAGAATGAAAAGTCAGGCAGCAGCAGCAAAACAGTAGCGTTGTGGTATCATACAGTAACACAGTGTATATCTGAACTGGGTAAAATGAAGAAAAGAGGAGCATTTCAAGAACGTGCAGCAGATTTATTGTATTGCAAGACCATTTTGCCACAGTTTGCTGGTCTGTGAATTTGATAGCCTGCTTTAGCAGCATTATCCGTATTCTAAAATGTAATTGGGAGGAAGATCACTCTTCCGTTCACTCATTTCTTGAAATCTGTTGTACAGTTTAGGGACCTTACCCTGGAAGGTACTGAGTGTTCCTTCCAACGTGTAAATTACCTCCCAATCCCGCTGAAGACAATGGGAGCGGGGGGCTCTGCGCACAGGGCGAGAAACCTTCATCACCTTGGAGAAGGCACTTTGCACAGCTCTCGCTGGCGATTCGTTCAGTGGAATAAACCTATCTTTTTAAAAGGCAGGAGGAGGCATGCACAACCATTTTTCAGAGAAAAAAAATTCCGTTTTCTAAATAGTAGTTTTAGAAGGCATACAAATCTTTCTAAAAACCTGCAAACTTTATATTGTACGTATTTACTTTCTTCTACTTTAAAACCACCATATCCCTCAAGATACAAGGAAACGTGCTGCTGTCAAGCCTAACCAATCCATCCACATTGTAACCTTACAATACCAGCATATAATTATGTATATTATGTATAAGTCGTGCAACCAAAACCAGGAAAAAACCCTAAAAAAGCTTTTTCTGAGCACATCACGGAGTATTTTGCTGCCTACACCTCATCCAGAGTGAATCTATACAACAGCGGCAGAAGGACGGGCGGAGAGGCTACCCCGGCTCTGGGCTGCTCACAGCAAGAGTGAGACCCAAGAAACAGCCCGTGCGAGCCGTCAGGGGCTGCGCTCACGGCTGCCGCCCAGTTCGCACCCTCTGCTTGCGGCAGGACGGGCACGGGGCAGCGGGAGGGAGGAAGGCGGAGGAGGGGGCGGGATGCGGGCAGCCCCGGGGCGGCCGGCGCGCACCTGCCGGCACCGCGGCGGGGGGCAGCGGGGAACAACAAAAGCTGAGCGGCGGCGGCAAAGCCCTTCCCTTCAGCCGGGAGACCTTGGAGAGGGGCTCCCCGCACCCCGGAGAGGGGCATCTCCCCGCCGGCCGGGGAGCCGGCTCGCCGCAGCCGGGGCCGGGGCGGGCGCCGCTCCTTTGTTTTCCGCCGCCCGCAGCGCCGCGCCGGGCCGGGCCGGGCGGAGCAGGGGGGCCGCGCTCAGCCCTCCCTCCACGTGCACGCGTGGGCCGCCCGCAGGGGCGAGCGCGGGGCGGGAGCCGGCGGGGCATTACCTGAGCAGTTGATGCCTTTCCCCTTGCCCCCGCCCTGGCACTCGGAGCCGGGCAAGGGGTGAGAGGCGCGGCCGGCGGGCAGCGCGGAGAGGGCGAGCACCAGGAGGGCCGAGGTGTAGCAGAGCGCCAGCGGGGGTCCCGCCCGCAGGAGCGGCCGGGCGGCGGCCGGGCTCTCTCCCAGCATGGCGAGGGGCGGCGGAGGAGCAGCGCCGGCGGCAGCGGGATGGCGGCGGCAGGCCCGCAGCATCAGCCGGAGCCCGCGGCGCCGCCCGGGCGGGACCCTCCTTTCTCCGCCGCGCCGGAGCGC